>NC_139345.1:92158482-92745982 GCF_055883805.1 Amblyomma maculatum
GGCTCGTAAATAAGAAAGGCACACTACCAGAAGCAGAAACCTGACTGGCAAAGACCGACATGAATCAAACTCGCGGTTGCCATGGTCTCACAAAAAAACCCATTATCATTTCTTGTTTCATTTTAGGCGTTTTTGTTTTTCCTTTTGACAAGCGTTCTGGTACGTTTTAACTGTACAAGGAAAATTTGATGTATTACCGAGAAAGACTACGCCCAACCGCCGTTTTGCGGTGAAAGCTGTTTAATTTGGGCCACGAAGGACGTGATAACACTGAAACTTACTTACATTGTGGCTGCAGGTAGCACGCTATATGCCTGGTAGAGAACACGCACGCGTCCATCGTGAAAGCATTTGTGGTTCGGCCAAGTTGTTCATGCTAGCTATCGCCTTTTATTATTTTTTTTTCGCGCCGCTCTCTCCGACCCCTGCATTCTTGCCATATACCTTTCACTGTTACTAAAGTGCTTAGAACGTGCGCTATATATATTGTTAGGGTTTATTTACAGAGCGATTCTGCACCTTAGCCTGATGTGCTAAGTAACAGATGGTGAGCTTCTTCTTCTTCTTTCTCTATCCCGGAGAGCCTCTTTTTGCACTTCCTTCTCCTCTTCTGTGCGCATGCCTGACATTTCCCCCTTCGCAGACGAAGCCCCTGGGCTTTCAGAGTCCCGAGCGAGAGTGGTAGCGCTTCATTCTTGCGACATGAACTACCTGTGTTTTCCGAGAGGGGCGACCGTGGGAACATTGGCGAGACACGACGTAATTCAACTCGTTGATGCGTTTGAGCACAATAAAGGCACCTGTGTAGTGCGACAACAGCTTCTGGGACAAACCACGCTTGCGGATAGGTGTCCAGAGCCACACTAAGTCGCCGGGAAGGTAGGAGACATCCTGACGCCCATGATCGTAGCGCTGCTTAGAGCCGTCCTGCGAGGCCAGAGTGCGTAATCGGGCGACCCGACGAGCCTCTTCAGCGCGGCAGAGGGTGCTCGAAACATACGGCTCGGTGTCGAGAGAGAACGGCAAAATGGTGTCAAGAGTACGTCGAGGTGGACGGGCGTAGAGGAGGAAAAATGAACTATAAGAAGTTGTCTCATGCTTTGAGGTGTTATAGGCGTAAGTAATGAAAGGAAGCACGTCATCCCAGTTCTTGTGCCGCGAGTCAACATACATCGCAAGCATGTTTGTCAGTGTCCGGTTTGTACGTTCGACGAGGCCATTTGTCTGGGGATGCTACGGCGTAGAGTGACGCAACTGGCAAGTACAATAGCGCAGAAGCTGTTCCACAACATCTGCCGTAAACTGGCGGCCTCGGTCACTGATAATTACACGAGGAGGTCCATGACGGAGGACGACAGCGTGAAGAAGAAAGAACGAGACGTCAGCAGCGGTGGCGGAAGGGATGGCGGCAGTTTCACAGTAACGCGTGAGATGATCAACGCACACGATGGCCCAGCGATTTCCTTTGGACGAGCGGGGAAACGGGCCTTTGAGGTCAACACCCACTTGCTCATATGGTGTGGTCGGTGGTGTCACCGGATGTAAGTGGCCCGGCGGAGAAGTCGTGGGGAGCTTGAACCGCTGGCACTGCACGCAGGAGTTCACGTAACGCTGAGTCGTTCGACGCATATTTGGCCAGTAGAAACGTTCCTTAATGCGCGTAAGAGTCCTGGCAAACCCCAAGTGCCCAGCTGTAACGTCATAGTGCATAAAGTGTAGAACAGAGGAATAGAGGCTAGCCGGAACGACTAGCAGAAAGCGTGCACCGCCAGATGAGTAATTTTTTCGATACAGGAAACTATCACGAATGCAGAAAGGGTTCGCAGATGTCGGATCACGAGCTTTTTTAAAAAGTGCTACCAAGTCTTGATCTTTTCGTTGTTCTCTCTGGAAAGTGGCAAGATCCGGAAATTGTACGGAAATGGCGGCAAGATAGTCGTCAAAGTTGTCATCGCAGAGGGTAGTTGCGAGAGGCAGCCTCGAGAGGCAGTCAGCGTCAGCGTGTTGGCGGCCACTTTTGTACGACACTGTAAAGTTGAACTCCTGAAGGCGTAATGCCCAGTGGGCCAACCGACCGCAGGGGTCGCGTAGATTCACCAGCCAGCAAAGCGAATGATGATCGGTGATGACTGTAAAGGAACGTCCATAAAGGTACGAGCGAAACCGCTGTACGCCAAAAACGACGGCAAGGCACTCTTGCTCTGTCAGGGTATAGTTGCGTTCAGACTTGCTAAGGGTGCGACTTGCGTAAGCGACAACGTGTTGGTTTCCGTCATGCCGTTGTATGAGCGCAGCACCCACGCCGATGCCACTTGCGTCAGTGTGGAGTTCAGTGGGAGCTGTCGGGCTGAAATGACGCAGTATGGGCCGCGAGGTAAGTAGAACTTGAGCTGGGGAAACGCAGAATCACATTCAGGAGTCCACTTGAAAGGAATATCTTTCTGCAAGAGGCATGTGAGGGTGTAGGCTACGTCAGCAAACTTAGGGATGAAGCGTCGAAAGTAAGAGCAAAGTCCCAGGAAGCTCCTGAGTTCTTTCACAGACTTGGGCTCTTTGACGCAGCTCACAGCTTCAATCTTCTGTGGGTCAGGCCTAACACCGTCTTTGTCAACCAAATGCCCAAGCACAACAATCTGGCGTTCACTGAAGCGGCACTTCTTAGAGTTCAGCACGAGACCCGCTTTCTCCATGCAGTTAAGGACCACCGCTAAACGGCTGTTATGCTCGGCGAAGGTCCTCCCAAAAATCACTACGTCATCTAGGTAACACATGCAAATTTGCCACTTCAGACCACGCAAAAGAGTGTCCATAAATCTTTCAAATGTAGCCGGAGCGTTGCATGGGCCGAAAGGCATCAAGTTAAATTCATATAACCCATCGGGAGTCACGAATGCCGTCTTCTCCTTGTCTTTCGAATGCATCGGTATCTGCCAGTATCCGGACCGTAAATCAACAGATGAAAAGTAGGAAGCTGAATGGAGGCAGTCAATGGCATCATCAACACGTGGGAGCGGGTAAACATCCTTCTTGGTGACAATATTGAGACGGCGATAGTCGACACAAAATCGCCAGGTGCCATCTTTCTTTTTCACGAGAATCACAGGGGCGGCCCATGGGCTAGATGATTTCTGAATAATTCCTCTTTGCATCATATCACGGACCTGATCGTCAATTATCTTACGTTCTGAAGGTGAAACACGGTATGGTGTCTGTCTAATCGGGTGTGCAGATCCAGTGTCGATCATGTGATGGGTGCGGGAAGGCGGAATCGGTGGTGGCTGATCTCGAGCAAAGTCGAACACGTCCGCATGTTTCATAAGAACCTCCATTAATATTCGCTGGTCGTTGGTGGGTAGCGATTCATTTATCATAGACTTAAACTGGGAATCAGCATGATTGGGACGTCTAGTTGAACGAGCAACGCCGTCATTGAACGCGGCGATGTGCATAGAAAGGCGTTCTTCAAAGTCGGCGAGTTTCAAACCACGCGGCAATACGGCAGGTTCATTGGTGTGGTTGACAGTCCAAAGCATGGTACGGCCCTCGTTCACTCGGACAACGCTGCGGGGCACCAACACACTTTTTTTGGCACCGGAAAGGGAAGTGGGTTCCACCAGAGCGTCGAAGGCATTGGGAACCGCACCCGAAGACACAACTGGGACGAAGATGGCGGACGTCGCCGGAATGACGGTATCTTCGAAGACAGAAAACACTTGGATCGCCCGCGGCGATTCTTCTATGAGGGCCGATCGAAGGCTGGGGTTTATTGATATCTCGCCACTGTTGAAGTCGAGAGTTGCGCCACACTGCTGTAAAAAGTCAACTCCTAGAATAACGTCGTGCGTAGAGCGAGGGAGCACCGTAAATTCAGTTCTAAACTCGTGTCCAGCCATCGCTACATTTACATAACAAATAGCAAGCGGAACCAACGATTCTCACCCTACACCTCGAAATATGACAGTTCTATCCCAGCCAAACATAATTTTGCGGCCGAGACGGTTCTTAAAATCTAAGCTCATCACGGAAACTGTAGCACCAGTATCCACTAAAGCCATAACACAAACACCATCCACTAACACTTCCAAGCGGTTCTTCAGCATAACGACCGGTAGAGGAATTGGCAATATCGATGACCTGGCGACCGCACCTCCATCGGCCGCACACGCTAGTTTCCCGGTGGCGGAGAAGAACGGCGGGGAGAAGGCGATTGTCGGGAGCGGCGGGCAGGAGGAGTCAGGCTGCGATCAGAAACTGGCGAGTCGTTGCGTGGTGGTACGTAGCGGTAGAAGCCCGAAGGAGGAGGATAGGTCGGGTCATGGACTTCTGGGCTCACAGTAGAATGGCGATTTGTCCATTGGCGCTGGTAGCGTGATGCCGGGTTCCGGCGGCGGCAGAATCTGGATATGTGGCCAAGCATACCACAGCGGTAACAGACGGGTGGTTCACGAGCACGGTCCAAATAGTAGGCCTCGGTAACAGGATCGCGGCGATCAGCAAAGTCCAGCCGCTGGGGTTGTTGCGGAGGAGGTGGCGCCCTGTAGTGGGTACGAGCTGGGGGAGCAGGGCCATATGAGTCGTTTCCGTGGTCACGGACGGAAGGAGGAGCGGTAGAACGCCAAGAAGAGCACTGGATGGGAGCTGCCTGCAGGGAGCAGCTATCACAGGGGATTGCACTGCGGTTCACATCTTGATGGCGGGAAAGCTCATCACGGACAATTTGGCGAATCATCTCTGCCAAATTCGGAGGCTCGTGTGAATGCTCGTGAGAATCCACGCTTGCAACAGTGGTCACGTTAGGCAGACGGCCGAATTTCGGGGTTATGCGACGCAACTTTAAAGTTTCGAAAGTACGACAGTGCTTGATCACCGCCGCGGGAGAATCTAAGTTTTCTTTTGTAATTAAAAAGTTATATACATCCACCGCGATGCCCTTTAAGAGGTGGCCAACTCTGTCTTCGTCAGACATGCTCGGATTGACCGCTTTGCAGAGTTTTAGGACCTCTTCTATGTACATTGTACATGTTTCACCAGGCCCTTGGGCTCGCTGGAATAAAGTCTGCTCAGCGCATTTCCGTTTTGCCGTGGTATCCCCGAAACAATTTCGAAGCTCCTCTTCAAAACGTTCCCAGCTCGTTAGAGACGCTTCATGGTTCTCAAACCATGTCAGGGCTGTGGAGTCTAAGAAAAAAACAACATTTGCCAGCATTACAGTAGCATCCCAGCGATTGTATTTGCTCACCCGCTGGTAATTGGTGAGCCACTCATCCACATCTTCGCCAGCCTTGCCAGAAAAGGTCCGCGGCTAACGGTAATGCTGCCATACGGGTGCCGCTGGACCTGGCTGCCGTGCGTCGCCGTCCTGGATCATTGTGGTGGTCAAAGGGGGAAGCCCAGCGAGTCGTCGGCTCGAACGCGGTAGAGAGGAATCCGTGGTGATCTTTGCAGCACCTTCCACCACACTGTTAGGGTTTATTTACAGAGCGATTCTGCACCTTAGCCTGATGTGCTAAGTAACAGATGGTGAGCTTCTTCTTCTTCTTTCTCTATCCCGGAGAGCCTCTTTTTGCACTTCCTTCTCCTCTTCTGTGCGCATGCCTGACAATATTGTCTCGTGATGGTGACAATGCCATAGGCCACAAACGAACAGACAGGTGCGCCCGCAAAACAAATAAGTTAGTGGACGGCGGAGAGAGCAGCAAACGTGTTTGTTGGTTGTCGAAGAGAGAATGCCCGTTGTGCCTGTCACCGCTCAATTTGAAGTCGACGAAGAAACAGTTAAACAAAACCTCAAACGGTGACTAGTATAACCTCGAACATTGTAGAAACACACGCGCATGGTTAGAATGCCTTCGAGATACATCTCGGCGCATCTTCCGTGACAAAGGCAATGATAAAGCCTCGTCTCACGACAACAAGCATGAACATGACGTACATAACAGATTCGTGCTTCCCAAATACAGCCATATGGCCCCATGCCGGTGGCTGTCAAAAATAACAAATAGAGATTTGAATGGTTCGCGCAATATTCTCCTCGGCAGGGCTTCTAATGCACGAGGAATATTGAGGAATATGAAAAAATTGAATACTATGAATACCATGAATAATATGAATACTATTGAGGAATATGAAAAAAAAACGTATTTTACACTTTCCTAAAGAATAAAAGTGATGCAACTTCAAACAACAAATAACAATAGAAGCATAAGCCCAAGGAATGAAATTGCATATTGTATAAAAGACTTTCACTGAACTAAGAGCACTGGCTCCTCCTGCAGAGTGTAGCCCACCTCACATGCCGGAGGTGCCAAGTTCGATCGCCCGTGCCGCTGTGCACCCACTGATTTTCAATGGGTACAAGCTTTGTCCCGGTCTGGTGCTCGGCTCTGCTGGGCTGAAAAGCTTGGGAAAGGGGTCATTGAGCAAAAACGAAAGGGCCACATATAGACTTCTGTCGCACGACGGTTGGCCGATGGCGGAAAAAATCACTGACCTATCGGCGGAGCTATATGGTTATTCTTCGATTAGCACCATATTGTAGTGAAAGCTACACTGTACGAAGTTTTCGCACCGTCGACGTGGCACCGTGTTATCTTTGTACCGTGGAGGACAAAGAAGAAGAAGGAAAAGAAGGGAAAGGAGAAGAAGGAGGAAAAGAAGGAGGTAAAGAAGAAGAGGAAAAAGGAGGCGATGACGGAGAAGAGGAAGAAGAAGAAAAAGAAGAACGCAGATTACTCGGTAGTTAGTAGAGGCGAACAATAGCGAGTTACTAGGACAGAAGGTTTGTTCGAACGCTGTGACGGTGGTGTGCCCCGGAGTTCGACGCAGAGACGATGTCATACCACAAGAAATCTCCTACACCCGAATGGCAATTTTCCACGACAAAGCAAGGGGTGCTCATACGTGATGTGATTTCCCTATGGCATAAATAAAGTTTAAACCATAGAGTAAACTACTATGCTCAAAAGCCATGTTTTTACTTTGAAGCCGAACCTAAGCGTAGCTATGCAGATTGCTTTTGCGTAACTCCAGGTTGAACCCCAAGGTACACCACAGGTAAATTTTATTCTTCGATTAGCGCCATAAGCGTTCACGTCTATGTCATTAGGATATAATTGTGGCCGTACGGCACTCGTTCGTTTGTACCACACGGCTTCATGTTGACAAGTATGGCTGAGGGCTCTTGGGGGGATGGGGAGAGGGGACGCAGTCGGCAGTATTTCGCTTGTGAGCATATGAGTGGTGTTGCTTCCGCACGATACAATCTGCAGGAAATACGTTCGCACGATGAGAATTGTCAGCGTCGCTCAGACATCGAGGAATTGGAAGACGCTAACACTTGGTTCTTTCCCCATCAATTTTGTGTTGTTGAAGAGTGTTATTGATTGGCTTTATTGATAAGGAGTGGAGTGCCTGCCTCATAGATGGTTAAAAAATAAAAAAAAGGTTATTAAAGTCACTGATGAAAGAAAATACAGGGGCCACACCTTGTCACACTGAGCTCACGCGAAAAGCACACACACATTCTAGCTCACACCAATAAAAGCGCAGTTCACACGCCATCACCGTAATCGACGTCTCTCGAAGCCCTACAACAAAAACGATGCGCTCTGGCATCCAAACCGGAAAAGGTTGCTCATGGGAATGAACAGATAAAACTCAATCACTAACACGCGGAAAGTGCGGGCGTACCTGGCAGGCATACATGGCAGAGCATTGGCAAGCAGGTACTCTGAAATATGTGTGTTCGAAACCTCAGCTCCAAAAAAAAAAAAAAGCTTTTGAATAAACTAATAGTATATGGCGGAATCTGTTCTAAGTCTAACGGCTAATCTTCAATTGTGAAGCAGATAGTTCCCAGTGGCTTCGATGTTTTTTGAATGAGCTGATATATATGGGTTCTGTTTTGCAGAGGAGCTTCTGTGGAAAACTTCCGTGCAGAATATTTTTGGCGACCACTTCAACCTGAAGGATGCAAACTGTTGCCAATTTTTGAGCGAGAATATCTCGTGCTCTTGGGTTTCTATTGTTTACACTGAGCTCCTCTAGAGATTTCAATTTGCAGATGTCGCTATGAAGTTTTTTGGAATAATCCACATTTTGCAGGATGCCTGTCCTAATTCCGCTGGATAGAATGATTATTAACAAATGAAGCTCTAGCGGTGTATGAAATTTTAGTCTGACGAAAGGTTGAATTATTTGTTAGCAGAGACGGTGCAGGTAATGCATGTATCATCTGACATGAAGAGAGAAGGGCACACTTTCGCACTTCCCGTGGTTGTTTTCGTGTTCCTTAATTCCCCTCGCATATCACTGCTTTTGAGAGTTGAGTAGATCAGTATTTTTTCCAGTGTCTGAAAAATGTATACGAGTTTCTTCGTTGTTTATTTTGAATCCCGGCTTTAAGTAAGAGTCAGGGCGATTAGAAGTTGTGAACTCGTGACTTCGATGGTTAGCAAAATAAACTACAAGTCGTTATTGGGCTTCCTCGTTTCTATAATTTCGCTCCCTCTTTGTGTGCTGATGTTCCGATGGAGAGAAGTTGTCATTGAACGTTTTCAATTGAGGAAGTTTATGTGCTTTAATAATGGTCGCTTCTGTTGCCTAATTTTTTAGATGAGTCCGAGTCAGTGTGGCGGTGTTGTTATAAAGAGGTGGAGACTCGTTCTCGAGTCTGGCACGTTTTTGTGGTATAACTTGCAAGAGACACCTTTCACAGCTCAGAGAATACTGGGTTATCGTTACAGGATATGTCGAATCCTCCTCTTTTGTAGGTCATCTTCACTTAGAAAGCAATTGTTGAGTCTCAAGATTTTCGGCGGAACTGCTTTCTTCAGCTCATAAAGTAATGAGTTTCTGAAAAGGTAAAGTAGAATGCTCCTCTTTGTTCGTCAGATTGGCGTAGGATAGAGTTATGGAATCTCTAGCAAGAGTTCAGCGAGGTCGTCCCGAGAGCTACGGGAGTACTGAGTTTCCAGTTGAGGCTAAGTGGAAAGGACCTCTTTGTTTGCCATGTTGGCGCAGGAAGGCGTTATTGAGGTTCCATTAAGGTTTTCAGAAGAACCGTTTTATTTTGTGTTTTGTGGAGTTCCCGTTAGGCATAGAAGGCATCTTGGTCGATTGATGTTCAGATAGAAGAAGTTTATTCTTTCCTTGTTCTACTTTTTGTGGAGTGTATTTCCAGTTCTAAAGTAGATCTACCTTAGTTGAGAAAGCTTTACTTGGAGGTGTTAGGGGGTAGTTTTAGGTAGTTTAGGAAAGGATATAACCAAGGTTTTCAGGTTGGCATGATTTTATCGTGCCATTGCTTTTTGAAATGGCTAGGCCAGAAAATCACCCCATCGAAAATGAAAAAATAGTGTATGTAATTTAGAGTGACATCGAAATGAATAAGGGGTATTTGCACATAGCCCTTATTCATTTCCATGTCTTTCAGTGCGATCAGGATAAAAAAAAAAAACAATTTATTTAAGAGGATTGTAGGAGAAAGTTAAAATTATTCACGGGGGCCAAGGTGAGGTGGAAAACGAAAGAACTTTCTCATCCATAGGGTGGGCCAAAATATAGAGCAGTTATTAAAGGACGTTGCAGAAAATAATTGCCAGTCACACAACCAAAGCAGAATGCACAGTTGAGCCTTTTTGCACCAAGTAGGCAGTGAAGACATAAGATTATGACTCCTCGCTGAAAAATGTCATCTGATTTACTGTGCGCGCTCACTTAGCGTCCAAGGGAGAAAAAACACCTGAAGCAAAAAGAAAACCACTGCCTCGATAAGTTCGAGTTTAGAGAACCTATGCAAGCAGCATCATTTAGCGCCGCCAAGAACAAAAAAGCCCAATCAAGAATTAATGCTGGTATGATCTGATTGTCACGGATACTTACTGATTACCGGTTATCAGCCGGCCAAGGAAACAGCCTAGGTCCGAGTGCAGTGAACCAGGCGCGACCGTTTTTTTGGACCACTCGAAGTTTATCCATTTGCACCAATGTTTCTGTATGTGAGTATATCGTTGTTTTTGAATTTTGCCCCGTACAATGCTGTCCATCTGCCTGCGTACGGTTCATGACCACATGCCCAGTAGCTTGCAGCTGTTAGTGACAGAGGGGCTGCATCGGCATTTTGAATCATGTTATGAGACTGTGGAACAAGCTCTTAACAAAGCGCAGTCCTTGCAGATATTCTATAAATGACTTTTAATGTATTAGAATAGCTTGGTCTCACTGAACCTTCTGGAATCGATGAAAGCATGTAAAAAAAAAAATTCTGATGAAAAAAAAAACATTCTATAATCTTGGGCACCTCCTACTGAAATAGCAGGACAAAAATGTAAAAACACACAAGACGAGAAGCGTAGCAAACACAGTGCTGACTAGCAACTGGCATTTTGTTTCCTAAATGAGAAGAATAATATTAATAAACACAAACACAAAAATAAAGAAAAATACAGGAAAAAAAGAAAAATTAAAAAATAACGACTGAAGGAAATCCAAACAACAATTGATTGTACCGCGTGTGATGATCGTTGTTAGGATTTCCTCTTTTTTTTTCTTATTTCCTATTTTTTCTCCCTTTCCCTTCTTATTTTTTTAATGTGCCTGTATTTATTACCATTATTCCTTTGATTGCGAAAGAGGGAAACCGCCGCTTGCTGTTCAGCTCTGTGCTTGTCGCATTCCTCGTGTAGCTGTGTTTGCGGTGTTTTTCAGAAGATGTTTAACCAACTAGCCAATTAGCCTGTTATGCGCATCTAGTACCTAGCTTTGCGGCATTAAATTTTATAACCGTGAATGTCAGAACGTTGTACCGAAAAATTACTTAAAGATCAAAATCGCGTAATCCTTTGTACTGAAAACGGTTCTTGAAGTATCGAGTGAAGGGCATACGTATTTCCCTCTTTTAATTTGTGCAGCAAGGGCTATAAGAAGACCACTAAGATTTCATGAAAAAAGCGGTACTTTTAACACCAAGCTGAATAGCGTTCTCGCTCCTCCTCTGGTAAAAAGTAAACCACCAATGATATTTGTTGAAAACATCACCATTTATGTAGTGCTAAAGAATATTGCCTGCAAGGAACAAGTTTTATATCTTGCATAAACGAACTATGTTCGAATAAAACCAAGTACAGGCTTATGTTTTAGCCGAGTTAACTCCTATACCACAATATTAGCAATGAAAGTAATTCATGAGTTTCAAGCATAACAGCTCACCTCGTGATGAATGAGAAAATATTCAAGAACGCAGGCAGTAGAGGAATAAGATAATCAGGCGCATATTGAAATAAAATGGAGGTGTAAAAAAAAGAATTCAAAATTGCTACAGAGCGGGAATGCATCTTCAACCATCGCGAAGAATTGTTCAGTGTATTGAAGATTGATGCCTTAGACATATTTTCAAGTGCTTGAAGAGAGTACAGAAACCTGCACTTTTGCAGCTGGGAATGCGTTTTTTTCTTCCCACCTTCAGGAAAAGAAGCTTAACAAAATAAGAAGAAAGGCCAAAATATCAGCTTTATGACCGAAGAAAATGCCAAAAGTCAGCCAAGGCATGCGATAGAATTTGTCACTCTCTTGGTATATTTCTAAGTAACAGATCTAATGCGCCATTCGAGGAAAAAATGCTAGGGAAGAAATCAACACACGAAGCGTTTCTTGTGTCTGTTTTTTTGATCTGCATGGTCCTATTGTGTTCTTCAATATGCTAAACATATCCAGGTTTTCTGTTCTACAGAAAGAAAGATAGTTGCCAGAGGAAACAATCGGCGCTCTACATGTTATAACATGAAAGGAACTACACGAAATTTGATGGGAGAGAAGTGCGCATAGAACTGCTTCAAAACGAAACGAAGGCCGCTTGGGAGCTTACCGCTTTTTACACTTTTAGACAGAAATGATCTACTACTCTATGTCTCCCGAAGTCAAGTTTGCCAAGTGTTTGACCTCAGCCGGCAGAGTGCACATGTCATGCTGGTGTGCCGTGTGAAGCGGGCGGCGCTTCCTTCTTGTTCTTCAGGTTACTGCCAAACTTTTGCCAAAAGGCTGTTCTACACCACGGGTGTGCTGGCTGGGCTCCAGCACGGTGATACCATGTGATTATCAGAACATAAATGAGTTCTTCGTTTCGCGTTCGCTGGCTCCGTTGCTGTAATACCACATGAGTAGGCGAAAGTATTTTAACAGTTGTTGTACCGGTGGTTTCACCTCCAGCTTCGACCTTTATGAGGCCCGCACCAGACCGAGTGCGTAAACTCTACGACGTGACGTCAAGCCACATCATATCATCCAGCAGAGCTTTCCGCACTTTATATCTTGAATTACAATTTTTGACATTCATTCTTGATAATGCCCTCAAGCTGAGCCCAATGAAATAATTATTTCGAGGCACGGATTTTCTGTGGTTATCTTTAGTCCACTTCAAGAATGTTTCCCTGCCTGGTTATTTTGACATTCATTCTTGATAATGCCATCAAGCTGAGCCCAATGAAATAATTATTTCGAGGCACGGATTTTCTGTGGTTATCTTTAGTCCCCTTCAAGAATGTTTCCCTGCCTGGTTACTGTCTGACAGAAACAAGCAAAATCCAAAAGACAATATAAACTAACGTATTTCAACAAAAACAAATATTCAGGCCAAATTTAATATTCTTTCTCCCTACAATTACCATAAGACTCATTCTTGTCAATATCAACAATAAATCATTAAGCAAATATCCTTAAGGTTTGCCTTGGACTCATTGACAGTTCACTACTTTAATTGGTAAGGTTTGTTGTTTACAACCCCAAAACGACTCGGGTTAAGAGACAGCGTAATGAAGGGCTCTTAAAATTTCTACGACCTGAAGTTCTTTAACGTGGGCTGACATCACACAGTAAACGGGCGCGATCCCTTTTCGCCTCCACCTATAGGTGGTTGCCGCGACGTGGCCTGACCCTGTTCCCTTAGGTTGCGCAGTCGAGTGCCCTAACCACTAATCCACCACTATGCGGCGAGGAAATGTTGACATGCTCCACCTCTGAATACATTGTGAGTATTCTGGTTTAAAGCTATCTCTCTTGGTGCGGTTTGTTGTTTAAGGGTACTGTGACTTTAGCTCATGACAGCTTGGGAAATATACCGCTTTCGAAAACGTTGTAAACAGCAAGTTTTTATACCTCGGTTCACAATACGGACATTTTGAAGCAGGCTTCAAGCCCAGTTCTCAACTGCAATGAAAACTGCTAAATTCGTTGGGCTACCACTTTTTGTGTGCGTGTGTGTGCTCTTACACTACAGATGCACAATAGGAGCTGATATGAACTTTAATGACGAATATCTCTACTCTTAATCTGGTTCCATGTACGCCGTAAAAAGCCGACTTATAACTGGAACTTTTTGACACCTATCTGGAACATGATTAAGAGTGTAACGAATACCAACGAGCATTTCAGGAGTGAATGCTTGAGTCTGCTGCTTTGAAGCTCCATTCGTGGGGTAGGAACCTAAACAGCTTAATTCGGCAGAGCTGGTGGTAAGAAACGCACTTGGGTATAAACATGAGGTTCCGATCGCACTGATCTTCGAAATCAAATTTTAGTGGCAATTCTGAACATTAATCCCTGTTTGATGGCGGCTTTGCGCTGTGAACGTAGTTCCTCTGGTGCCGCCACGAAAGAAGATCACGACAATAATACTTTTTTCCTAATTTGGAAAACTGCCTGTCTGTTAGCCACTCTAAGTGTTGGCAAGCTCTCCTATTCGAATACATACTGGTAGAATATTTAGGTCTAAAAGCCAGTGTACCGGTAACGACATGTTATTATCGGTAACGCCTGACATGCTAGTGGGCGGCACATCTGTTTTACTATCATATGGCGGGGGGGGGGGTCAAAATGGTATCTTTTATATTTTCCAGGAGGTAAAGGACTGCTGGTGTTGGTGCCAGAGCTCAACAAGAAAACTGCTGTGTTCTTGTAACGTGAAAAAGCTTATAAGGTGTATTGTTGAAGATTTAATAGATAAGGGAAGAGCATAGCGCTTTTCCCACGAAAAGCAACAATCCCCCAAAACAGACTGGTGGATGTTTTCCCATTTCCACTTGCACAGCGAGATTGAGATTGGCTGGGAAATACTGCTAGGGCTTCCCGGTGCATAAAAGAATTTGCTTAGTGACACTTCCTGGTGCGGGACGCGAATGTGGAGACATGGCTAGGCCGGTCATCATTATTGATAGCTCTAAAAAATCAGCCGAGTTTGCAGCATGGTAACGCAAATAATCAGCGCTTGTATATGAAGATGCAAACTGTTTTCAATCCCATTCATAGAACTCGATACCATTCAAACATTGTCTGCTCTAGTAAATGCCGTATTGTGCTATCTGATGCTATTTATTGGATTTGCTATGTCCTTCACAATGAACTACTGGGTCGCCATATGCATACACATGCGTCTCAACGTGGTCGGTAGTTCTTGATTGGTGTCCGGAAAGTTCTCTTCTGTGATGTGATATAGCAGTGACGTAGTGATTCACATCGGAATGTAGCCGCTGATAAAAGCTGTTTACTCCAGTCGCGAATTCGTTATATCTGTGGCAAGAAATCCAGTACGTCTTTCAGCGTATTCGGTTACCGCTGACTGCTTGAATTCCTGGTTAACAGCGATATGGATGTGGCTTCTCCGCACTTGCCGGCTGGGGCATCCAACTTTTTCCGAAGCGAGAGGCGAGCGCGAACTGAAGGCAGCAGGACAACAGTCCAATCTCTTATGTTAAGGACAGAGTGATAATTCTTTTATTTTTATCGACAGTTGAGTTGCGGGGACAATTCGGCAAGCTTAGATCGTAACAGTATGTAGTGGTTGACCAAACAGGCAAAGTACAGTGGAACGTTGGAATAGGCGGACTGTCTGAAAAAATTTAATTTCATCCAAGGAAGTTTTTGTCATGCTTGTCCGCCGGTCTTCACCGTCTCATTTATTTTTAGCGCGCGAGAATCCATTTTTATGTTCGCCACTGATGGGGCACTATCGCATTTTCAGAAAATCTTCGCATAATTAGCTAGCGCTGTAATAAGTTTTATCGTAAACTTGTACCGCAGGAAGCCATGACGGTGTAAAGAAAAGCAAGCCATATTATTCTCAATGATTCATTATAACTCACATTTTAGGCGTGTTAGATAAGCTTTTCTCGTAGAGTTCAATGGATTGCTTTAGCTACTGCATGTGGTGACTGAAGCTAGAGACTTCGACCTCACCAAGCGGGATCGAAGCAATGTAAGAGCGGATAACATCAAAGAGCGGTGTGATCCAGTGTGGGTGGCTGGACAATAGACTGATTTTTATATTCGTTGACATTAAATTTCTGTACACATGACATGACCATATATTAATTAGAGAGCAAAGTAAGTAAGATATGTCTAGCTTAGCTAACCCGTCATAGAAAGCGCTGTGGAGCCCTAGTATGGCATACTCTTTGGTCTATAGTAAGTGGAATATTTTAAAAAATGCATGGATCTGGCATGCTACATCGCTGAGCAATATGATTGATACCAGCTATGATGGCATCATTCTGTCTTCCGATGGCTGCGGGGATATATCAGCTGTTTATTGATGTTTCATTCGTCCTTGCTCCTTTAAAGAAATAGTGAAGTCATCCCAAGAAGGGGTCATACTCGCACACTCTGTTGTCTTCTGGGATGGGCTCGCCCTTCGTTTTGATGAGCTGCAGAGACATATGCGTGCAAAAACATCAATCACGCATGAATGAAGACAAGCGGTGACTCTGTCACGCGAGTTTTTCCAGTGCTTTCTGGAGATCCCCCGGGAAAGAAGGAAGAAATTGTGGGAGAGCGTACCTGGGAAAACAACAGATGGCTGTACATAGCGAACAAGCATTCTTCTCCACTGTGAATAATAAATGCCCGTACCAATATCCTCCTCTACTTGAACAAATACAAGAGAGCTGGCATTTCTGTGTGCACGTGAGTTTCGAAAGGACTGAGTTACAACTCACGGACTAAAAAGAAAATCTCGTTGCTCGCTATAATGCTGCTCAATGCTAAGCCTCTTTGATTAAATTATTGCAAACTGCCATGCCGTTGTGCTGTGCAGGTGTTACGGATTCATTCCAACGCTGCAAACAAAGTGCGCAGAGTTCAAAGTTATTGCTGAAAAAAAAAGGAGAAAGAACAAGATTTAATGAAGTTGTCCGCGAATATTGTCCCTGCCTAAATAAGTAAGTACCTTACGTCTCTTATATATTACTTATTGATATCGCGAGAAAAAGCATGCCATCGTTGCTCACTGTTTCTGTTTAAAAGCATCAGAATTGCTTTATGCAGGGATTTCTTGTGCACAAAATATAATGCTTTTTTGGGAAACACTCTGCGCCATTTAAAGAGGTTTTCGCAAAACTTTCTTCATAGGAGTGCTCAGTCTGCGACACAGAATAGATACCGTCATATTTAAGAATTATATGTGAAATCGATAAACCGTTTCGATACTATGAAATTCGCCTATTCTTGTGCTATATTCCAAGAACACTTGCGAGGAATGTTTGGGGTCATTTTCGAAACACCTTCGACGACCTCACCGAACCATACTTGCAAATTGTTTCTTCCTTTGTAATTGGGTAAAGTAAGAATAGCTCGAAGCTTCATTTTGATAGGCAGAGTAAGGACGACCCATGACTTGCACTGTCATGTGCTGAAAAGAGAAAAATTGCTTTGCCAATGTCTCGGTTATATGAAAATTAAATATTTACTACAGAGGCGTAGGTGTTAAGATATATTCAACCCTAATTCGCTCATTTGCCTTAATTTGGCGCATACCAAGCTGTCCCAATGTCTGGTTCAATCAACAGTCTAACCAGTTTGAACATTCAGCAACCATGTACGAAAATGCCCGCGAAGCATTGACTTAAGATACGTTTTACGTTCTTATAAACGACAAGGGCGACTTCGCGCGCACTAAAAGTGAGAGCTCATCCAAGAAATCTGTTTACAAAATGCTCTCAGATATCTCAGAGACAGTCTCCTTAAAATTCTGGAAGGTGAAGGTGGCATTCTTGTTATTCCGGATGAACAGTTTCAAGGAAGATACAGAAATCATCACAATAATTGTGGGCCAGGTAAATTTGTCACAAGGACAACCAGGGCTGCTCGAAGGCTCATGGTGTAGACGAAATAAAAATTTCAGACCTCGTCCAAAGTCTTTCAGGTGATTATCCTGAACTCGTTCCCTGCTAGAAAAATGTGCATGGTGAATTGCTTCATTCGCCTGTTAGTTTCAATAAAAAAACAAATAGCTGCGATTCTTCTTGTGCCCCGTAAGAAGCCACGTGCATAACTTAGTGGCACCAAACCTGGTTTTTCACTGCGGTTATAAAGAGCTACCGGCTACTCATTAGAAGGCTTCCAGGTCCGCCGCCCCGGTCCATCCAATTAATGCACAATATTTATTTATACCGTCCTGCCATGATGCTCTCACAAGCAGGTTAAAGAATATGGTTAAGTCCGCTATCGCAGTAGAGCCGGCTGTACTTCTAACATTTCCACAGTCTTCGGTAGGCTGGCCTGTGCATCTCTTCGAAACAAAGGACCGAGAAAAATAAGTAACAAATTGTGCCATCTTCATACCGGAATATTTAGAGCAATCCCCCCGCCCCCCCTTCAAGAAAAGAAATTAAGGAGCTTAAAAACAGCTACTATAAAAGCTCTTTATTCGGCTCCATTCGACGAAGACCAGCGTTTGGCTAGTTACGTAGTAGTTTGTGGTGTGCAACAAACAAGAGAATACTTCATTAAAATGCATCAATTTCTGGCCCCAGAACGTCTCAGATGCGCAAGCGCATGCGCGGAAGCACCGTTTGAGTTTTCGCTCGCCTGCACGAACACCCGCACATATGCATGTAGATGCTTTTTCCTGCATGGTCGCGAAATCCCATTCCTGAATCCTTATTCTACAGACCCAGCGGACGGCTCCTGATTTGCATTTAAATGTAGCTGTTGAGGCCGTGTGTTGAAGGTGGAATAAAAATTACATGCCTCAAGTATATGCATTGTCTCAAGACTGGAACTCACATTCCGCAGTTGGAAACAGTTCCACAATTTCTACCAGTTTTCTCTAATTTGAACTTGTCTAAAAGCGTGAGAATAAAGTGAAGTGCGAGAGAGCTAAAGTCTAACTTCCAGCATGTCCTGTAGCGTGGCTTCGATCCTTTCCGCAAAGTTATAAAAAATAAAGCCCCTCGTGGATAAACGGCGTTTGGTGGTGATATAGGGCAGATAAACATACCGCGTGTTCTACGTATACATTACAAATTATGTGGGTGGTTTACACATTTGGTAAGATGGAGTCCAAAGACAGACTCCTCCCGTTCCGTTAAAACGCATCCGTCTTTCTTATAGACTCACTATAAGATTTAGCAGGCGGCAATTGTGGCAATCTTTACTGTATATCCGCCACAATGTTAGGCGGTTCGAATTTAAAAGGACAATGTTTTCTTTCGATGCGTCGGCGCCGTTCTACAGGCCTCCCTGCTGCGCGCCGCTGGTTTGTTGGACACTTGAGACGATTTGCAAAGCCGTCCAAGCGGTCCTCGGATTTCACCGACGCCGTGCCATTGAATGCCATAGGTTCTCTCTCTCTCTCTCTCTCTCCATCTTTATTTATCTCTCATTGTGATGCCACGTTGCGCGTGCCATGGTTGCCAGTAGAGCTGCAATGACGCGACGTGAATAATCTCTATAGGTGAAATGTGGCACGTATGCATGATCTTTAATTATTGGGACTTTTCTTCTTTTTAAATTTTCTCTGCTTTTTCAGCGACCACACGCAGTCAAAGAGGCCGATCGGTAAGTCTCTTCCTGCGGTCTGGTTAATAAAATCCACAAGCGCGAACTAATGTGCACGCACTACACTTTTCCCTTTGCTCTTTTCCATCCAAGCGAGCGCATGCCCCACAGAGCACAAAGACATCTCGAGTTCTTCCAATTGTTTTTTTTTTTTTATTTTCAACGCGTGGTGCTAAGGTTACTGTAACATTTTTTGTCATAACGACATTATAGCTATTAAAACGATATGCCTGAGTTGGCATCTATATATGCTTTCCTTCTTGCTCCTTCGTGTTTTGCGCTCAAATAAATCATTTAATGAGATATATCTGTCTCGCCCAGGGCACCCTTTCCTGCACTCGTTTATACATCTTATTTCCACCCAGAAAGGATGAATCAAAATAAAGACAGCAGTGCAGCGGTAGGCATGCTGAGAGAAAGTCAAAGGCCGAGGGTTTTCATACATTAGAAGATAAGTCGTTTATCGTATTAGCTGATGACGACCGCGCATATCTAAATTTGCTCTTTGAGCTTCATAGTTAAAAAGCTAGTCGTTAAGGTCCACAAGGTATTTCTAACCGAAAGCGTGTTCAATTTTCTGGTAAAGAAAACAGCACATGGTACCTGAAGGCTCAATGTAGTCACCAAAAATCTTTATCAATTTACCCCAGTTATACACGCACGCGCACATATCAGGAAAGTTTGTGCGGGATTATGTTAAGGTGTATTTGTCTCTTTACTGGCAGTCAAACGTTTCTAATGAGCGAGGCCCGCTTGTGGCACACCCTACCTGCGTGCGTGTGTGCGTGCGTGCATACGTGCTCGAGCGTGTGCCAATGTGGACGCGAGGGTTTTAAAATACTTAAAGGCACCTGCTTAACGCAAGCATGCCAAAATATAGAAGCGAGGCTTGCTTAGTGAAAGGAAGAAATGAGACCCGCCAAGAGTTATATCTGACAAAGGTGGGTGCTCCACGTAAATGAAAACAGTGCATTATTGAATGCGCATTTGAGCATTATTGAATAATAACTTCGTTATTTCGACGATATTCCACTGGCGGATTGCATAAAACGCGTTTACTTACCTGTATTTTGCATGCTAAATAATGTACATAATAAGCCCTGATTTAAGGCCAAAAGCAATAAGGAAAAAAAATGCTGATTAGTACGGGTTGAAGTTGAAATAATATACAATATAGCAGGGTAAAATGATGAATAATTTTGAAACGAAACAAAGGAAGTACGCTGTAAGAATGCGTATGAGCATGAAATTGAGTGATGGAAACTGAAAATATTGTTACATATATCACACGTAAAAGAGAGTCCATCGTACGCTCGAATGTAGAAGGCGCATTTCACAAGCCAAAGGGCATCACCTTGAATTGGTACAGGCCATCGGGTGTGACGAAGGCGGTCTTCGCTCGGTCCCGTTCGTCGACCGCGAGCTGCCAATAACCGGAACGAAGATCAATCGAAGATAAATGACTGGCACCGTGCAAGCAGTCGAGGGCATCATCTATCCTGGGAAGTGTGTAAACGTTCTTCTTTGTAACTGTTGAGATGCTAGTAATCAACGCAGAACCTCCAAGTGTTGTCCTTCTTTTTAACAAGCACGACAGGTGACGCCCAGGGGCGGCTCGAAGGCATATACGAAGTCAGACCTGTGCACCAACGCCAACAGTTCGATATGCCACGTTCCGAAATCGTTCATGTCGCTCGCATGAAGCCCTACCACTCCAGCTGTAGTTCCTCGACGTAGTACGCACCGGGACGGTGCTTTTCGTGGCGGGGTAATGTTACGTATATGCCACTGAAGAGGACGACGATAGAAAATAGAGTTGGAGACGACGAAGCTGAAGAAACCGTTGGGGCTTGCCTGAACACTTGCGGTGTTCGGCTCTGCTGTGCTGTGAACACTTGCTCATCACCTGCTGTGGTTTCCTGGGCTAGCCTTCTGCCCCATATCAATATCATGCGGCAAAAAACTCTTCAGGGCACGTCAAACTACGTATGTGCAGTGAAGTTACAGTTTTCGGTACATGAACTTCTTCATTGCGTATATATATATATATATATATATATATATATATATAGATAGATAGATAGATAGATAGATAGATAGATAGATAGATAGATATAGGAGCAGACGAGGACTGTATGCGTCCACAGTGTATCCGCCTGGCGTAATAGTGTCATATCCTGCTGCCGTTTAGATGTGAGAGTACTTTTATGGTGAGGAATAACATAGAAATTGATAATTGATAATTTAGTACTTTATGAAATAATATAATAAACCGCGCTTGAAGACACTCACAATCTACTGAAATAAATGGGTACGAAGTGACTACATTGTAATAAAATTAAAAAGACGTTATGTGCTCACTAAGAGAATTTATAATTGCCCTGTGCAATGTTCCATAAGTTTACTCCTGGTTTTGAAAATTAAGTTGATTGAACTTTTGCAAAAACTTTTGAGGCATAAGAAAATAAGAGACATTGTGAATATATGAGAAAATGTGTCTGGTAATCTGTATGAATAATGAAATTTTAACTAAGAGGGCAGTGTTCCTTGTGGAGGTCATTGACCGTTTTTGTTAGAAATTAAAAGAATGCGGAGATACAAACAGTAGTGAAGTGGGAATTTTCTTGGTTAGAGTTCTGTTCGTGCGTTCTGTGAAACCATTTGTCTGAGGATGGTAAGGAATGGAATGCCTAAAATCGGATGTGCATAAAAGGAGTTCTATTACATCGGCAGTAAACGGAAGGTCTCTGTCACTTATCGCAACTCTCGGAGGACCATGCCGCAAGATGACTGAATGCAGCATAAAAACAGACACTTGGCAGGCTGTAGCGGAGGTAAGAGCGGCCGTCTCACAGTAGTGAGTAAGATTAATCACACACAGAACAATCAAACGATTGCCTTTTTTGCGACTTTGGGAAAGGACCCAAAAGGTCAACTCCAACTCTCTCAAAATGAGCCTTGGGTGGCAAAACAGAATGAAGCATTCCGGGGTCTACACCAGTAGACCTTTTGTGACTTTGACACTCAGGACAGCTGGACACATGCTGGTCAATCTTGTGGCACATCTGGGCCAGTAGAATCGTTTCCGGAGTGCAATGCAAAGTTCTCACCGATCCCAAGAGTACGGAAGCTGGATTGTCCGGAATTACGCGTAAAATAGACAAACGGAGACTTTCAGGTACTACCAGCTGGAACCGACGGCCAGCATCAGAGTAAACCTTCTTATATAGCACGCCATCACGTACACAAAACATGCTGTTAGCGGTTGGGTCCTGAGCAGCCTAGAACGGCTTTAGCTGCTGGTCGCTTTGTTGCTTTGTTCGGAAGGTGCGAATATCGGGAAAGCTGGTAGATAAAGCAGCGATGTAACGCTCGACGTTGTCCGCGTCACATTCTGTCGTGGCAAGTGGCAACCGCGAGAGGCAGTCCGCATCTGCGTCTTGTCGGCCACTCTACTATAAAACAGTATAGTCGCATTCTTGTAATCGAAGAGCACAGCGGGCAAGGCGACCAGACGGATCTCGGAGATTGAGTAACCAATATAGGGAATGGTGGTCTGTTACTACTACGCAAGGCCGTTCGTATAGGTAGCAGCGAAAGCACTGCACGGCGAAAACAGCTAGACACTCCTGCTCGGTGATGGTGTATTTGCGCTCAGTCTTGCTTAGAGTCCAACTGGCGTAAGTAATCACATGTTTGCGATCATCATAGCGCTGAACGAGGACAGCAGTGATGCCTATTCCACTTGCATCAGTATGCACTTCCGTTGGAGCAGAAGGGCTGAAGTGTAGTAAAATAGTATGTGATGTTAATAGGAACATCAATTGCCGGAAAGACGAGTCGCACTCAAGTGCCCACTGGAATGAAGCGTCTTTATGTAGTAGGCACGTGAGCGGGTAGGGGAGGTCTGCCAAATGAAGAATAAAGCGTCAGAAATAGGAGCAAAGCCCCAGAAACTTTAAATCTCCTTCACATTTCGAGGTTGCTGAAATGCAGCAACGGCTACGGTCTTCTGAAGATAAGGCTGGACACCCTCACCATCGATGATGTGACTAAGCACCAACGCCCGTAGCTCACCAAAACGGCACTTCTCTGAAATCAGAATGAGGCCAGCTTGGCGCAACCAGTCCAGAGTGAGCACCAGGCGATCGTGGTGCTCTTGGAATGTTCGGCCAAAGATGATTACGCCATCCAGATAGCACATACAGTCATCCCATTTCAGTCCACGTAGGATAGAATCCATGAATCTTTCAAATGTCGCAGTCATTGCACAAATCGAAGGGCATTAAAATAAATTCGAACAGTCCATCGGAAGTGACGAAGACGGTCTTCTCCTTATCTGCTGGGTGTATAGGAATCTACCAGTATCCCGAACTCAGGTCTACAAATGAAAAATAAGATGCAGAGTACAAGCAGTCAATGGCGTCATCAATGCGGGGAAGCGGATACACGTCCTTTTTAGTTGCAGAATTCATACGGCGGTAATCTACAAAAAAGCACCATGTGCCATCTTTCTTTCTCACAAGAAATACTGGAGAGCTGCCCATGATTTGCGCGACTCTTGAATGACACCTTACTCCAACATTTCAAGAAGTTGCTCATTGATCACCTTGCGCTCGAATGGCGCCACATGGCACGGTTTTTGGTGAATAGGATGCGCATATCCAGTATCAATGCGATGATTGATGCATGACCCGGGTAAGGAGCGTGAGCTCGTGGCTTTCGAGAAATCAAAAACCGAAGAATACTTTGATAAAAGATCTTCCAGAGTATCACACTCTGTGACATTAAAAGAATCACTAATCATGCCACGCAGCTCAGCATTCACTGGGGATGCTGCGACTCGTGCTGTTCTGGTAGATCCGTAACCAAGGCCACTGATACGGGCACGTCTTCACTACAAGACGCCAGCTTCATGCCAGCTGCTAAAAGAACTGGCTGCTTTTAGCAGTTATTGGTCCACAATCGCGTGTGGCCCTGGGTTATCTACACCCAAACAATGAGGAACCAGAAGAGAGTTCGGATAATTAGGTGTCACGGTCGCATCAAATACTTTGGTCGCACGGCGAGAGCACGAAACCGGAACGCACTGCACAAACATCGGAGGCGACGCAACGGTATCGTCACACACTAAAAGCACATAATCACGAACAAGAGGTTCTTCGAAGAACTCAGGCGGAAGGCAGCCTTCCACACTGATTTCACCCGTGCGGCAGTCTACGGTTGCGCCAGACTTGCGCTAAAATCGATACCAAGAATTGCAGTATGTGTACAGTGAAGCAGCACGACGAATTCCGCTGGAAACAAGGTTCCTCCAAGACTTACCTTGGCGCTACGCACTCCGACAGGGTACAACAAATCGCCACTAACGCTATGGAAGTCAGCATTTCCGTTCCAAGAAAACGTTACTTTGAATCCCAGCAAGTTTTTAAACGGTGAGCTCATAATCGAAATGGTTGCACCCGTGTCCCTTTACGCCATTATGTAAATACCGTCAACTGACAAACGGTTCATAGTTTTTAGCATAGTCACAAAATAAGGTATTTCTGCGAGTAGCGATCGTTCTCCGGTGGCCTCACCTCCATGGGCCACGGCGCCTAGTTTCCCGGAGGTGGCGACTGGGAGCGACGCCGCGGAGACGGTGAATGGCGAGCGCAAACACAGGCTGTGGAGTTAGACTCCGGTCGGAAGCTGGGGAGTTGTTGCGCACGCCACCGGGTTGAAACTGGCCGAGCGGAGGAGGCGGCTAGTACCGATGGGAGTCAATTGGGTGATCACTGTGATCATTGGCCGTGCCTGAGTACGTTGGTCGATCATGCCATGTTGGCGGACGACGGCGGCATTGGCTTGAGATATGGCCCGGGTTGTCGCACCGTTAACAGATGGGAGCAGGGCGGAGAAAGGGTTGATCCTCAAAGTACATGATGTCAGGGTGTCGATAAGAGCCAGGGTCGCGCTGATCTGTAAACCTGGATGGTCGCCTAGGTCTTCGTGTGCGAAGGGCGTTACGCTGATTATGACGCCTTGAAGAAACAGGGCTCGCGAAATGTTGCAGCGAAATGTTGCGGCCATTCGTTGGAAGAGGCAGGGTGTGCTGTATGAACAGAAGGGTACTCAGGCTATGACTGAAAGCGTGTAGGCGGGTTCGCACGGAAAAGATGGGCGGGAGGACACTGGTGAGGTGTGCCGGCCATGAGAATCGAGCCGAAGCAGCCCTTCTCGAATGACTTGTCGGATAGTAGATGTAGGTCCGCCGAGACACGCTCGTCAACACTCTCGACGTTTGTCACATTGGCCAGTCTTCCAAACTTAAGCGTTATTCGACGAGTCTTCAGTGCTTTAAGTGTGCGGAAGAGGCGAAGAACAGCGGAGACAGTCGAGAGATCAACTGTAGTGAATGGAAAGTTATAGACATCGTTTGCAATGCCCTTCAGAAGATGCCCAACTTTGTCCTCATCCGACATGTGGGAGTCTATCGTCTAGCACAACCTGAGGACCTCTTCGGTATAGGTAGTGCAGGTCTCTCCGGGTAGTTGAGAACGATGGGCGATGGCCTGCTCAGACCGTTTCCAGCGCGCTGACGAGTAGCCGAAGCACTGTTTAAGTTCAGTGACAAAGCACTCCCATGTCGTCAGCGTGTCCTCGTGGTTTTCAAACCAAAGAAGGCCGGTGTCGGTAAGGAAACATACGATGTATCGAGCTGACTGGCGACGTCCCAACGGTTTTAACGGCTGACCCCTTGGAAGTGGCGGAGCCAGTCGTCAAAGTCCTCTCCCGTTGCGCCTGCGAAAGAGCGGGGCTTCCGGTACGGTAGATAAAGGGCGGAAGCCGCCTGACTTGAAGTGGTAAGAAGCACAGAGGTAGACTCAGTTGGCGGCGGCATGGTAAAGAACAGTGGCGGAAGTCCAGCGAGGCCGCGGTTACGACGAGGCTCCAGGGGCGCGTCGATGGTGGGGCGATGCTGGAGAATCTAAACCACACTCTTTACAAAAATGTAGCGCTCTTGATGTCACGACGTAAAGCAACTCTATTGCGACAAAACAACAGTTCACCCGAGCCAGACAGCACCTCCGCTACCACGCACTTCTTCGTCCTTCTACACTGTAAGCTCCTCTTCTTCATCCATCTAGTCTGTAACAATATGTACATATAACGTTGCTTGATCAATGGGGGTTGTTTGATAGTGGGATTGTTAAGCTGTTTGATTAGTGAGTAGAAATGTTTGATTAGTGAATTACACCAGCGTGATGTGGACAAATAACCTCGTAAGTGTGGTGAATTTGAACTCGCGCGACGACACGTGGCTACTAGTAGTGCGACAACGTTTTGACATTGTACCAGATGCTTGTTATAGTGTGCGGGCTTCGTTTCAGGATGTGTCTTGTTGCAGTCGTGCTCGACGAACAGGGAGAATTCATTAGAAAGATGTCGAGAAGGCGGAGAATAACGCTCGATATGCGGCAGCTATATAGACGATTTGAGCGAAAGCTGCATGCCGTGGTACGAACGTTAGATACGAACGCTAAGCACCTTAAGGATGCGAAGGAAGCCCAGCTCCAAAGTCAGCAAGCTGCCGACGATCGTAAACGCAGAGCTGAATTTGTATAGGACCACATAGCCAAATATGCTGAGCTGAAACCTCAATGGCGCTTAATAATAGGCTAAGAAGCAGGAGTGATGAAAGTAGCATTAGAGTAGAAAAAAATGAGGCATTGTGTGCGCGCTATCGCTTCTACTCATAAGGCGAAGATTAAGCGTCCTCCTAAATTTTCCATCATTATTGAGCGACAGGCCTACGCATGAAAAACAAAACTTCGATTTGTTCTCCCCCGTATAGCAAGACGCGAAGCTGCGTCAGGCGTCTACGCATACGTTTGTTATGTGCTTTGTCTGGATTGATGGTTGCGTTTATGGTTATCGTGTTTAATATCCAAAATTTAAATGACCCATGGCTGTAATTTGCCTAATTCAATAATTTGAAAGAGCACAGGCAACCACATTGCATCCTCTTCCTGGTTTAACGTCAATGTTCATCTCTACTTTATGAGAATTCTGTAAATAGGCGACGATTAGTTTAGCAGCAGCTGTGAGGTCTTGACTCCTTGGTTTGAAAAATAACTTCCCCACAACTCCACCTTGTTCTTAGGCGCCTGTATATAAAATCAGCGAAAGGAGGCTTCAGTGTTTTCACACTAAAAACTAACCGAGAATGGCTCACTGGCTCAGCATGTTCAACTACTAAGTCTTTAGATTCGTGTTCTATGCCAACCGACACAGGAGGAAATGAAAAGGCTTCAACAGTTTAAGACGAAATGGTCTATTGCCGAAGAGACCTAAACCGTTCAAGAGCCCGACACAACGGTTGCTCTCATAAAGTTCCTCGATTGAGAACCTCAAAGCTTACAAATTGCCATTTTACGTGGAATAAGTTACGTTCTTACTAACGGGATACGTCCAAAGTTACGCTCTTATTTGGTCGACTGATAAATCATACAAAAGTTTGTATTCTGACGAAGTGAAATTTGTTTCTCGACAAATTAAAATCTAGTCCTCGATGTTGAATTTACTCATACAGCTGAAATGTTATTCCTCAGTTGCAGGCTCTTTACTCACTTTTTCACGTGTGATATTGCGCAGCCCATTCGCCGCTCGGTAATTATTACTTTGCGCTGCTTTCTTAATACAAAGGGTACGTGCTAGACTGGAATTGCATGCTTATATACTGCTGCGCTGCGATGACTTTGTTACCATCACTCGATGACGGTTTCTGTGCGAGGCGCTAGGGTTCGACTCAACTAACGAAACTTCTCGAAAAGGTCACTCACAAAGAGTATGGTGGTTGTTGGGCACCTGTGTGTCACAAATTAAACCTCTATTTCATTCAGGGCTCGAGGTTTCTCAATAGCAATAAGCTCCCGCCACTCCGAGTATCGATGTCGGATTCGTGGCGGTTCGCACTGTCGCTCTAGAAGGTTATTTCATTTGAGACCGGTTGGCAGGCATGGTTTGAAACTCGGCTGCAAGCACTCGGCCAACGACGATAATTAATCTCGCGTCATTGCGTCGTGAGAGCGTCGTGCCATTTTATCCGCGTAAATGCCAAAGGCCGAAAGAGCACTGTAATTGAAGTTGCTAAGTTTCCTATGAAGTGCGCCTTTCACTACTGCCATCTCTATTTTTTAAGTTGTTGTTTAACGAGCAGAATACATTAGAGCACCACAGCACTCTAGTCGGCCTTCTATGACGGTCAGACATTACAAGAAATAGTTAGCGAAGAAATCACTCAAGTTTTTCAGAAAGAAATGAACACATACAGACAATACTTTCACGTCATTTCGAAAGAAGTGGCGATTTTTATGTTAAAATAACAACGTGAAGAAATGAAGCAAATATTAGATAAAGTAAACAATTTGCAAGCACAAAACTACCTTCACCTGCCCCTTCCTATCAGCGTTTAGCAATTTTCACAATCTTCGACGCCTACTGACAAGGCGCTGACAAATTTTCTCTTTCAACATTCCTGGTTTTAAGGCTCCCATCGTTTCTCTGATTTTCTGTATTTGCGTAACCTAGTATCGCAGTGTGGTCCAGCTGAGGCTTCCATATTCTTTTGAGTGTTGTTTTGGCATCACTTTCTATGGCAGGGTCGTTAATGAGGTTTTCGTTTGGGGTGGTGACAGTTAAAAGCCAGATTACCGGGGTGCCTCATCTGGCGACACGATTTAGCTGGAAACACAACTGAACATAACTGGCATGGGGTAAGGCCTACATAGGCCAACCTACATAGGCTCTGCATTAATGAGCGTTTAAGACAGCACCGCAATTCCATAAAGCTAGACGACACAGTCAATCTGCCTTAACACTGCCACCGTTGTGAAGACTGCAGCCCCCGTTTTATTGATGTGAAAATCATTAACCGATGAAACATTTGAGCGCAGCTCATCAGCTGTTCCACCTTTTCGATAGACTGAGGCAAAGATTTCGAGAAAGACATGTACGTACAATTTTAGACAACGTTTTATTTTTCACACATATTCCTTCGAGAAACACTCCACTAACAGTTCTTGACTGTCATGAAGGAAGCTTTGTGGTCCCAGAAAAGAAGATAACGATTAAGTTATCGGGAGGTCGCGGAGGCAGCGCGTGGGCCCTTAGGAAGGTTGCGTGGCGAAGAGATAGCAGCGACTGACTGATGCCGCTGACGCCGCTAGCGAGTCAAGTCAACGTGGCTTAGCGCTTCAGCTTGGGATGTACGCACCGTGATCCGCTGATGCCGCGCCGGCGCTTTGACAACCGGAGAACACCGTCACCGCCACGCAGGAAGAGGGAGGGGGGGGGGTATACGCAGCGGCAAACGGTGCCGCAGGAGCTCGCGCAGCAATGGGAGAACAGGTGCGGTCGGCGCCACGGAGGAAAAGGGAGGGGGCGAGGGGAGGTTCACGCAATGACGAACGATCGCGGCATGAGCGTGCACAGCAACCGAAGAACACGAGGGGGGAGGTTACATGCAGCTGACGGTGGCGGCAGGTCCGCAGGAGCACGCGCTGCCCCAGTGGCGAGATGGTTACGAGGCACAACAGCTACGGCGACGCCGACGACGACGAAGACGCGAAATGCAGGAACGGGCGCCAAAGAGCTGCGCTCTAAAACGTTAGCTGGAACGTGAAATCCTCCAAGCTTACAAGATCAAATGCTATGGACTATATACGTCCACAACACATGTGTTAAATTCAAAGCAAAAGAATACCGCTTCATGAACGGAACATTGCTTATAATCTCTTGCACTATCATAGATTTTGTCGTTATTGTATTTTTGGCACTGTGGTTGCTTACGCGCGTGTGAGCATGTTTTTTTTTTGGCAATTTACTAATAAATTTATTTGTGTTTCTAGCTTCGTCCTGTGTACCTCTACTTGTGAACGCGTCTTTGTACTTCTACGCGTGTACTTCTACTTTTGAAAGCGGCACGTCATAGATGAGTACTTCTTTGTCGCACTCAAGAAATCTTGTTTCGAGGCCGATTTCGTATGACGCGTTGTGTCCGTAGGTGCTTTTACTTTTAGCGCACATGCTGATAAGTTTTCTCCGCAAAAAATACCTACCGAAATATTGTGCCTGTCTGCTGTGCTCTTAAAGCCGTATGACGCTTCATAAATGCAGGGTAGAACCATCGGTTACGCCTTGGATTCGAAAGGTCTTTTTCTTCGAGCGCTTTTTTTGGTTGTTTTGGCAGGCACTTTTCAATGATTGCCGTCAATAAGACGTCCAATAGCTGCATTCCTTAAGCCTTGTAACATGAGCGTCAAGACGTTTTCGGGCCTTGTCAGCGGATGACCTTTCAGCGGCCTGTAGCATACAAGAGAACGCGATTATCTTGATTATCTTGGAATGGCCATAGGGGTATCGTAGAATGGCTTGCTTTCATTTAGTCCTGTACTGCCAACCGGTGCACAGACCGCTTTCCGTGATCTAGAGATCCAGAAGACCGTATTCTCGATGCGATTCGCTGCTGATTCGGGAATTCCAATCACTTAGGTTTACGTTACAGAGCCTGTGTGATTGATTTTGTCTCACCCTTCACCTCTTGTTCCTCAGAGAAGCATAAAAGAACATCATCTACGTATCTGAAGCAGGCGGTTATTTCGATGTATTCCAAGATACGGTTTTAGCCTCCCACTCTCTTTTGCGACGTACAGGTCGGACAACGAATACAGGAGTCAGGCATGATAGAAATTTCTTCTCGATCTAGGTAACATTTCTCAATCCAGTGAACGTACAGGGGCACCAGAACGGCCGATATAAGTTCAAGGAAGCCTTAGACACTTGCCCAGCACTAGTTTTGAAATCTCTTGCGGCATTGCTTCTTCTACCACCGTCTGAACACCGGACATCGATATGCGTCAATGTATGTATTTTATGTCTACTAATAAGCACGTACTTTTGGACCCTCCTGTTGAATTGCGGTGATTTGGATCGGGCCGAAAAACTTGGGCGGGTCTTCTGCCTTCAGTTTTTACAGGTGCGCCAGCAGATACCTTGTGACTTGGAGGTTCAAGATTCATTTGGCCTCTGTGATGAGTCGCACAGGACTGTCCCCTTTTTGAGTTTTTACGGTGAAAAAGAAAATCTAAGCGCTAGGATTTCACGCCCCCTCAAACATTCTTCGCGCTTTTCAAGGCGGAGGCTTCCGTAGAGCCTTGCTGCTTTCTGATCGTTTTTCCTCAGTTTCTTGTAGCCAGAATCAGTGTATTCAAAGTGCTTCAGAGTTGATCGTCGTTATCTGAATACCGTCCCGGAAGAAAAATACATAAAATTAAATATGAATTTGACTCTTTTTGCTTCTTATATCGTGCGTATGCAAGAACCCTGTATAGAATAAGGAAGGCAGACACCAGGCCGTCTCTGCAACTGCCTTTAATCCCCGGCTACCCTTGGATATCGATGTGCCAACATGGCGCTCCGTCTTTCTCGCGCGCCCTTCCAGTCCCAAACCTCTTCTACCTCTTCGTTCAGCTCGCAGATTCTTGCCCATTCTTGCAACACCCCGTATGACTTGTATTGCACTATTAACAGAATTTACGCACGGCTTAGCAAAAGCTTTAGATCATTATATCTCAGCAGACGGTTCCTTTTTAGATATCCAGGAAGCGTTAGTTACTGTGCCATATGTTCTACTAATTGAGAAACTAGCCGCTTATAACATTAACCCACAGGTTATTTCTTGGATATGCTCGTATCTTGCGTTTTGTAATCCATTTGGCGTTATTATTGGGTTTAATGAGTGCCGAATGTCACATGTGGGGTATACACAGAAATCGGTGTTAGGTCTGCTATTATTTGTACTGTAGGTCAGTGGCATAAATGGTGCCCAATCACAAATGCGATTATTTGCTTATGATTGCGTGCTGTACAGATAAATGTGGATCGCGAGTGATCTGTATGTTCTCTAACACGCCACACACATAATCAGCGAATTGTGTGTAAAATGGCATATAAGACATAATTTAAATAAAGTGTCTTTGTAACATTTACCAGAAAGAAAAATCTTCCCGTGAGCAGATAAAATAAAAATGGTATAACTTTAAATCAGGCTTCTGAGTATAAATAATTAGGTGTTCACTTTACTTATCAACTAATGTGGCAAAGGCAGATTGAATTCGTTGCATGCAGAGCTGCGAAAGCTTTGAGCCATCTGCATCGAAATACCAGGTCTTTTGCGTGATTTACTAAAGAAATAATGTACAAGACTAATCCTTGAATATGTCTGCAAAATTTGGGACCCTCAAGCGGTGCGAGACAACGACAAATTAGAAAGGGTTCCGAATTTAGCTGCTCGATTTGAGACAGGGATTTACATAACAGATACCTCTGCCGAGACTTTAAAATAGTGCAATGGAGGCACTTTGAAATCTATCGCCGTAAGTTGCAATTCAAAATCTTTTTGTTTTTTTTTTGGGGGGGGGGGGGGATTTATTATTCTTCTGTTGGTTTCGAAAGATGTACTGGTACCTCTATATATCTGTGGCCGCGTAGATCACAGCTTCAAAGTACGGGGGATTGCTTCAAGAACTTATGCATTTTGATTGACTTTTTTTTCCCAAACACAATAGGCGATTGGAACAATTTGCCTTCAAGCACTCCTTGTATTATGTTCAATAATGTTTTTGTTTTTTGTCTGCGTTAATAAATCATTTCAGTTTTGTGACACTGTGAAGTTTAATTTTTGGGTTGGTTGTTATTTGCTTTTTGATGCGAGGTTGACTTGTTTCTGTGGCTGGCATTGCTTATGGTATGTCTTCGTATATATATACATATATATATATATATATTGTTACGGCGCGCGCCGAGGAGCGCTGCGCCAGAAAAAGAAGAGGCGCGACACGAGCGCGAGACGAGCGCGCGGCGCCAGCGCGAGGGTTAGAGAACAGAAGGAGAGCGCCGGGGCAAGTGGTGTTTGCCTGGTGTCCTCCGTTCTTCTGTGTCTATATCTAGGCGGGCACAGCGTCCCACAACATTTTGGTGTCAGAAGTGGGATCATGCCGCTGACCTGCTCACGATGTCAAGTACCCGACGTGCCAGACAACAGGACTCTGCCATCAGGCGATGGCGCCGACGACGCAGCGGCTGGCGCAACTAGACCTAGACGCTCGGAGTGACTCGGTCCTTCGCAGCAGCTGGATGGCGGTATTGAGCGCCTCCTGGATATAGTTTCTCAGCGGATGGACGCATGGGAGGCCCGTCTGACTGCCCAGGCTGTGGAGATGGAAGCTCTCCGGCGCGACTTCCGTCGCCTTGTGTCAGCCGAGCCGAACAAGGTTATGAGTCTTCAGGCGTCACCGCCATCGCTGCCTCCAGCCCTGCCGTCGCTGGGCCTGCTGTCGTAGTCGCCAATAACGTGCTCGGCGCGGGTACATCATTGGACGTAGTGGAATTACCCATGTTTGACGGCACTATCTCGTGGCATGCTTACCGCATCCAACTGGAAGGTATTGCGACGGCGAGAGGCTGGGACGAGCAAATGAAGGCATGGATGCTCGTCTCCAAACTGAGGGGCCGCGCAACTGAGCGACTGCAGAACGTGCCGCCCGACTAGATGGGCTCTTACACTGTCCTGGTGGGCCTCCTGTCCGACCACAACAGTGCTTCAGGTCAACCCCGTGCGCAGTACCACCGCCTGCGAGCCCGCCGTCAAGAGCCCGGGGAGACATACCAGGACCTCGCCGCCATTGAGCGCCTGGTTCTGCAGTCGCTGCCGGGGCACCTCAGAACGTCGTGGCCCTGGTCGGCACCGAGGCGTTTGTCGACGCCATCCGACTCCCTGAGGTGAAGTGCTTGGTCTGTTTTGGGCGTCCTGAGTCCGTCCGCGCCGCCATCGCGCTCGCCATCGAGGCGGAATTGACTTTGTTGGCCACGCGGGGGTCGCCACCGTCTGCCGCGCGCACCATCTCGGTGCAGACTCCTCGATTGGTAGTCCCCACAGTGGCCTCTAACCGACGCGGGCGTAACGACACCCGCACGACCTGCTTCCGCTGCGGCCTGAGGGGGCACTACGCGAGGGACTGTGCTAGCCTTCCGACGTCGGAAAACAATTTGGCGAAACTCAGGGGACACCGTTCCGCCGAATAATGTCCGTCCCCAAACTCCTTCGTTCTGCTTGTCCCCTCCTTTCGTCGGCTTCGATAACACCTGAAGCTCCCTACGTACTCGTCGACGTCGCTCTGCTTGACCGGCACGTACAGGCCTTGGTCGACACCGGAGCGGCTGTCAATATAATGGACAAATCGTGTATTGTTGACGAGCCCCACCAGCTTCTTCCAGCCACCAAAATTCGGCTCTTAGCTTTTAACGGCGCCCCGGTGGAGCAAGTCGGACGTGTCATCGTCAATCTGACAGCGCTCGGAAAGATCCTCTCCACCAAATTTGTTGTAGCAGACAGCCCTATTTGGCCAGTGGTCCTCGGGTGCGGGTGGTGCCAGCAAGCCGGAGTCATCTTTAATTTTACCACAACAGAACCACAGGTGAGCCGAACTCTGTGTGGGCCGGGGTGGCTTAGCCGGATTTCCAGTATCGGTGTCGCCCTGTGGCAGTCCCTGGTGTCAACGACCAAGCGTGCCTCAGAATCTGTGCGTTACCTCGCAACGAAGTGGTCACGTCGAGTCAAGCCGATCGACGTCACTACCGTGACTAGCGTCCGCCGTGATTCTGCCACCGGGTGCGGAAATGTGGGTGTATGCCAAGCTTGACAGTCCGATCACAGCGGACGTGCTTTTCGAGCCCATCCGGTGTTCAGCTCCAGCCCGTGAGATGACCTCACCTCGAAGCCTTCTGCCTGTGCTCAGAGGAGAGGCCCACGCATTTAACATCAGCCGCGCACCTCCCGTGCTGACTCCTGGCACTCAATTGAGTACAGCCTCAGTCCTGAACTCCGGATCACCGGTTGCGTCTCTGCAACCTGAAGCACCGCCTCAGCACCCTCCAGCGCCGGCGGTCCTACGATGGAAAACATTTAACTTTGGCCCCACCCTCACCGATGCGGAGCTTGCCTCTCTCAAGGCTTTGCTGCTCGAACATCGCAGTTGCTTTGCTCTAAGCGCCGGTGAACTCGGGTGCACTTCCTAGGCCCAACACCGGATCAACACCGAAAACCGCGAGCCCATTCATCACCAACCTCGCCGTGTAGCGCCATTCGAACGGAGAGTCATCCAGCAGCACGTATGCGACATGCTTGACTAGGGAATCATTGCCCCATCTTGTAGCCCTTGGTCCTCCCCTGTAGCCCTTGTGCGCAAGAAGGATGGAACACTCCGCTTCTGCGTTGATCATCACTAGTTAAATGCTATTACTCACCTCTATGTGTACCCTCTTCCCCGCCTCGACGATGCACTTGATCACTTGAAGGGAGCCCGTTATTTTTCCGCCCTAGATCTGCTCTCGGGCTACTGGCAGGTGCCTGTTCACCCCGATGATGCGGAAAAGACGGCTTTTCTGACTCCCGACGGCCTTTACCAGTTCAACCGTATGCCCTTCGGTCTCTTGAATGCTCCAGCTACCTTTCAGCGCCTCATGGACCGCGTCTTAGGCAATATGAAGTGGACTATGGCGTTTGTCTACCTGCACGACGTAATTGTCTACGCGGCTACGTTTGAAGAACACCAAACGTGACTCAAACTCATCCTCGAAGCCCTTACCTCTGCTGGGCTTCGCTTAAAACCAAAGAAATGTTTCTTCGGTTTTGCAGAGGCGACGTACTTGGGTCACGTTGTGAGCCGGCATGGCATCCGTCCCGATCCTGAAAAACAAAGCGCTTAGGGCTTACGAAGCTCCCACCACCGCCAAGGGGCTCAAAAGTTTCCTTGGATTTGCTTCGTATTTCTGTCGTTTCATTCGGACTTTGCCAAGCGAAGCGCTCCGTTGACTGCCCTGCTGAAGAAGAATGCAGCGTGAAGTTGGACGCTGGTCCAACAGCTCGCGTTCCTTGACGTCAAACACGCCCTCTCCAAGCCGCCCACATTTGCCCACTACGACGAATCGGCCCCCATCGTCCTCTACACGGATGCCAGCCAATATGGGCTCGGCGCTGTCCTGCAGAAGGACGAGTCTGGTGACCACAAAGTTCTAGCTTATGCTAGCCGCCAGCTTTCCAACGTAGAGCGCCACCGCCACTCTTCGGAACTCGAGTGCCTCGCCGTTGTCTGGGCCGTCGATAAGTTCCGTCCCTACCTGTACTGCCGTCATTTTACCATAGTCACGGACAATATCACTCTCACTTGGCTGCAGTCTGCCAAACACTTAAATGCCAAGATTGCACGCTGGTCACTGCAGCTTCAAGAGTACGATTTCACCATAGTGCATTGGAGCGGTTCTGCCTATCAAGATGCCAATTTCCTTTCTCGCCAAATTTTTCCCCTGACGGCTTTGACGGATTTCAGGACTGTATAAACGCAAGATTCCGACATTGCGGCCATAGTCCAATCCCTTCGTACCGCCGCCGGCGCAGGTCTCCGTACACTGCTCCGGGTCTATCGAACTAAAGATAATCTCTTGTGTCATGTGAGGCGGCTCCGTGTTCGACCACCCGTGTGGTTGCCAGTGGTGCCAGCAACACTGCGGTCGCAAGTCTTGCGCGGCCTACACGACGCTCCCACAGCTGGGCACCTTGGTCGCGGCAAGACCTACGCACGAGTGTCGGAGCGCTTTTGGTGGCCTGATATGTCCAGTGACGTTAAGGAACACGTTGCGTCCTGCCAGACGTGCCAATACCGGAAATCGTCCACACGAATAACCAAGCCACCCCGCAGGCTTTTTCGCCGCCGAGTTCACCTTTCGAACTGGTTGGACTGGACCACTTGGGCTCATTCCCGAATACACCCGCCGGAAACAGGTATATTCTGGTTGCGATCGACTACTTTTCCAAGTGGGTCGAGCACTGCCCGTTCCAGACACCTCTTCCACTCAAGCCGTTTTGTTTGTGGAACAGCATCTCTTTCTTCGGCATGGTGCCCCCCGACGCCTCATTGCGGACCGTGGGAGCTGCTTTATGTCGCATGAATTTGAGCGGGCTCTCCGCTCCTTCGGCATTGCATTTTCCACTACATCCGTGAATGATCTCCAGTGAAATGGCCTCGTGGAGCGTGTTAACCGCATCCTCACGGATATACTCGCCTCCTACGTGGCTCCGTCCCACATAAACTGGTATCATTTTGTTTCTGCGGCATCTTTTGCACTCAACACTGCGAAGCAAGAAACCACGCATGTCACGCCGTTCTCAGTCGTCTATGGCAGAACACCCTTCATCCCTCTCGACGCGCAGTTGTGCCTTCCCCATCAGACTGCATCACCAACTGACTCCGCCCAACGACTTTGTTACGCCCGCCTCGACGCTCAGCGCAACCTTCTCACGGCTCATGCGCGCGTGCAAGTGGCCAATGCGGCAGCACCACCACTTCCCTCCTTCCGGTCATGTGACTTGGTCCTCGTTCGCCGCACCATCCGCGCGACTGGTCATGCCACGAAGCTCATGCCCCGATACCGCGGCCCTTACCGTGTCGTTTAAAAGCTCAGCCCCGTGATATACCGCCTCGAAGACCTCCCCGAGCATCGACCATGCGGTGTGCACCACATTTTCCCGGAGCATGTGTCAAACATGAAGCGATATGTCAACGGCGTCAGCATTGACTCCGACTTAGATACCGGGTCATCACCACTACTGTCGTCGACTGCTGCCTCCCTGCCTTCCCCATGAAATGCCACCCCATAAGTGGAGCGCCTGCAGCAATTCACCGACACTTCACCGTATATATATATATACTGGTTTGGTTTGGGGGTTTATCGTCCCAAAGCGACTCAGGCTACGAGAGACGCCGTAGCGGAGGACTCCGGAAATTTCGACCACCTGGGGTTCTTTAACGTGCACTTACACACACACACACACACACACACATATATATATATATATGCATACTCAGAACCCTCATCATCTTTGTAATCACCTCACAAAAACCATGGTTCACCGCTGTTCAAGTGCCCACCCCTCATGTAATGTCCCATCGGGGGACCCTCGAGGTTCTAATTAAGAAATTATATATATATATATATATATATATATATATATATATATACATATATATATATATATATATATATATATATATATATATATATGCGCCCCATTGTTTTCCCTCTTGACGCTATGAATAAATAAATAAATAGTTTTGCAGGTCAGCTCAGTGCCAGCGTGTTCCTGTGAAAGTATCATTTTTAGGCGAAAGACTGCCCTCGTTCTTTTCTTCTTCAGATTTAACGCCAATAAGCTTCACGTTGTGCGGTGCTTCATTAATAGCGACGACTATTTTGAAACACCAAAATCGGAAGGCGCATACAAATGCATTATTGTGGCCAATTTTAAGGCTAATTTGCAGCTGAGATGAAAACGGCGGCGAAACATGGAATGGATGTGCTGATTACATCAGACTACCTAATTGTAGAAATACGTCCAATACGGCTTTACAGAAACGCCAAAGGTCAATTAAAGACACTCTTGCAATAACAAAGTTTCGCTGGTTAACGGTTTTATAAGAATATACCGTTGAGCGAAACTCTTGGCTCTATCGAAACAAAAATTTTCCATGAGAAAAAGTATGCAAGTGGCAGCGCTTTGATATCGTCATTACTCCGGGGCTTGAGCTCCCAATGAGCGGAAATTGCTTTCACTTGAGCCCCCACAGCCGTAAGAGCATACGCTAAAGCTTAGTCCTTCCTCGATTGCTGCTGCTTCAACCGATCTCTTTCTCCGGCAATCGCGGTCTGCAGATCTGAAGACCATCGTTTTGAGTGTGAGAAGGGGCCTTTGCTCGTTTTGTTTCTCAGAGTAAGAAAGAATCCCATTACGCGATCCACTCCATGCTTGGTCGAACATCTTACGGACAGGCGGGAATGGAGAGTTTGTTAACGAGGAATCGGCGTGTGGCTGCTGTTTAACAGGATTGTCGGCTTCCTGTGTTCCCTATAAAGGGGAAAATGAAAAACTAATGTGACATGAAGCACATGCAAAAAATATACTCTTTCTGAGTTTTCCAAATTTCATTGTCTTCTTCTGGCCGTTTATTAAGTTTACTCTCTGCAGGAGAACGGCAGTCTACATTATAGAGCCTAATTGAATGCAGCTTGATCATGCTTCGTCTGTTCGAACAGAGTTGATAAGAGTTGCTGGTTGCAACGGAGGCATGTCCTGGGACAATTGGGGTGGATCAGAATAGGTGGCCAGTTTTCTTTTTTGCGTCACTGCTACTTTTTTGCCGTAGGATATTAAACACAAAATGGTTTTTAATAACTAGCAGCTTCCCTAAAACGCATCGCTAAATATTAAGTGTTGTCGCTCTCGATGGTAAACTAGAGGTTTCATGATGCTTTGACATTTACATTTCTTGCAGTGCAGCGCGTGTTACCTTGCTTTTCTTTTTGCAGAAAGCCACAATGTTTTAGCTTCTGCTCAGGAGGAACTTCACAAATTCTTTCCATAAGCAGCAGTGTGTTGTGTAGGTGCTCAAGCTTTTGTTTCAGTTGTCTACTTCGTGTCATGAACATAACTCCTTTTTGTAAACAGTTGTGTGGGCTAGAGTTAAAGCATAGTGCTTTCAACAAAATTCCTCTACGTTTCCAGGACGTGCAGTTAAGAAGCAGAGATTTCTTTCTCTTTTTCTCTCTCAAAATTTGCCTTTATATTCGTTTCAGGAAAGTGGAATAATTATGGTTAAGAAAAGAAAAGGTATGTTTAACATTGATTTCAAACGCGATTTCAGGAGCGCTTCTGAATTAACATATATCTCGGGCAAGTCAAAACAAAATGCTGAAATACCCCATCGCTCCAGGTAACATTAGTGCAATGAGAGCTTGTCGATGTTTAAAAAGACATGACACGACTTTTCGTTCGGTGCTGCCATTCAATACCCGAGGCAACGAAAGTACTACACTTCATGCGTGAGGTTGGGCCGCAGCTGTTCGCTGGCCTCATTCACTACCTTCCAAGAACTATTGTCACCTTCGCCAAGGAAGTTAAGGGCATGAGCTCATTGAAGTAGAGGGGTGCACAGTACGGTTGTCAGGCAAATATAGCGACCACTGATATACTGCGTGGTCTGTGCCAGTCCCTGGGAATGAGTTATTGCAAGGGCTTGTTTGGGGCCCAGTTTTCACAGGTTCAAGCCAGAGTAAGGGTCAGAGTCAGAAGTAACAAACAAAAAGAAACTTTGTACACAGCAGGAGACAATACAGAGGAATACACACTAACACTGAAAATACACAGACACGTGGTGCACAGAAAGACAATGCAAAACAAGCAACTAAAGAGGTTTTCGATAAGCCCAGAGGCTTTACAACATTTAACAATAGACGGGAGAGTCATAAAAGCAAACACCAAATTGTTCACCGGGAACTGTCGCAGACCAACGTCTATCGTGACCTCCATGTAGACGACCACCGCTCCCTCGCAGATCAGTGGGCATGCTGAACAGCGGTTTGACCCCGGGAGCTGAGTAGAAGCACATGCTAAATCGTAGCAACACTGGATCTAGCACTGGCTAGCTGGCACAAGCGACACGACCTCAATATATAGGGCACACCGCGTCGACCTTTACCATGTGCCAAGGCCGGGGCGCACATATACGTAACTTTCACTCTTTTAAGCGTCCTTTCTTCCTCCCATCGAGCCGCGCGTGATCATTGGTCAAGCGCGGCCGAACCTTCTGGGGAGGACGAGTACCTTCCGGCCGCATGAGTCACAGTCACCAACAAATGATGGGAAGGAATGTCACGCGCTTTCCTCAGAAGGAAAAGGAGACGTTTCTACAATGTGCTAGAACTTTCTATGGATAGGCCGCATGGGGTTCCTTTGCGTCGCGCTGACCTAATAAAAATGCGCGCCGATTTCGTAACAGCCGCGAACAGGGACAACAAATAAGCTTCTTGTCCGTGATGATCATGTTTTGATCGCGTCAAGATGAAGCTTGTTTGTAACTGTAGAATGCGGCAGCGCCGGATCTCGTGGCATTGATGAGGCCAAACTGTCGCTACTCCTGTCTAGGCATGTCTGTGCAGCTCACAGACATACTGACGTGATCAAAAAACGAGCCGAAGTTTTGGTAACCGGTTTCGGTTGTGAACACCATTTAAAGATGGTTGGTTCATGGTTGGTTCATAGGAATGGAAAGGCGCAGTATCTGTCACACTTGCTCTGTGGACACCTGAACCGCGCCGTAAGGGAAGGGATCTGAAGGTGGGAGTGAAAGTGGATAGAGAGAAAGGGGGGCCGTAGTGGAGGGCTACGGAGTAATTTCGACCACCTGGGGATCTTTAACGTGCACTGACATCGCACAGCACACGGACGCCACTTCGTTGCGCCTCCATCGAAACGCAGCCGCCGAGGCCGGGATTTGATCCCGGGAACTCCGGCGCAGTAGTCGGGCGTCTTACCACTGCACCACCCCGGCGGGGCCCATTTAAAGAGCAACAAAGCGCTTTCGTGTTTTGAAGTACCCGGGAAATGCGCCCGCCAGTCCGCGTTATCCGAAACACAAAGTCACTACAAGAACCGGTTGCTCGGTTTTCAGGGTTGGGGTTTTTAATATAATCTTTAGGTGTGCGCACTCTCTCCACTTATCAAATTTGTCTACAGACACGTGAAAACTCATTTCGTTGCAACTCTTTTGTTAACCTCTCCACGCTTTGGGCAGCCTACTGGGCATCACGTAGTTAGCCTGCCTGCCTTTCTTTTCTTCTCTCTCTATGTTACACACGCGCGCTTTTTGCACTTATCTAAGCCTGACTATACTTACTTTCTCGCCTGCGCATTGACCTTCAATGTCTTCTTCAATTTAAATCTGTTTGCAATGTACGTACAGAGCATCGCATCCGCATAGTCTTCTCGAAGCGCCTAAGCGATGCCAAATTGAATAGCGGGCTACCATTTCCTCCTTCATAATCGATTTCGCCGATATTTGCCTGAAACCAAACCTTAAAATCCTAGCCTAGAATCAAATGTCAAATGAAACGTGACGCGTTGGTGCACACGCTTCCCATTTAGCGAATTTATTAAAAGAGCTGCATTTTTTATTCTGCTTTCTTAGAGAATGGTCCATAACAGACCACAGCCGCGAAGATTTGGTTCGATTAACCATTATAATGCTGCGAACCGAAGAATCCCACTCTTAGAAGTAATGGGCCTCCCTTTAGAATCCACAACTCATACCACTGACAAAAAGGGACATACTGGCTCTCTGCGTTAGTTCACCGAGAGGAATCTTCCCTTTTTTTCATTGTGTCCTTTTATTTCGTGCGATACCGGCACACTGATCAAGGTCAAGTACAACCACTCCCTTATTATTATCATGTAGTTCATGCTTTTACTAGTGACTGCACTTTGTCTCTTAGATATATTTTCTCTCACTAATTTTTTACAGCAGAACAAATGACTCATTCTACTCACAAATAATACCTTTGATGACTTTGGCTTTAATGCCAGTCCAATACTTAACCAGCATTATAACTATTACTTAATCGTCATCAATAACCTATCCACGTCTACTGCTAAAGCCTCGTTGTGCCCGTCCAATTAATTGTGCCTTGCTCCAGCGACAGCCGTGTTACTTCCCCAAACATACTGATATATTCTACTCGCCCCATTATCTGCTCGCTATTGCTACGCTTTCCTTCTCTTGGAATCACATCCGACGGCATTAATAACCTTAGTTTATTTTGCCTTCTCGTTACATGCCCTATCCACGACCACTTCTTTCTTTTCCTTTAGATTGCGATCTCATTATTTCACGTTTTTCCCTTGAACCCCCTCCCCCCGCCCACCATCACTCTAATCTCTTCATTTCTCTTAACCCTATGCCCACATTTTTGCTTTTCATAGCTGGCTACTTTGCGCTCAAGATTAGTTGAACATTCCTCGTTAACCGCCAGGTTTTTGCCTCGTAGGCGAGTACTTGTAAAATACGTATGATGCTGTATAAACGTTTTTACCATATTACTAGGATGGCATTACCCAATTACATGTAAATATACTCGAAAATTCAAGAAAGAGTTGGCTTGGAATTCATATTTAGGAGCACAAAACAAGTAAATTCCCGTCAAGCAAGGCGGCTTTTTTGTGGGCGTACCCCACAAGAGCCGCTCTTTTCCCAGTAACACCCATAACGGACAAACCGCGGACGGCACACGACTATTAATATTCCGTCACCGTCGCTGCTGGTCTATCCCGAGGGTCATCTACAGGACAGATATTGCGGAAGGCGGCGAGAACGTGGGGGCGAATAGGCCATCCATTAAGCCAAGAAGTTTGGAGGCGCGCTCCACTTCAGCGGGTAATAAAGGATAAACCTTTTGCAGTGTTCAATAGCAGAAGTTCTGCTCTGATGCCTGGCCGTAGCTCCCTTGCGGAAGTTTGTAAAGGGTCTTGAGGGGGGTGCCCATGGAAATATTGTCCTCTAATATGCGAAGAATTGTCTCCCGATTCAAGGCAAAGACAGAGTGCGTGTGTTATACGTAAAGGTAGCTGCATCCGTACACATCACATGTTATTACAAAAATATAAATGATCGCACCGCACGTTCCTTTCTCCCTTAATAGTATTCCTCGAAAAGAATTATAATTGGGGCACACTTTCGACTTCAGCGAACCAAGAACAGTATAAACTGCACAGTATCACGTAGTGGTGACAATATCGTTGTCAACAAATGAGGAGGCTTGAACTTCACTCAAATAAACTTCTTTTCGAGCTGATTCCCGCCCTCAAAAGAATAACTCGGTGGCGGATATTACAAGAAACGTGCTCGCTGGTCCTCGAATTACGAATGCTCGTCGCAAGCGACTACGCTCAATTTAAAGGTGGCAAGGAAACATCGAGATAAAGCCGCAGACCATGACTAGCGCAATCTGGAACATTGCAGAAACACGCGAGCGGCAGGAATCTTCTAGATCCCTCTCGACACAGCTTTCGTGACAAAGAAATTGATAAAGAAACATCTCACGACAACGAGCGTAAACAAAAACAAACGAAATAATCGATCCTCGTGCTAGAAACACTGTGATAAGGCCGCATGCCAACGGCTGTCAAAAAAGAGCAAATCAAATTTGCATAATTCATGATATTACTCCGCCATTAAAAGGCATCGCCTCGACTATTACGAAATAAACACAGAAAGGTAAACAAAATACAACAAATTAAAATTTCTGTCCTTTAAAGCGCAAAATAAGGCTTCAGGCGCATACATGGACGATTTCTGGACGGTCTCGGCGCCGCTGGGATGTGGTCGTGCCGTACGGGATGACTTCGTAACCCAGTTGTTCTGTATACGCCGAAGGACTTTGTATGGCCAATAGTATTGTTTTAGTAACTTTTCACTTAGGCGACGACGGCGAATCGGCGTCCAAATCCGCACTTGGTCTCCTGGCTTGTACTCTGCTGGGCGTCGTCGTAAGTTGTATCGCCGCGTTTCGGTGCGCTGTTGGTCTTTAATACGCAGCCGTGAGAGCCTTCGGGCTTGCGCTGCACGCTGCAGTTAGAGGCGGCGACGTAGAGGCTGTCTTCTTCTGTTACGTGCGAAAGCATCACGTCAAGCGCTGTCTCGGACTCTCGGCCGTACACAAGCCTGAAAGGGGTCACTATTGTTGTCTCCTAGATGGCCGCGTTATCCCCGAAGCTCACGTACGGCAAGATGGCGTCCATCTTGCCGTACGTTTTGCGTACATGGCGAGCATGTCCGCTATTGTTTTGTTCAGACATTCCCTAAGCCCGTTCGTCTGCGGGTGGTAGGCGGTCGTCCTCCGGTGGCTTGTCTGGCTGTACGTCAAGATGGCTTGAGTGAGCTGCGGTGTCCACTAAGGCGGTAACCATGGGCCGTTGAAAGGAACTTAGGAGTATCCTTCGTATCCTCGGATTTTCATGTTGGCTTCAGTGTTCGATCTCTGCTTCGTCTTGTGCTGGGGTCGCGACCAGGGCAAACCATCGTCACTTCGCTGGGCGGCCGTGTCAGCTTACCCCGCCGGGGTGGCGCAGTAGTTATGGCGCTCGACTACTGTTCCCAAGGACGCGGGATCGAATCCCGGCCTCGGCGGCCGCTTTTCTGTGGAGGCGAAAAGCAAGGCGCCCGTGTGCTGTGCGATGTCAGTGCACGTTAAAGAACCCCAGGTGGTCGAAATGTCCGGAGTCCTCCACTACGGCGTCTCTCATAGCCTGAGTTGCTTTGCGACGTTAAATCCCACAAACCAACCAAACCGTGTCAGCTTGGAGGCTTGTCGCGTTGTCCTGGATGTTGTAGCGGCGGTGTCACTCTCTAGCATGGGCGCGCCGAAAACGTCTTCCTAACGAGCGTCGGCGTAATAGCGGTGTCGTCATTACTCGTCATCGCCGACGGAAGACCTTTGTTAGTTCGCTGTGAAGCAACCTCACCTCCAAATGTTGCTACCTTTAGTTTCCCCTCCGGGAGCTTGGGGACAATTGCTCGCACACTGTCACCGTAGTTGCGGCCTGGCGACGCAAGTCGATCGTTGTATGGAGATGGGGAGTGGTGCCGACAGCTTGGTGACTCTACCTTGCTCAAGTAGTGTTTGACTTCTTCTGATCGTTCACTAGGACGGGGTCATGCGGCGTCGATGGCGAAGCCGCGCAGGCTGATGCGTCTGTATGGATAGGGGCGTAAAATGTGGCCGGCCCCACCGCAATGAAAGAATGGTGGGCGATTGTTGGAAATCCTCCAGGCGTCGTATTCCCTGCGGCTTTGGCGTTGGCCGTAGGCTTAGTGGGCAGGAGCCAAGGAGCGGCTTTCGGCAATAGGATGGAAGCGACGGGGGCTTGGCGTCGCACATCGTAAAGGCGAGTACGCAGCGCGCCGGCGTAGCTTTGGTGGTTGCTCAGGAGCGGTCGTTTGTGTTGGCGCACCAAGGGCCTTCTCGGACGATGTCCGCAAGAGTCGCTACTTGGGGCAGTTGAGGCAATGGTAGTAGCCGGCGAAGTTCTTTACGGATGACTTCATGTACGCTTTCCAGAAGGCTGTCTCCTCGCGCGGATGCGCTGCTGTATTGGCTTTCGCAGGCCTGTTGTGGCCGTCTCTCATAGTGGCGCATCCGGGTGTCCATCGTTTTCTCCTTGGTTTGAGCTTCGCTTTCACATTTGGTCATGTTTTTTGGCGGATTTTTTACAAGTCCTGCAAAAAGCAACTCTTTAACGCCTCGCATCAAAAATCTCACCTTCTCCCCTCAGCATGGCAGGGTCGGCATGGCGAAAGAAACGCTTCCTTTCGACGTAAGCAAGGACAGGCTCATTTGGGCGTTGAAGCCTTGAATGCAATAGTGCCTGGGCTCGTTTCATGCAGATGACGCTTGCAAAGGCTATAAAAAAACTACCTCGGGCTTAGCTTTAGTTAAGCCCGGTAGGTTGCGAAAGCAGTAGTAGCATGACTACTCTATAGTTCAGCTCGTAGTGTAGCCAATTGTGCATGTTGACCGTACGATTAACGCAGGACACACATTGTAGTTTACTAATGTATAGCTTTATTTGTCTTCGCTGACAAAGAGTCTTCGCTGTTGAAAGCGTTCATTACATTCCATTCGGACTCGTCACCAGTTGAGGATGATTCAAGAGAAGCGCGACTGGCTCGTCTAGCTGCATCTTGAGCGCGCCATCGAGCGAGACGCTGTTCTCGTTCTTTCTCTGTCTCTGTAGCCCGCTGTCGTTTCCTGGCTTCACCGAGACGGCAGGGACTTTTCTTTGGGTTTATCAGGATGAATAGCGAGTGCCTCAGCTGAGCAAGCGCGAGCATTTATATACCAATCGTTTTCCTCCTCCTCCTCTCAACTGCGAGAGAAGAGGTGACAGCAGCGCCTTCACTCGGTAATAGCGCGGCTCCAGCTGCAACGCACAGTGCCTACCTACCGCCCCACCCGATGACTTGGTAGCCCATCTCTCGCATCTGGTATGACGTCATCAAATGTGCCTACCAACCGTGGCTACGGAAAAGGCTGAAAATGGGAGTAGTATTGCTTTGGCAATAAAACTCAGTCTGAATGTCTCCCAATTCTTCAAAGTGGTCTTATATTTTTCAAACCAAACTCTGGCAGAACCTTCAAGTGCAAAATAGACTTGCCTTAGTTTTGCGAGCGTCGTTCCAGCCATTGAATCCTGCCACGCGATCGAAGAGGTCCATCCAGTCTTCTGCATCTTCAGTTGGCAGTCCATTGAGGATGGGGGGCTCCTGGTGCTGTACGAACGCCAGAGATGGTTTGTGTTCGTCCGGCATATTCGAGGGTATTCCACGTTGACACAGTTCATTACTTCCTTCAGATGTCACGTAGTGGTAACAATGTCGTTGTCAAAAAATGAGAAGGCTTGATCTTCACTCGAATAAACTCTTTACTGGGATGATTTAGCCCTCAAAAGAACTGAAGAAATCGGCGGCGGCGATAACAACAAACGTAGTCGCTGGTAGTCGAATTATAAATGCTCGTCGCACGCGTAAACGCTCAATTTAAAGGCGGCAAGGAAACGTCAAGATAAATCCGCATACCGTGGCTAGTGTAATCCGGAACATTGCGGAAACGCACGCGAGTGGCACGAATCGTCTAGATTCCTCTAGACGCATCTTGCGCGACAAAGAAAATGATAAAGCAGCACCTCGCCACAACAAGTACGAGCAAAAAGAAAGGAAATAATCGATCCTCGCGCTAGAAACACTGTGATAAGGCTGTACGCTGACTGCTGTCAAAAAGAAAAACCAATAGACACTTGAATTGATCGCGGTAATAGCAGTAATGCACACAACAATTTTTGAACTTCCTTTGATAGTGGGGAGAGCTCCTATGAAGGGGCTGATGCCTTGGTGGACACAACAATGGCGGACAATGGGAATTGAAAACGTAGCCCTTAAATGCATTCCTATATTACATGATATGCATTGATGTGTACGTTTGCCATATGTTCTCGTTATATTTGTTCACAACAAAATCTGTTTTTAAAGACGTTTTCTCAAAAGCGGTGCAACAGAAAAATATTGTTGTGATAGGAAAGTGAAAGAGTATGCAGCAAAACAAAAACTGCTGCTCATAAGCGCTGTTTGCATCCGGCACTCTAAATGTCGCGCGTTGCATTAAGTGCTAGAACTTAGGCGTGCCCGCTGGTTGTTATTTCTACGGGTACCAACAGAGCTGCCGAAAGACAAACAAAACTAGTTCAACTAAAAGCCTAGCATTAGGACAGGACTAGAGAGACGAGGACAGGACGACAAAAAGAATCGTATAATTCCATTCAGTTGTAAGTTGTACCTCTGACCAACTGCCCCTACAGTTTACTTTGTTAAACAAAAACTAGGCCGAGTGGTTTCAACTGTTCCTGTTTTCCCTATCACGTTCACCACTAGGTAAGAACCATCTTGTTTTGAATTGATGCCATTTTAAAAATAGTAATATTGAAGAGCGATTCCCTTAAGCTCGATCCTTTCGTTTTTTGGACGACCATTTTACATAGTTACTGAAAAGATATCTTACCAATAGGCGAAATATTTTGCAGTCGGCGCATACGTTAATTATGGTGGATTCAGCTACTTTGAGAACTCCATATGTGTTCTTCAGTGTAAGTGAAACCGATTCAGTCCGAAACCAGTTCGCACTTTATATATTCATGACCACTTTTTTTAAGGGAAGGTTGCTTGCCATTATTTTTCGTTTTTTTTCTTTTTCACTTGCTTAGCTGGGTGTCTATGCTTCAGGAAATTTCCGTCGACGAAATTAGCCTTAGTGCGATAAAATCACACTTTTCATTTTTAATTAAAGCTTGGTGCCACCTGAAACTTTTCTCGATGACCGCGCTGCAGCCATTACCCAGTTCAGCTTGCTCAGACACATTATGAGAAGATAAAAACAAGAAAATGTAATTTTCTGAAAACAAGTGGACCGTCAAACAATATTTTCTAATTGGTTGGATAAGTTAAAGTGCACTTAGCCCCTTCATATTGCCTCTTTTCCCTCGTTTTAAATTATCCGGACCCGTCAACCAAGCTTCGTCCCAATGGGAATCTCGAATCACCCTTTCTACCCCAGGAGTGCTTTGATGTGGTACGTACATTGTACGAAACCAACAACGGCACTAGGCTAATTATTGCCCCCGCGGACGACGACTTCGGTTGCAGAGCTCAATGCCGCAGCCCCTGCCCTGACCTGTGCGTAGCTAATGAGATCAGCGTGGAGTGCGCCGGAGGTATACCAGTGAGCGCGCCGGCCATAAACACGGACGCTGCGGATCGGCTGGCGGCCACTAGAGTGTACAGAGGATGATACTCAGCGCTCAAAAAGATTGCTGGCTTCATTTTCTGAGCAAGAGGAAGCTCGGGGCGATCATGCAGATTAGCCTCCCCAAATGAAAATTTGCAGAGAGCCCGCAGCTATTCTCGCGGAGGAAAGGGAAAAGGGAAAGACGATTACAACACCAAGAAGAAAAGAAAAGTCCGGAAGACGACTGCACTAAATGGAACAAGATGAAAAGAAACATACTGCTGAATAAGCAAAAACCATTCAACGCAAATGACCAGGCATTTGTAATAATTAAAAAAAAAAAGAAAGCAGCTCCGTGGCTCCGTGTTTTCGTACGCACGCATGCAAGGTAATTTTATTGAGACTTGAAGAACATTACGAAAAGGCATGTTTGTCGGCATTTCTCACATCAGATACTTCAGATGCAGGAAAAGTTATAAAAGTATATCAGTTCTACACTATAGAACTTCAATTGCCTGTTCTCAAAAAGAAAAAAAAAAAATAACGTGTTTGCAGTGAACATGCCGGCCGTGTTTGCCGCACACACTTGGCCTGCTTTTGAGACTTAGCTTCGAAATCGGTGTGATTTTAACTAATGGAGGAAATGTTCAGAAATGAAGAAAAATGTTCGCTTCATTACTGAAGTAACTAACCCCAGCTAGATTTGGTGCAAACACAGTTCAGCTCATACGTGTTAGCGGCCAATCTGCATTACCGAGGCGTTTCCCAAATAACTTTTGTTTCACTGTTGTTGGTTGAAATCATTGCTTGAATTTTTGCGACTTGCAGTCGAGCTCTATTTATGTGAGAAAAACGTGAATGATGTATTGCTGATGAAGCTTTTGTTTTCTTGTAAAATCGTGTACATTTTATGATAATTCTGTGAATGGGACGGTATATTATTTCCAATGCTGCTACAACGAGTGGGGCAACCGTCTCGTTGAACTGCCGACAGCAGCCGGGTTTTGAGGAAGCACTATATTTTTACGCTGCGAAAAGGAAAATAAAATTTAATTTTATGATATTTTAAAATTTTTCTTTTATTCTGTTATGAAGCAAGAATTATCAGCGTTATATATTTAATCTCTCCGCCCATTGCACAGCAAAACGTACACCTCACCCAGTGCTTCCCATTGTCCCTGCTCTGCAACAGCTAAGGCCATTTCATTCCCGCAAACACTCGAATTTTATACAACGAATGGCCACCCAGCCAGCACTTTATACCCACAAATACCATTTTTATTGACCGAACGATCACCCAACAAACCTTGCTTGGTTTAGCTTACGCAGAAGATTTGCATACCTAGATGCCGGCTTTCGGAGCGTCTTTAGCGTCCTGGTTCACTCATTCTAATAGAGCAGCCGTTCATGTGGGACAACCTTACGAGGATGGCGCATGAATGCTTCCTTTCACGGCAACCTATATACAATGCACCACCAGTCGAGCATACGCGGGCTGATGAACATATGTAGATAGTTGCTTGATGCAATAATAACGAATATTTTATATAAAACGTAGATATGGGCACAAATGCAACGGATAATGCTCACAGTTCACTCCTACACAACGCCGCGATATGACGTTTGCTGGAATGTCCGTCCAATTTACGCGGCGCTCAGGGAAACACATGTAATTAGCTACTCTTCAGCGCAGACCGTAAACAGTGATGGAGTGCGTGAGAGTCGAGTATTGTGCGGCCAAGCCAAAGGTACGCTGTTTGCACCGACTGTGAGTCAGAGGGCTTAACGTAGGCTATTTTCGGCCATGTGTCCGGAGCGCTCGTTCGAGGGCAATGCTAATTTCCTGCTCTCCGAAAGGCCATTCTTTGCACAGGAGCTGATCTGAGTTTAGGGGTTGCCGAAACGAGGAACTAGGTCGTTAGACTTCGACTTTGAAACTCGGTCTACCTTGGAGCACGGAAACTTTTCGGTGTGGAGTGGAATTACAGGTCGCCGTAGCGGTTTGGAACAAAGCCTATTCAGCCCGCTGACCTTGACTATACCTGCGAGCTTTCTTAGAATATCGGGTTGTTGTGGAACATGTGACGCCGCAGACAAGGGCTAAAATGAAACGCAGCAGAGGATGCTAGGTTTTTTGCATTGGAAAGGGGCACTATCTTATAAAATCAAGCATTCAGGAAAGCAACAACCATTGCAATTCGAGAACTGCATAGTCGAATGCTCATTTTTAATTCCTCTGTGTTAATAAATTTTATCAATGGGGAAAATCAGAAATGTTCCTGCGGATTTGCATCGCATTTTTGTGGAGGGACGCCGAAAGCAAGCACAGAAGCTGTAGGAGCGGTTCTTAAGTTAAGCAAAATTAGAACATAAATGGTCATCCTTAAGGATACAAAGTTAGTCCGAACAGAAAGCGTGTGCGAGAACCAAATACCGTTGAAAAAACCAAAATTGCGAGCAGTCTTTGCGAATTTTTCAATATTACCTAGTGTTAAAGTTTTTTGGATTCCTTGTTTGAGTGAACAATACGCTCTATCTAAAGTAAACGATTGCTGAAACATAACCCACAGACAACTTTGTTCAATAACGCATCAATAAAATGTCATTAGGACAGATTATATTTCGGTATACCTTGAAGAAAACAAAATATAATTTGTATTAGCAATATTCTCATATGTTTGCTGATGGTATTTTGTAATCATTCCCAGAATTTTTTAAATGTTTCTTTGAATTGCTGTTCAAGTTATGTTTCATTCCCTAAGGCACACATACGTTCCAGTCGTCTGCATATGGAACGAAATGAGCGGTTTCAAAGGATTTGCAATTTTAATTGTATTCTAACCTCACAATGGAATTAGGGATGATCTACGCGTAACACCACCGCATATTGTTAGTCGCGATTTTACTAATTTATTGGCAGATATGCCATGTTAGTACTCAGGTATTAGCAAGTATATCATGTTAGTATACACTGACATGTCTTAATGAGGTCTGTCAAAGTTTTTCGAATTCCATGATTTTTACGTTATCACTATAATAACTCGGAAGCTAATGTGTCAAATCTTTATTATAAATTACCTACAGCCAAGTTTCATGAGGCGTAAACAGTAATGGACGGACCTACTCTCCCACTTGTCTGCGCGTTAAGGAACCCCAGGTGGTTGAAATTAATTAGAGGCCTTTTTTTTTGCCCACCCCCTTTGTCTGAGTAATCTGTGCGACGTTAAACCAGAAAACAGAACCGTTAATTTAAATTAGTCGCTTTGTTTCAGCGGGGGGAACCAGTTAAGATAAAGGAATAAAAAAATAAAGGGAGTCTAAGCGTTTTCCCTAATTTAGTTCAAACGAACATTTTTAGAAGTTATGCAAGGCACCCACTGATATTTTTGCCTGTTTCACCGACTTCAGTGATTATTTGGAACAACTAAACTTTAAAAATCAGTTTGAACGCTCTTTTATTAACAGAAATGCTTTCAAGCGCCGTGAAAGCGGTCTGACTCAGGTTTTCCAGACGAGCCTTAGCGTATAGTCCCCTTTATTTGGCAAAAATGAAAGACCAGGTGGCCTCTCCACCGGGTTAAGTGGAGAGATATGGGAGAGGCCTTCGCCCTGCAGTGGGTATAATCAGGCTGATGATGATGATGATGAAAGACCAGGAAGTTTACGACACAGAGCTTTCCAGTAGTGATCTGCGAACCAGAATTGGTCACTATTGAAGTAGCCTCATCGACCACTGGGTTAAGTTCTGCCGGATTCAGGCTTTCTGCGAGGCCGAGAACGGAGCTTTGAGCCGCTGGCTAGGAAATAAGCGTCTGCGCTGCAGCCGTTCTGCCGGAAACGCCCGCTGTCAACCAACGTTGACGCTTATCCCGCAACCAGCAGCAAAGCGAAATTCTGTCCTGATGAGCGAAGAAGGGGACAATTCGGAGTGGTTAACTTGGGTTCCTTTATTGAGAGAGCTGTAAAATTTATCATAAAAGCCAAGCTCTTAGCGATTTCGCAGGCCTCTTATATATATAAGTATATATAGTAAACAATAAAAATGTGCGTAAGTAGTTTTTAATATAAGATGTAACTGCTCCTACCGCGTTGAAGGTAATCTGCGCCTGAATAAAATGTGATAAAGTGAGTTTTATTCTGCCGCCGCAAATCGCTAAGCTCAGGCTACTAATTACGTCAGACAATGATGAGCAAGTAAGAAGGCTTAAGCATGCATAGTTTCCAGCATGGTTTCCTGAGCCGTTTAAAATAATGTACGTGATAGAACAATTTTTGCAGTTGAACTTCAATAAATATTCAGGAGACACTCGAGGTGGCCTTAACAGAGCTTTTGCGATTATTTGTACACGTAAAATGCTCTTGGTGGTTTTATGAGAGACTTGCGATCTGTTTGAACATCTGGGGAGTCTCAAATTAAGTTTTGAGGTCAGTTCATCTCAGCCCTTTGGAGTAGGCCGCGACGGTGTTAAGAGCCTGTCTTCGGTTAGGCTAGAAGCAGGCTAGAAGCAGCGGCGAACGTCATCTGTAAAGAAGAGAGCTTAGGTGTCTACTGAAATTGCGAGCAATATTTCGTGAGAAATACATTTACATGCATTCAAAAGAGAGCAAAGTAGGTACGACGAATGGCATAGTAACGCGGTCTTCGTCGTCGTCTACACCCACTTTCTGCTTAATGCTTGGAACATTTTCGTTGTTGTTGGCGGTGGTGTATAGATACCTCTAAATATGCATGACCGGTATTAATTCAGAACAAATTGCCCGTGTGTTATTGGCAAAGGAAAAGTTTTTCTCCAGTCGGTTCTTCGAGTACCCCTTCCAGATGATAGAGCGCCTAGATTTCAGTGATAGAGCATTTCTATAGAACGAGGGCAGAAGAATAGGACGGCGTAGGGGGGAGGGGGGAGGGGCAAAGAAGTGCTTTATGGGATGTTTTATGTATAGAGAGGAAGAGGGGCGGTGATGGAGAGTACAAGTAAGAAGTGGTGAATCTAGCTCATAAAGGTGCTGTTTTGACATTCCGTATGACGTACAAGATACGTTCGTCAGTGCTACGAGAGCCAGAAAACTTGATGTGTAAGGACGAAACCCGAGATTGCCGCAGAGGTGGTCAATGTAGTCAACGCATAAACAGCGGAAACAAATGGTCCTGTCATCGGGTATACTTAAGTCGAAAGGGTTACGTCGTCGAGGAGCGATGTGTTGAGGTCGCCCATGGTTGATAGCAGAATCGTCGGCTGCTTGCGATCGACGCTCGGGGCCGGCAGACTGGTGGCGCATTCTAGCAAGTAAGTGGTGAATCACTACTTGCCTCAGAGAAATGTCGTGAGCCTGATTACCAGCATCACTTGCCTGCAGGGAGGCGGGAGACATGTTCTCCAGTTCCAATCGACAATGCGGGTCACATTTCAACTCGGGGGTTTAATTTTCTCAGCGCATCGCATCTTGACATGACGATGTCGCTGCACGATGACATCGATGGTTTCGGAAAGGGATAGGCTGCGGTCTAATACACCAGTTTTTGAGAAATGTGCTGATGATACCGCGAACTGTTTGAGAAATTTCTGTAAATCGGCAGGATGAAGACGTCGCCCACGACTGTATGAAACACCTGCCCCGCTCTGTAAGATTCAGACATATTCTTTGCTGATTCTGTAAATCTTGCGGAAAAGAGGGCCAACGCGTCTTCAATATGCAAGACATAGAATTGTATCGAGGTCTGCAGGTAGTTAGAAAGGTTCCTGCTAAGGGAGTTTTCAGAACAGGTCACGAAATTTTTATTTGTATATGTCTCAGTTGGCCAATCCATTTCTTGCGTATTGTTCTTGACTAGTTGTGTTACCTTTGAGACAGAATTACAATGAAAAGTGGTGGTCTCCACTAGGTTGCGATAAGGGATGGCAAGCATACGTGCCAAGTACTGTTGGAGGCGTTACTGAAAAACAAAACGTAACTAACTAACTCGTTGAGCCAAATAAAGAAATGCTTTACCACCTTACGTCAGCTACGGAAAACGTGTGATCGTTACCTAAAAATTGTACCGCATGTTACTTTGCTGTGAATCCATGGCCATAAATTTTATTCAGTGCGTCTTCGTTGCAAGAGCGCGCGATAACAATTTTATAAAGCCCATAATTCGCAGGAATTATTTAGACCAAACAACCAATTTTACCCAAAATCCTGATTTAACGAGAATAGCTTTTACCAATGGGCACAAGCATAGCAACTTTATAGTGGACTAAACGTGCCTAAACTTGCACGTCATGGCTTTTAACTTCGTGGCAAATGGTGAAGCGATTTTCTGAATGCGTCATAAAACATGAAATGACACGTCATCATCAATTCTAACTTGACGAAGAAAGCATGGCTGAACTCTCTGCGAATTTACAGTAATTCTGATAATGGGATGCTCCAAAATGCTTTGTGTGCTTCTACTAGCAAAACAGACGCCAAAACTGTGTAGCAGTGATGAAATTCAAAAATTGCTTAGTTCCGCAAAAATATACTTGCGCAATTAAACATTTTTCATTCACTTGAACCTGTATATTTACCTCAAAGAAATGCCATTGGTTATGTGAAGGTGTTAAAGGTAAGCCTGGCTTACTCAGAAATTCAATAACCGGTAATCTAACCGCAGTTTCTGATAGAAAGAAAAATATTTTCTAAATATAAAGCGGATAAACAGCGCTATATTATTGCAGTGACACCATTGTAATAACTTGCTGTTGAATTTAAGCAACAGATAAGTGTATGAACGCGTGTCAGTGTGCGTGCTTCATGCTTTATGGATATTCTGTCTTTATATTTTGGTTGGATGCATCGCCAAGTGCAGGTGTTTCTTACCATGCATGCGAGCAGCAAGAAGGTTCATCTAGAGTACCTGTACATTTATTTGCAACATCAAGTTATGTGCTTTGAGGTTTTATTTTGAATATGGGGTGGAGGGTGACAATGGGAATAAAAGGCAACTATGTAGTAACGTGACACCTCCCGTTACCGACAATATTACGCAAGTACAGTCGTGAGCAAAAGTGGTATACACCGCTGAAGAGGTGGCGGAGCTCGAGAAAACTGGATGCCAACTTTATCTGGCAACAGCTATCTAAAATCGAGACAATAATGGCAGTGCCCCATTTGATCGACATGCATGTGTCACTGTCGCTGTCTCTTACGCTGTCACTAGATAGCATTTCGATGCAGTTTTCTCGAGCTGTGTCACTGGCTGAGTGTTGTATACCACTTCTGCACACGACTGTACATTATACGGTACTGTTCTGAAATGGTAGCAAGTACGCCACTAAGTGCTCGAAAAAAGTAACGCGTTACCGTTAACGTAGTTACTTGTAATACGTTACCGTTATCACTGTCAAGATCCATCAAATTACTTGCTCTCGCGCACTTATCCACGTTGAGCTAATATTTCATGCTGGTATTTTGAGTGTAGGAAACTGTCAGGGTAAACAAACCTTTTTCTCTTGCAACTGCATTTGACCACTACGTCATCGTCACATCGCGTCGACCTGATATCTCTCAAATCTTTGAAAAACAAAACAATTTAAATTTTTCTTGTGTGAATTAATTCAGGAAAAAGGTATCATATCCTCGCACTGTAAACATGTGATGCGAATTACTCAACAATGATTATTTTTGTTCACGAAAACCTTAAGTACACGTTCGTAATCTTTCCTCTTTATCTAGGCGTTGAAAATAAGCCTTAACGGTTAGGGCTATGAGAGCGTCGTTTCCTCTTATGTTTGTAACGTTCATACTGCCGCGAAGCAATCAAATCTTTCTTCGCTGTGTTTCAACAGCCGCCAGGACGCAGACTTGTCACTGAGATTGTAGCGAGAAATCTTGTTATAACCGCCGCCCAATTGCTCACCTCTTCAGCGGACGCAGGTCAGCACAATAAAGAGTTTACTCCAGTGAAATCCAAGTCTCCTCGAATGTGCCTATGGCCTTATCACTATTATGTATCAATGCATTAAGCGATTGAACTGTTCTTGAAGGACCACTGGGAAGCAAATTCAGGTTGGTTTGGACCTAGACACTACTACACCAAATAACAAATAGATTACGCTGATTGAAAACTTATATTGTATTCTCTATAAAAGGAAAACCTGATTTTATATGTCACCGGTTTGTTTCGCAGGTAAAAGCGCGCGCCGGTGTAGCGTTTTGACAATAGTAGCTATCACTTCTTGAATACTGCGTTCCTGATTTTTGTATTTTATTTTGCGTGTCATCCAGATATTTCATTTGCCTCTTTACTTGAAGAGCTGGACCTCGGAGTCCGCGGCTCAAAAAAAAAAAAATAGAAGAAATGTTCCATTTCGTAGTTTAAGATACGTAAGGCGACAGTCGTGACGTGCCAGCCAAATTAAGATTAAGCATGTAGTTGTAGAATCAAAAGCTGACTTTCTAAAATGCTGAAACTTCTGTTTCTTTTTGTTCTTTTAAGTTATGCAGAAATTATAAACAGGAAAGACGAACAAGAGCAATTATTAAGCTATGGCGACGCGGTAAAAACTTGAGTACACATCTTCCTTTTCGATAACATAGGGGAAAAAAAGCACAACTCGGGTGATGTTTCCTTTGGTCTTCTAAACGAAAATGCATAAATAGTGAAAATAGCCCTTTGTATAACTAATTAAAACTATTAGAGGCCTTCGGGCCAAAATTCTTATTTTGTTCCAAATGCAATGGCACCACACGCTTTAGTAAGCTGCAGATTATTACAGGAAGAGAGAATCTTGCGCGTCAACCCAAATTTAGACTATGATTGAGCAGAGAACAAAGAGTTTCTTCATTGTGCAGATGTAAAGTCTGGCAATTGGATAGTTTTGTCCTGCGCAGTTCTTTACTTGTTTTGTTAGTGCTGCTTTTGCAGCACAATCTGTGAAACCTTGTTTGACAAGTTTCTTCATTATTCAGTGCTCTCAGTCTCTGCTCTAACAATTGCTTTGTTAATAAACTGAACATAGCATTTTTCAAATGATATTGGTGCTCTATTGGTCGCCATTTAATTAAAGTGCCAGGACTATGGTGTCAGTCTTCTAATGATGCTGCAGTAGCAAATTTATGCGCACACATACTGATCTTTGAACTATCATATTTTATAACAATTTAGATATACAATCGCTAGCAGGCAGAGTGAATCGATAATCAGGCAGAAAACTGTTCGCTCTGACAAGAGCAACCAACATAATCAAAGCATAGTGTTAAGCCCTGCTTTGAGGTTAAGTCATGTATAATGCAGATTTTGCCCCTAATGCGTTAGCGTTCGTTGCGTATGAGCCACGAATATTTTGGCCTCAACATTTTGCTTTATTTTATTTCATACTTCATACTGAGGGAGACAGCGATATGGTCATTAGCATAGTATGGCTGCCTGACCAAAATTGCTGTAATATGGCAGTGGGACAGTGCCTGTACGTGTTATCGAGAACACGTATCTTGGATCATATTTTTCAAATACTCTCCACTAGAATCGCCAAATCTCCTTTATTAGAAATAGTGCAATGGGTAAACTAGACTTTCGCAAACGTACCCTTCGACACGCATCCTGTAGCACAAAACCTTGACATATAAACCTCATATTTCCGACCTTATTCAATATGCGAATATTATTTAGGATCCCTTTACCGGGATCAATGCTTATAGACTAGAACGGCTACAAAACAAAGCAGTAAGATTTATTTTGAATCAATATGGCGTAACGTCTGTTCCTAACCTGGTTCAGAAAGTAGGCCTCGTATCCATCGAAGAAAGGAGAAAAAATACCTCGTCTCAGTTTCTTGTTCAAACTAATAAATGGTCATATAACAAGACTTGCAAGTATATTTCGTTTTCCGGGTGCTACTCCACTAGAAATAGGATTAACTTTGCTTTGCTTCCGTTTCGTTGCAAGAATGACGCGTGCAAGTATTAATTCTTTCCGCGCACTGTGGTAGACTTGAATCATCTTGATGAATCTGTTGTCACTATTCATAGCTTTGAAATATTTATTGCTGCTATTGTAACATAATATGAGATTCTTTTTTAAGTTCATTCTGAATCCTTACGGCATGGTACAATTGTTTGTTCTCAGCTGTTGTAATTGCTGCTTTATTATCTGGTGTTTGTAATAGAGTATTGTCGCTTATTGGCACGTTTGGTTTCATTTGCTTCTTCCTCGTTTTCTTTTTTTTTTGGTCGTATCAGTGGTCATAAATGAATAAATTTATAAATAAATAAATAATAATGGTCAATGTTTCACTCTTTCGCTCCTGGAACGACAGTGCGTGAGCCTATTTAAGGCTGTTAGGTAGACAGTAATTACCTCCAATATTCGCCTGCATCCGCAACCCTAAAGCTTCGAACCCATATTGAACTTCCCTCATGAGTCAATATAAAGAAAAATGCACAACGCAAATTAGGCCATTTCTACTCTCGGTATATTGCTGTCCACAAACCCATGATAATGGGCGGTCTGGCGCGCTACTCATTACTGTCACTGGCCAACTGCCTGCAGCTGCATCTTATGCTGTGGCGGCCAACCTGTCGCAAATTAAATCATCTTAGAAGCAAACGGCGCTAGTCAACGCATACCTGTGCTTCACTGTCAAAGTTGCCGGTGCTACAAGCGATGAGAGGACTGCTTGCAGCGAATGCGTTGGCGGCGTCATCTGATGCACGCCAGCTGTGCACTGCGGCCTACATACTGGTTGAAAACGGTAACATAACAAGCTTCGCCCAGCACAGGAAGTAAAAAGTTGGTACCATGTAAGTAAGGAAGCGGCGAAGTGAACGTTTTGACAATAGGAAACCCAAAAGTAAAAAGATGGATGATTGAGCTGTTCTTTCCATCTAACGCGGCGTAATTTCAGAAACAACTTTCGTTCAGCTAGTGGACAGAAATTGATCAGAAAGTGACAGCTCACATGACTAATGTTCTTAAGATGTAACTCAAGGGCATTGAGATTGCGGTACTAAAACACATTCGTAACCACGGAAATTGATCAGTGCTAACACACGCTCGTGCCAGCCCAGGAATGAAGTTGCCATGTAATCACCCGATTAAAAAGCCATATTGCCCACCCCTGCCTACGTGTACGTAGTGTGCCCATATATTCAGGAGCCGTTTCTGTCCACGCGTGCAAAGATTCACCCGGGTCATTACTGTGCGTTTAGAAAGTAGGTATGTGTTGTGTCACTCTGTGCTTATAATTAGAGATGTCAACAGTAAATGAGAGGCCATGGTAAACATATGGGGATATAACATTTTTTAGCGTTTTGTGGTTGATCTTGACCAGAATTAGTTCTGTTATGATTTTAGGGAGAATGAATATGAATTTAAGCGGAAGGCAAAACATCGCGCCGATGGTGCGCGCACATTCATTTCTCGTTTGTGTGCGCGTACGCAGAGAAGCAGAAATACGCTCGTTTTCCTGAGCAATACTGGGAGCACTGCGTGTTACTTCAGCAGGCGCATTCTTAATGCTCCCAGGTGCTTAAAATTACGAGTCGCCTTCCGTTGGGTCTCAGTACCTTTCGATTCAGTGTTATTAATGTATGATCAGTGCTTTTTTCAAAAACATTACCAGAAAGAAAAAGAGCCATAATGGAAGTTTTGCTGTTTTACTAACAGGGTTATCAGAACTAATTGCACAATATGACTGCACTTGTAGCCATTACTGAGCGGACCTTATCAACTTGTATACCTGTGAAGTCGTACTTGATCTCTTTTCAGCTTCATTCTTTGAAGAGAGAACGAGCGAAATATATTTGACTGAGTTATATAAATATGTTGAATTTATATAGCATCGTCCTTGTCTATATGTGTGTGTGCCTCTTCTGTGTATCGTTGTCTGTTTAGCTGTGCTTTTAATCTTGTGTGCAGACCAAAAAGCTGAACATTCCACAGCATTTATTAACTATCAAAAATGAGAATATGTTGAAGAAAGTGCTAGAAAAGTGCTTTTACAATGTGAAATTTCTTGCAGCAAGAAAGGGGGCTATTAATTTGTTCTCATTCGCTCGAAATTAGACACAAAGAGAAATAAATTACGAGGTTCTTTAGCTATACGGGCTGTGTGTGCGCTTAGGTAGAAAAATACAACTTGGTAATTAGCGAAGGCATTTGAATATAGAGAGGACAGGATTCATTGGCCCAGCCGTGGCGTTACACTTCAATATCGGCTTCTTTGAAGTTTGGCGTTCGATAAAAAATAAAAACATGATACCAGAAGAATCAAATGTGCAATCCGCATTTTAATTGCCTCGTGTACAACGCCGGCTAATGAGCGAGCGAACTGAAGCTATTCATGTAGCTGTCTATCTTTTGATGTCTTGCCGGAGTGAGTTTTCCAGCCAAAAATACATGTTTCGTTATTTGGCTGATGCAGCGGTTGGTATGACAGCTTTCAGTCTTGATCTTTATTTTCTATTTGAAACGTTGTTTTTTCTCTGCTGAGAACAAGGCCACAAAATGCGCTTATAAAAGGCGAACTTTAGTTACGCGGGTAAACGGGGACTTTAGTGCTAATATATACAATTGCGATATGCTTTGTTTCTGTGAATGTTTTATTATATTTTTCAGGATACTCATCGCTATTTGTCGACTAGCTAATGGGAACCTTAGCAAAGTACACTGAATATAGGCACAAGATCAATTGTGACTTGTGTACGACGTCTGAAGATGGCGTTTCTATGATAGTCTTCTGGTCGATGCAGTCTATAACGTTCGAATCTTCTTAATAAGCTGTCAGTTTTATCATGTATATATATACACAAAATTGGAACCAGAAGCACCAGGTACGAGTCAGAGATACGTCTTGTAGGTGATCGGTCCTCATTCACAAATATTGAACTTGACCTTTCACCAGACATATTTCTTATGAAATACACATTTGGTTATCATCCAATACTTCGTTTTCTCGTTGTTCAGAGCACGGATTCCTCAAGTGCACATTATAATAGCTTTTGAGTCTTCTTTATCGTATGACCTATGACACCGAATTGAGCGGCCTTAAGTTTACTGCGCCTCACAGAAAGCTTCTAAGCTAGTTATGTAATAAGAAGATATTGCTGATTGAGAAAGCCCCCCTAGGTCCTTGTAATTTTCATTGCAGCCCTTCCACTCTTCATTGTCAACGCAATCAAACAGCTCTCTCCTTTTGGGTATGTCACACTGAATTCGCTCCAACATTTCTGGTAGGGAGCATTTCTTTCGCCTTTCGCAACACGTAGGCAGTGTTAGCCGCTTTTTGTTACATTGTATAAAGCTAGGTTGGTAATCCAATATGCCTGTCTACTAGGCATGTTGGTTTCAGCGGGAAAGTCTGCTATTCTTGTGCCCTGTTCCATGCCTTGAAAGCAGCAGGGAGGCACATAAGAGGCCCCTGACAACGACCCTTTTAACCTAAAGAAAAGTGATTGGCTTGTTTGGTTTTTGGGGTTTAACGTCCTAAAGCAACTCAAGCTATGAGAGACGCCGTAGTGGAGGACTCCGGAAATTTCGACCACCTGGGGTTCTTTAACGTGCACTGACATCGCACAGCACACGGGCACCTTGCTTTTCGGCTCCATCGAAATGCTGCCGCCGAAGCCGGGATTCAATCCCGCGTCCTTGGGAACAGTAGTTGAGCGCCGTAACTACTGCGCCACCCTGGCGGGTTAAAGAAACAAAAAATGATATAGCGATGAATGAACTAACATTGATAACGGGTGCTCTGAAACGCATTTACAGATAACTAGCAGTAACTTCATTCTTGCAGTGCTTCCCTTTTCGCTATAGCCAACTTACATCCACTCCTTATCTATGACTAGATATCTATCCTATCTCGCTCGCCTTTCTTGGTATTGGTCTTGAGAACGATTCAAAGATCCGTGACGATGACAATTTTGTTATGTTCAAAGTGGTTTTTGGTACACTGATATTAATTAAAAGGGAGAATTCTGTTAAGCTAGAAATCATCTGCTCACTGCAATAATCTCTGTAATGTCAACCTGATTACGTCTACCGTCTCGGACAAATAAATAATTCATGCATCTCTATTACGGGCGGCAGCGGCGGTGGTGGCAGGGCGTTCCCCTTATCTGTAAATGTTTTCTTTTGACCTACCCAGATCGATAAACTCGTCTATTTTCTTTTTTTTTTTTTTTTAGCACTGCGTTTCTACCACCGTCGTTGCCACCTTGTTATGTGCTCTGTTTTTGTGATGCGTGCCGTATATTGTTTAGCTCTGAGTGGCAGCGAGTACTTCTAGACAGGTGTGTGTACCGCCTGTCAATTCTTTAGGAGTACCGCACGAGCGTCGACTGCCCGGCGCTGCTGCGCCGGAAGACGCAGGAGATGACAAGGCAAGCGAGGGTAAGATAATTCCTGCAATCCCTGCTGCTGCAGTGAGCCTCGCCTGCTAGGCTGTTCTGATTAGTACGAAGCAACCCCTGCCTCAATCGGCCCAAGAAGCTGTCACTGCTTATCTTCATCCGCCACATGTGCATATAGGGCGAAAAACATCTTGAAAGTATACACATTCGCAATAAGAAACCTAACATGCCCAAGAATTCTTTGCATACGTTACCTTGACCAAATTATTGTCGAGAACATTAAATACCTCCACCTTGATTACTTCCAAAAGAAACCTTGCGACAGCACCCGCAGATGGAACCAGGGAGAAGTAATATTTGTGACGTTGCAAGTTAGCACCAATCGAAGCCAAAAGCATGCATATGCTAGAACAAGCGCTCGCAGAACATGGGCATGACACTTGATTCAAGTGGTTGCGTCCTACGCTAAAGAACAGCCAAGCAGACGACACTCGCTGAAGCAGCGTGATTACGCCCCCTTGCTCGTTCCCTTTCCTAATTTCCGCTCTGCTTCGGCTCGGAGCCGCTGCCCCGGGCAGTCGATGCTCGTGCGGTACTGTTAAATAATTACCAGGCTCTACTTGCTTACCTAATAGTTTTGGGAGCCATATGCTAGTCCTGTAAGATGCCCCTACCGGAAGAGCGACGCCTCTTGAAGTTAAGCTAATGTGAATATCCCTGCTGTTGCTTCTTCTTAAAGCTTAGTTCGCTGGCTTCATCCCAAAATGTCTCTCAGTGAAAGCTGCCTTGTGTGTAACGAAGCACTTTCGGATAATAGCATGCTTGCTACATGCTCAGAATGCAACTAGGGATACCACTTTGGCTCCTGTGCCGGAGTTTCAAAATCTGCATTTAAAAGCAAGCATGAAGATGAAAAAAAATTTCGAAGTGTCGAACGTGTGTCATTTCAGCGGCTATAAGTGCCAAGGATACCCGAAAACAGAAACAGAATGAAATTTCGGGGTATGAAAAAGTTTTAGTCGAAGTGAGACGCGTGATCGTAGATCGTAGAATATTTCAGTTTTTTTTTTTCAATCAGTGCTGGCATACTGTATCGAGGCCTGGGGCCTTACATATACATCGTATATTGATCCTCAGGTAAGGTTGCAAAAAAGGACTCTTAGAATAATCAACTTCGTGGTGCCTAGAATTCCATCGCGGACTTTATTTTATTTAAAAAAACTAACATCATGCCACTAACTAATCGAAGATACTATCACTTAGCAATTTTTCTAAGCCGCGTTAATGCAACCCTATCACCTTTCATTTAGTTTTGTTCAATTCCTCTCCGTCCAGTTCTCATTCAACCGCACATGAAAAGTACTTACTTCTAACATCTTACAATCAATATGGCCATAGAAATACCTGTTTTTGTGGTGTTAAAATTTGGAATGCTATCCCATGCTCAGTCATATCCTCACTGAATACATTTAGAGCACTGAAGAATGTTTTCCTCTATACAGAGGTCTCTCAGTAAAATAACTATTTGCATACTCAACCTGTGGCGCAGTAGTCTCAATATGAAATCACAGTTTTTTTCTTGTTTTGTTATTTTTGTCATTTATTAGGGTTTTAGTTTGTATAATGTTTTTTCTATTGCAGTTGTTTCATTCCGCACTGGTAGATATGTATTTTGTTTTCTTCCTAAGTCGTGAGTAGACGTGTTTGTATCTATTTTACGATCCAAAACTAGCCTCCGGCTAAGGACCCTTTAGTGTCTGATGTAGTTCCATGTCTACTTTAAAAATAAAGAAAGAAAGAAAAAAAAAACTCAGATATTAAAATCAAGGTACAGATACTCCTACAAAGGAATGACACAGTTGATAATATTGAGCAGCCAGTTAAGCATCGGTCAGATTGCTACGATGACATGCTTGCAGAAATGAAAAGGCAGTCAAGCAAGATTTTTGACCTTCAGAAAAGAGTCGAGAAAATTGAGAGTGGCAATGCTCCCCAGAAAGCCCTGATGCTGCGGCAGCGAGTGAACAGCTTGGAACAGTACAGCAGGACCAGGACCTATAAATTCATGGCTTGCCGTCAAGTGAGGGTGAAGATTTATTCTACAAAGTTAATCATCTTGCTAAAGAAACTGATTTTGATGAACTGACCGACGCTGATGTTGAAGGCCTACATAGGCTACCAGAAAAAAATGGCGAAAAACCAGCAGTGCTTGCTCGATTTGTAGCACGCGTAACCCGAGACCACTGGATGTCAAAAAGGAGTATCCTGCTGAATAGCCGCTCCGAAGACTTCTTTCTGGACGAACTTACAGCAGAAAATAAGAGACTGCTGTGGGTAATAAAGGGACGAGCAAAAGAAAACGGTTAACAGTACGCCTGGCAAAAGGGCGGCAAGTTGTTCGTGCGCAAGACTGCAGGTTCACGGGTCATCCGCATTAAGTTCTATGGCGACCTCGATAAGATAGTATAACTGTTGCTGCTTTTGTGAAATGTCAGGTGTTTATTTCCCTTCCAAAGAAAACGATAAACAAACCGGCCTCCGAACTCAGTCCGCCATTTTTAAACACCAGAGCGCGCGGCACATTTTGGCGCGCCATTTAAACCATTTTGAGCTACCGAGTTACCGTTCAAGTTACCGACATTCTAGTGGAAATTAAGAAGAAGAAATGGGCATGGGCAGGACATGTAGTGCGAAGAGAGGATAACCGATGGTCGCTTAGGGTAACAAACTGGATTCCAAGCGAAGGAAAGCGTAGCAGGGGGCGGCAGAAAGTTAGGTGGGCGGATGAGATTAAGAAGTTCGCAGGGGTCAAGTGGATGCAGCTAGCACAGAACCGGGTTAAGTGGAGAAATATGGGAGAGGCCTTCGCCCTGCAGTGGGTATAATCAGGCTGATGATGATGATGATGATGATATTTCCCTTTCACAGACTGTTGGCGACCCTTTGCTAGGGTACGTATCCCGATAGCATGTCATTTAACTCTGTCTTGCGCAGTCCTACCTTCGACCTTAATAGCATAGTTTCTATGTTTCATGTGAATATTAAAGGTTGAAAAAGAAAAAAACAATATGACATAGAGACAGCTTTAGATTCACTGAATCACAAGTTTGATCTGCTATCATTTACGGAGACATGGTTCTCAAGCGATCAACATTTTATTGATATTAACCAATATCACTCGGAATTGCTTACCGATCGAACCGTAGAGGGGGCGGAATTTCACTCTATGTAAAAAAGAATCTCCATTATGATGTTATACCTGAATTGTCCCAAATAACCGTCCATCATCAGTCGCTTACCATTAAATATTGTGGATCTGTAATTTCAACAGTTTATCGCCCGCTTTCGGGCACCCTTACTGACTTCAAAAAAATCATCAGCAGTCACTTGGAATATACATCTGTGTTATGTATGCCTATTGTCCTCATTGGTGACTTTGATATCAAAGCGGCAGTATCAATGCGGCAGTACCAAGTTCTTAAAAACTACAGTTCCTTGATGTTATTGAATCTTTCCACTGTGCCATCATCATCCATTTACCAACGCGAATAGCGCAGTGAAGTGAATCGCTGATCGACTTATGTGTAACCAGCCATCCTCAAAATATTGCCGTAGCAGTTATTCTGACGCTTGACTTGAGTTTTCTGACTTGAGTTTGGCTTTTTTTGCTTTTTCCCACGCGTACAAAAGCTAAACAAACGCAGCCATCTTCTTCCCGTCTTCTATAGAAAAATTAATTCTAACACTATAGCGATTTTCGGAGCCTTGTTAGAAGCAGTGCAATGGAACCATGCCCATAACGAGACAAATCCTAGCTCGTCTTACAACATCACCGTTGAAGCATGCTACGACAAAACCTTGCCATTGACCCCGCTAAAAAAAACAAAAACTCCAGAAAGCCATGGGTTAATCATGACTTATACGTAAGGACGAAGGATAGAGACAAATTATACATTTATCCGCTCAAGAGATGTTGGCCAATTACTGGAGTACAAGAAAGTTCGTAATAAGTTCAACTCTGATCTTAGGAAGCCAAGCCTGAGTTTTTAAACGAAAATTCATTTCGATTTCTAATAATCCTCCGAAAGTCTGGAACGAAGTTAAGATCCTTATTGGTAACCTTAGCAATGCGATACCTAGCACACTAACATTTAATGGCACTGAGTATTGCAATGCTTCTCTAGCAGAAAAATTCAATGACCATTCCTAAATGCGCCCCGCCGGGGTGGCGCAGTGGTTACGGCGCTCGAATACTGTTCCCAAGGACGCGTGATCGAATCCCGGCCTTGGCGGCCGCTTTTCAATGGCAGCGAGAAGCAAGGCGCCTGTGTGCTGTGCGATGTCAGTGCACGTTAAAGAACACGAGGTGGTCGAAACTTCTGGAGTCCTCCACTATGGCGTCTCTCATAGCCTGAGTTGCTTTGGGACGTTAAACCTCACAAACCAAACCAATCCAAATTTCTTAAATGCCGGGGCACCATCACAATTCTGTGGTGCTGGACAAGGAGTGCCAAAAGCCAAAATTCGATCTTTCTTGACCCTTGTTCGCATGTTTAATATTTTTACTTTCTCACGTTCTTAAAAAAAAAGCACAGCAGCTATGATTGAGGGCCTAAAAGCCTAGCCCATTATAGCGGTCGCCGATATATTATGTGCTCTCTTGCAGCATATTTGTAATCAAGCTTTATTTACTGGGCATTTCCCTGATGGCATAAAGATAGCAAAGGTAGTGGTTATACATAAAGGAGGCCGGTGTGATGACATAAACAACTACCGTACCATCTAAGTCTTGCCTGTGTTTAGAGCATCTCCTGAAAACGCATTTACTCAAATATCTTGAAGAAACGAAAGTATTCGCTGAAGAGAAACATGGTTTTGGTTCAAAAACATCCTCTGAAAAGGCATTACTAATAGCTAAGGAGAAACTGCTGGGTAATTTTGAGCATAAACGTTTTTCCTGTATCGGATTGCTTTTAAATTTCAAAAGGGTTTTTGATTCAATTAAGCATCATATTTTTTCCAAAGACTCCCGTTTTATGGCATTCGAGGCGGGGCGCTCCAGTTAATCTGCACTTATTTATCTCGAAGGGTCCAGCACGAAAATGTACATATTCTGTTCCCCCCTTATATGATTATTTATGCTGATGGTACCAGTCTGTTTTTCTCTGGCAATAAACTAACTGCTCTCGCATGACAGGCTAACAGATGGTTGAGCGAATCATTGTTATGGCTGAGTGCAAACCAACTACAGCTAAATGTTGATAAATCGAATACGTCATGTTTAAACTTAGAAAGAAATCTTATGACGGTTTAAATAATACTAAGTTTAATTACTCTGTAATAGACAGGGTAAGCACATTTAAGTTCTTAGGCGTTCACTTCGAGGAGCATTTGAGCTGGATGCCTCGTATAAACAGGATATATGCGAACGTATCTAGATCTGTAGGCGCGCTGCGCAAAATCAGGCAATTAATACCGGTCTGGGTAAAGCGTCAGTTGCACTATTCCGTTATCCAGTCTCACCTTAACTACTGCTTACTGATCTGGGGTTCTACCACTAAAACTAACATTGATGGAGTGACTGTTCTCCAGAAGCGAGCCATGCGCTGCATTGATCACTTTGAGCGGCTGTAACACACGGGCCCGGTGTTTTTAAGACACAGCGTGCTTAAAGTTAACCAGTTATACCAGCTGAAACTTGCTATACGTATCAGAAAGAAATCGAACTTTACTAGATCCATCTAGCATATCCAGCTTGCGCTTGCCCAGTAATACACGGTACAACATGAGTGATAGCTTGTTTAAACTGCCTGCTGTAAAGAAAAGTTATGGTACCCAAACACTGAGGTACTTAATCCACAACTTTTTGAACACCCAGCCATTTTTTCTAGACACAATGCAGAAATTTAGATCGCCCCGGAGCTTTAAAAAGTCCTTCAAAACTTATATGCTGTCGCTTTCAATGCCGCATTTTCCGTCGTCTTAAAATGCCACAAATGTATAAATGTGAGAAAACTTGTACAATTGTGTTGCATGTTTTCATTATCACTTGTATAACAATTTAACCTATCACTTGTGCTTGTCGTCCTGTGTATGGGTGACAGGGCCCTCGTCAAGCAGAGAGTATCTGCCTTTTTCCCTGTCATCCAATACCAACTGGGTTTGAAAGACTGCCTCAAATAAATAAATAAAAATAAATATAACCATTTTCAAAGTTAAGCTGTGCGGCTTATCACATTCTGTCCCTGAGGAGCTTCCGTCCCACATTCCTAACACCTAGGCATTCCACCGCTGTTCCTCTTACTGGACCATAAATTAGGTACCTCTTTTATCTGACTTGGATATATGATGTCACCCAGAATAGGTTTTTTGCTGAACGGTTATGTGATTCTAATATTACAAGATTTAAAGAACAAAACAATTTGCTTCTATCAACAATATACACTAATCATGGAAAATCGACACACTACTTTTCTGCCATTTCTTTACGGTATCCGTTGTCTTCTTCATGAAATGATCTTGCGGTTTATTATAAATTCTCAGTTGTTTGAAAAGTTATTCATTTTTTAACTCTAATAGCTACTGGTGTGTAAATGTTTTGTTCGTTACTTCGCTCCTATATATGTGCGTAATGGTATACATATAGATATGCATATATTATGTTTCTATTTTTTTGCTATTATTATTACGTTGTAATGTTCTATGTTGAACATTTTTTTTTATTTGCATTTCTTTATTTGCTCCGAATAAATAGGTTTTAGCGGTTTTATCATAGTTACGTTACGTTGCTCTTTTTTATTAGAATTTCAGCAAAAACTGTTTATAATATGTGAACCCGAGTAATTTTGATTTCCCGAATTTTCACTTTGCTGTAGAAATCAATTTAGGAAGCTAATGTACTTTTCTACAGGAGATCTCGTGACTGGCTTACTTTAGGATGTCCTTTTGTGTATTTTTGCCAATGTAATATGAAGCGCAATACAATAAACAAATAAACAAGCAAACAAACATTTTCTGAACAAGAAATCTTCAGAGCATCAAAGCATTTGCAGAATGTAAGTTGTTTCCTTGGAAGGAGTTCGTCTCCGTAAAACTCGCGATTGCCAAATCCAGTTCGTTGTTATCATTTTAATTCTGTTTAGTAGCTGCCGAGAAAAACACGAGTGAAAGAAAAAAGCGCTAGCCTGCTTTCTATTTTGCTAATGCTCCTGAGCTCTTTTCATGAAAATGTGTGCCATGGTAATAAGTCACTGTGTGCGGCAGACAGGCCTTATGTGCACGTTGCATTTGCGAATTTTTCTATACACGTAGTTATTGATCATGGGCAATTCTATTTGTTCCAGTATCTTTTCCATTCAAGCTTACTCTGTGTAGGACGGAAAACGGCACTCCACGAACATCACGGCAAAGTATGAAAAGTGAAATCCGAACTTCACGCAGCAGCGAGAAATTGGTGCTAGTCTAAGTTGGTTACCGTTGGTAATGTCAGTTCAGGCCAGTCTCCAAAGTGATCACTCATTGAGTTACAACAGGCATTGCATAAGTAATCGAGAATTTTAGACAGTCCTTAATTCGTAATGATTTGTTGTCTTCCTGCCTCCAAATACAAGAAAGTCGTAACTTCCCAACAATTAATCATGCTGGCACTCGCTTGGAATGCATTCTTTAATATTTTGCCCTTTTCCTAAATAAGAGTTTCACCTGAAATGATAATCATAATTTTCATGATGGTTTTACTTCTTTTTGCTTTGGCTCATTATCTATTTCAATTATCATCAGCCATTCACGTGAAGCGGCTTCAGTGTTTTTGAAAGTCAGTAGACGCCGAGATGTATTCAGGCTCTCTTTTACGAAGTTTGATGGAGGAAGCCCGTAGCAGCTATCCTCATTTCGATGAGGAAAGATCGACCAGTCTGGAAAACAGATAAGCTGCTCTATCTGCACCACCTAATTGATGTTGTAAAAACGCTTACAAATGAAGTCAACAGCCAAGACAAACTACTCAGCTAATGATGTTAACACCTAACGTTCTACTAACCATAGCTGCCTAAACTCATTGACTAACGTTAAAAAATCTTGCCTCAGTGATTTGGTTTAAATTTTATGACTCTTTCTAAAGTGATCTGTCGTCTTCGTAAGAGCATTCTAAGAACCGCTATCACGCCTGACACGAACAAGTTTCTTATGTTCTCGGGGAAACTGTGTGGTTGCGGACATCTCTACGTAAACGTGGTCTTTGTTAGAAACTGCTTTCACACTACACTGTTTGTAGTGTCAGAGTCCATAAGCAACCTACATTACAATATACCACGCCTACCTGCAAGTGGTCGACGGTAACGCCAGTCTCAGGTGGTGTATGTAGCCCGCCTTAAGCGATTTCATCCGAGAGATTATATTTAACTCGCCTGACGGGCTTCGTCTGCAAGGAGGGAAATAACACGCGCCTTCGCGGGGCTTCGACGGAAGAAAAAAGTGGTTGGAATGATCGGTAGAGAAAAAATGAGAGGAAAGGCAGAAGGACGTTTGTAGGCTTCGCCGTGTTCCTGCTTCGACCGATCCCTCTGTAGACCCCTCCCTATATGTACTAAGCACGTAACAATAAGTTTGGTCACTAAATGTTTTTTTTTTTAAACTTTACAAACCATCTAGGGCAGCAAAGTAACGCGGCTGAGCTTGCAATATAATCCTTCGGCTTATGCTAAAAGAACTGTGATTGCTTCATTTTTTTATGGCATTTGGAGTCTACACCGGGATTAATGTGCGAACTTACTATAAAGGGTATACCTATGCCCTATGAATTTAGAAAGTAATTCTTTCCAGATTAAGCACTTAGTTCACCAGATTTTAATCCTGTTTTCATTGGTTAAGCATTTTTCTCAACATTTTACCGTGCGCTATAAAGCATCCACCAACTTGCAGAGAGCAGCCAAACGCCGTGACACCAAAAAAAACTAGGAAAATGTTTATTTTTCCTTATGTGAAATTTTCATCTAATTCTTTAGATCAATCAATACAAAATAGATATAAACAACCTTAGTTAGCGTAACAAGGCTGTTGCACACATCCACCTTCTTCGTTATATTACGTTCTACATGATCTTCGTGATACCAGAGGACGTTTCATATCCGTCCCTATTGAGGTGGCAGCGCCGGTGAACACTCTCGAGGATATGTTACAAGTAACATGAATAACCAGGAAACAGCTATCGGCGCCTGGTTCAGTGGTAGAGCATGTACCGGACTTATATTTAGGATGTCTTCGTTTCGATTTCACCGAAGCTATGGTTGTATTTTTTTGTTCTGCTCTCTCACAAAACATCCCTAAACTTACATCCATACTACACATTAATAGAAATAACATATTCCTATGCTTTCTGGGTGTCCGTGGCTTTCGGCTCTTTTCTCTATATACATGTACCTTATAACGCGGCCCTAACGTTTCCTTCCTGCCTAAGCATGACCTCAAACCGGTAAACTTGATGCCATAATTGGCATATAGGAGAGATCGCACAGCTCTACCTGCCTGCCTACATCCCGTTCCACTTCACCTTCACAATAGAGAGATTTATCTAACCGTGATCCGCGATCCACCACCGTGACCCTCTGCCGTGCGTGGGTGGGGAACACAATCTGATTGGTCCCGACGCGGTGGGTCTACGTGCCGACATCCAGTACGTGGCGCCATCTATCGACGTCAAGGGAATCTGGGCATGCGCATTGGAACGCGCGGTGGCGGATCCCGGTAGCGGATCGCGGATCACGGTAACCTAAATCTCTCTAGTATTACAGATCATTCAACGTATGCCACTGTAGACGGTGGTAGCGCCGTTATTCATGCACTGTCAGTGATATTTCACATGTGACAGAGGTGACTGAGATCAGCGCCGCGGTGGCTGAGTGGTTAGGAAGCTCGGATACTGAACCCAAGAATACTTTGTGGAATCTCGCGTTTTTTGATGGAGGCGATAAAACAAGGTGCCCGCGTAATGTGCAATGTCACTCCACGGTATATAACTTCAGGTGTTGAAATTTCCGCGAGTCCTCCACTATAGTGTGTCTAAGCCTTACTTCATGTCTAAGCCCATTTCAGGCTTTAAATGTACCATCAAAACCAATCTCTAGTTACCTAAAAAAGCAAATTAAACATTCGTCACCAATTCGGCTGGTCTATGTTTTAGTTTGTAAAATAAAGTATAACCAAAAAATGTCGCTGAAGCTCAGTGGTACAGCATCGAATGGGAAATTCGGAGCTTGTGGGTTCTTTTGCCATCAGCTGCATTTTCTGTATTTTTTTTTGCTTATTATTGCTCTATCTCCAAAACTACACTTATACTTGACAGTGGTGAAAAACAAATCTAAACATCTCCCCGATTTTTAGGCGTCAGCGGCTTTTGCTTCTTTCTGCATATCTCATAATAAGCTTTAATATTTCCTGAGTCCGTTTCCTTGGTTTTGTTTGGTTTGTGGGATTTAACGTCCCAAAAGGACTCAGGCTACGAGAGAAGCCGCACAGCACACGAGCGCTGCCTCCAACTTGCAGCAACTTTTTTTCCGCAAACATATATTCATTGAGTGAGTAAACAAAATGTATTTAAGCTTATTTAGCGGTCATAGTTTAGTTTAGCAGGAGCTGCTCTTTGAGTTGTTCCTTCATGTCGGAAAGCTGAACTATTTTCTTGTTTTCTGCTCCATTTCTACTAACCTGCTAGTTTGTGTGCTGTAAAACGTCTCTTCACATCACTTGCTCGTCTAGATTTATCCAAAGAGACTACAGTAGGTACTAACTACAGATACAATTCTGGCAGTAGTCAGACAATAACTTAACCATGAGAATGCAACCAAAGATCTTGTTTTAGACCCCCACTATCGCCTTCAAGAATAGAGAACTTCTTATTTTTTACCAGCTGATCCGACGCTCAGAATGTTCGTCAAATAACCCGAATTTATAAAGGCCCCAGTTCGGACCAAGAACTCTCCAAGCACACCGACGTCGTAACAAGTCATCAGCGGAACCTTTCATTAAAATTAAACTCTTGTTTTTCCTCTTTGATTCTTTCTTAACTTTATGGACGACTCTAAATGTAGTCCCAAGCCGAATACAGGAAGAAAAACAGGACCTCTGTAAGTGCGGGGTCTTTCTTATCTCACACTTTTCTATGTCGATCGTTGGCACGTGTGTCCGTTGATGGACGGATTCAGCCTTCTCTTTGCTCCAGCTGAAAACACCTGAAGGGTAGTCTCAAGCTTCTACCGCTCTGACGGAAAACCCACTTCACTGTCCTTCCGGGTGTCGTAATCTTTGTTTTCAGCTTGAACCAGTTCAATCTCGATCCCCCCCCCCCCCTTTCCCGCCCATTTGATGAAAAACAAAAATGCTTTGAGAGTTTTATCCTCCATGCGAACTTCGCACTGACTGTTTCAGTTATCCAGCAGCTCCGTAAAGTTCCACATAATAATCTATTCTTCGCGAGTGAGGCAGGAAGAAAATTGAGCTCTTCGTGGAAACGCATTTCTGTATTTTTCTCCCTATGGAGGCGGCCGCCAAAGAGCTGAGCCGAAAGGAACTTGCACCAGGAATTGGCAGTGCTTTCTTTCACTATTGGCCTTGGTGTTCCACTTTATATATATGCGAACGGTGTTCATTTCATGCTGTTAAAACCCATTTTTCTTTTGTGGTGTGAAAGTTTCCCTCTAGTTTCTTAGTGCCCCAACGCGAAGAAATGCGAAGCAGGTACCAAAATCTTTCGATTTACCTGAACCTTTAACTGCTGCATCCCATGAAGCTGACTGGTCTAACAAAACTTGAAATTGGGCTAGATGTTGCCTTCCTTGACTAAAGAAAAAGCGCGCAGGAAACACACACAAGAGAAGCAGACACAGGACACTCAGACACAGGACAGGGTAGGGTGAAGCCAAAACTATCGCCCCTAATAGTTTATCACGTTTTTGTTGAACAAAACTAGATCACAGGGCGCCCTTTCCGCTTCGTTTATTTAACCCGAACGTGGAAGAGACTATTTTATGTTGCACAGCTCTTCGGTCGTTTCCTTTCAATAGGGTTATGTAGAACTATTACAGTGGCATTGTCATCGCTACTATTGCCCTCTACAGAGACAAAGAGAATTACAATGTGCGCTTCACTATCCCCGGCGTGGCGCAGTTGGTTAAAACGCTGGGCTGGAGATCGAGGGATGGAGCTTCAATTCCCGGCGCAGAAAGGATTTTTGGTACTCTAATATGCCGTCATCAGGATCATCGACAAGTGACAAATCAGCGCACAGATCCGATGAACAGATCCGACACACAGATTCTGCGCACATCTCGCGCTTAACTCTCGAGCACGGCATTTCATTCGATGAGCCTAGAAAAGATTTCGCCTTAAAGATATATAAAAGGTGACCCGCCAGTATTATTTCAATCTACAGAAACCTTGAAAAAGGGCGAATGTGCGTGATAAAGTAAATAAAAATGTACCGCATGGAGGTCATCGAAGGCTCTGAAAGCACAGTGCTGGCTTTCGGCAAAATAGTGAGAACTGCTCCATAACTAGATGAGTGTAGACTGAAGTAGCAGCTGTGCCCTCATTCAAAATCGATTCCTTTGTTCGGACTGACATTGAAATTACGTCTAATATTTGCCGCCATTCTACCGGTAGATTTCAAAATCCTTGTCGAGAAATAATAATTGCATGACTGGCTACTATAAAAGGAGCGCACTTCCTCCGACAAGAGTTATCACAGGTATACACTCGGAATTTCTTTAGCACATACCGTCACTCTAACGCATATCCCTATATTCTGATTATGGGTGGAAAAAATTTAATGCTCCTGAAGATTATTGATTTTCCTTGCTAACTGGATCAATGACAGTCCAAACAATTCGCTTCCTGCTGACTTTGTTCTGTTTCGTAAGAAATGGTATATTTGCACATGAAACATTTTCTAAATAACTAACACCATGTGATTACGACAATGATGACAGTAGCAATATTAATGACGGCGCGTTTAGTTGATAATGATATGAGAGCACACGTGACGCATCGTGTGCAGCTAAAAGGCTCGGTCTACGTATTTCTGCAGTAGAGGTTCCACAGTGCTCTCGGAATTTTTATCTACATGAAATGTTTTATTTAAATATCATGACAACAGAAAACAACGTTATTTTTTTGCGCTGCATCTGAGTATTATTTCAAACTTACGTCACATTTCGAGCATTTTATTAGTACTTAAAGCAAAGAGTTTTGCTACCACTATAACTTACTTTCTAAGAAACATTGACTTTTACTTACCAGGACGAGATTTGCGATGCAGGTCTTGTTTGGATTGTGATGCTTCTTTGGTGTGATTTCGCACTTTTCAATGGTGGCTGTGCGGCACGCTATAGCTAAATAAATAAATGCATACCTCTATGCTGACAAATCTTCGAAACAAGAGTATTACAACTAGCATTAGAAATGCCGTTCGAGGTTCGAGAAAAATGCCTTCGCAATAAACATACAAATATTTTTTTCAAAACCGCTGTTTTCTGCATTACATTTGTCTTTAGTTGATAGCATGCATTGAATTGTTGCTATAGTAAGTTCTTCAGTTAGTTCAGTTCAGTCGTGTCCGACTCTTCGTGACCCTATTGACCATGTCACGCCACGCTTAATGGTATTGTGACTGGCCATAGGGTTTTCTTGGCAGGAAATACTGGAGTGGGTTGCCATTACCTTCTCCAGTGAATCACATTTTGTCAGAACTCTCTGCCGTGACCTGTCTATCTTGGGTGGCCCTACACAGCAGAGCTCACGACTTCATCGAGTTTCGCAAGCCCCTCCGCCACGACAAGGCAGTGATCCATAGTCATTCTTATTATAAAGCTCTAAGTTCTGGTCTGCTGTTTGTAGATTTAGACTAGAGCAACTTTCGAACTAGGTCAGTTTTATGATGGCATATAATAAATGAATATGAATTTTATTCTTGCAGTAGTCTTGCCGGCAGAGGTATGTTCTTATTAATATCTTCTAAAAATTAATTTGTCTTCTCGTCGAAAAAAATTGGATCCACAGCTTTTGTGTTACAAATAGTTAGAATTACGGTGTGTTACTTGGACTCATATTAAAATCTCCGACCGCGATTATTATCGTTATTTTGCAAGATTCTTTTTTCTCGAAAGAATCAACTGACGAAGAAAAAAATATTATGAATTGAGCTTAGAAAGTTACATGTTGGACTTTAAAGTATGAATAGTGCCAATTTAGCTCCTGGCCATATTAACAGTACCTTAAAACCAGGGACAAATTTACTCTCTGTGGTCTCTAATAACTCGTGTTCTCCGCTTAGAATGTAACTGATGTGCAGCAAGGGTAATGTCCAGTGTTTAAAGAAGATTTAAAGAACACTTAAATGCCTGTTTCAATGGTATGGGAAGACAGCTTTAAGGGTCCCAGTCGGCGGTCCTTCTTGCGGATCCTCGTTCACGTACATGCATTTTGCAACTATCCTAATTAATAACCCCGTAATTGGCGTCTGTATTGCCTATTTTATAGTCATTAACAAGTGTTCGTATGCTACCATATTATCTGAAAGACGAATCGGCGTACATATACAGATCTACTTTAGTCAACCTGCTTTAGTAGGCCTTGTGGAGACTGTGACGGTCTTTGATTTGGCCTGTGTGTGTATCCATGAAGTGAGAGGGTTGAGAGACTGACTGGGATTGCAGCCGCACACAAGTGAGAGCGCACTTTTCTCACCGGATATTATTCTGCGCTCGAGGGTCATCCCCTGCACCGACTGCAGGGGTTCAAAGAAAAGCAGCCCGTGAAGTCATTTCATCTATTGCAGGGGATCAATGACGCAAATCTTATTTTGCAAGCAACTAGTTTTCGCCTAAATTTTTTTGGTGTTGGCAAACATGTTCTCATATTGCTAAGCAGGCAGGGTTTAAAAAGGTAGGGTCATCAGTTGTTAAAAGGTCATTGATAGAATTTGTGGGGCTCCGCAGCCCCTTAAGGTGTTTCAAACCGCGCGCGCGTTTTTCTATTTGTATTGTGTTTGCACGGGCAGCGCGAGTGCGCATGAGCAAGCAGGTAATCTTAGGGGGCGTGATGTTAGCGGCGACAGACGAGGGTAGATAAGCGCGTCAGAAGCGAGGCGCGGGGCTTTTTGCGCCGGCGGAAAGGCCGGCGCGGGGCAACCGGGAGCGTCATGGGCCAGCAGGGTGTGCACGGACGACCGAAAGAAGATCGCCGACTCGAAGATTGAAGCAGTGCCTGCAGGAACAGCCTAGCCGTATTTCTGTGAGTTGCTGTGCCGCGAGGGACAATCTTTCTCGTGTCGCCGTTAGCGCTTTGGCCCCATTGCTCGTTTTATTCGCTCCGCAGTGTGTGTTGTTTCGCCGCGGTAAGGCCCTGACATTCTTGCCGCTTTCCGTTGTTCTATTGTCGCGCGCATGAACAGCCTGTTCTCAGCGCAGTAGCGCCTTATGTTTCTCTGTTTTGCCTTTTTTTGTTTATCCGGAATAAACCGGTGTTTTTTAAGAGACTGGATTTGTCACTCGTCGGGCGAGACCATGGCTCGCGGACCCGTTTTTTGAAGGCGAGGCCTTCATCTGGCGCCCAACGTGATTTTTGCTCGAGCTTTGGTTCGCCCCGCGAGTGTCGCAACTTTAGTGAGAACATTCCATGTTTTCATGCCTAGCTATGGCGGATAATCTCAACTTACCTGGCGCAAGCGCCCAGTTAAAAGCTGAAGTTCCACCTCCCACCCATGCGGGTTCTATGCATGAGCAATTAGGAGACCAGAAAAGTGAACCATCGGATTTTCAAAGCGAAATTATTGCCCTACTGTCTCAGCTACTTGCGTCAAAGGCACAATTTAGAGAAGTGATGGGAAACGAGCCAGTTTCGTTAACGCCCACTCCCTTGTATCGCGATAACCATCTGCAGCTAAATTTGCCCGTGCCGAGGTTTGAAGATACGCCGACAAGAAATCTGTTTGCGATTTTCTTCATGAATTCGATGACTATCAGATGGCAATGGCAATTTCGGACAGCGCTCTGGTCACACGTGTGATTCCTGTAGCTTTAGTAGCTTCCGCAGCAATCTGGAGGCGTAGACAGCGGCCATTCACAACAAAACAGGACTTTGTACAGCGTTTTCGGGAAGAGTTTTTGCCGCCTGACTACGTCATCTGCATGAAAGATGAGCTTTGTACCAGGACGCAAGGCGAACACGAGGGTTTGCTCGAGTTTTTGCGCAGTTTTCAAGAGCTGCACGAGCGGGCAGATCCTGGAGCTTCGGAACCAGAGAAGGTGGCTCATGCCATACATCGGTGCCATCCGAGGTACCAGCCATACCTCCGGCGCCGCCAGTTCATGGACTTTGAGGACATGGCCAGGGAGGCCTCCCGCATCGAGGCATCTTTTCTGGCGGAGCTCAACTACAAGCCACCTCTCCCAGCGGAGACCTGCTTCGAGCCGTCCTGCGCTAGGCTCGGATCATTGGCAGCCCGCAGCGTGATGACCCCGAGCTGCCGTATGGGGGCAGGTGACTTCCACGAGGTCGCAATCCCTGGTGGGCCTCCTCCAGTGACTGGCCGCCTGCAGGGGGTGGCAGGCCGAGCCGGGCCTCCTCCAGTGGCTGATCAAGAGAAAGGGGTGGCAGGCCGGACCGGGCCTCCTCCGATGACTGGCCGAGAGCGAGGGGTGGCAGGCCGGACCGGGCCTCCTCCGATGACTGGCCGAGAGCGAGGGGTGGCAGGCCGGACCGGGCCTCCTCCGATGACTGGCCGAGAGCGAGGGGTGGCAGGCCGGACCGGGCCTCCTCCGATGACTGGCCGAGAGCGAGGGGTGGCAGGCCGGACCGGGCCTCCTCCGATGACTGGCCGAGAGCGAGGGGTGGCAGGCCGGACCGGGCCTCCTCCGGTGATTGACCGAGAGAAAGGGGTGGCAGGCCGGACTGGGCCTCCTCCTATGAGTGGCCGAGCGCAAGGGGTGGCAGGCCGGACTGGGCCTCCTCTGATGAGTGGCCGAGCGCAAGGGGTGGCAGGCCGGACTGGGCCTCCTCTGATGAGTGGCCGAGCGCAAGGGGTGGCAGGCTGGACTGGGCCTCCTCTGATGAGTGACCGAGCGCAAGGGGTGGCAGGCCGGACCGGGCCTCCTCCGGTGACTGACCGAGACCGAGGGGTGGCAGGCCGGACCGGGCCTCCTCCGATGAGTGACCGAGCGCAAGGGGTGGCAGGCCGGACCGGGCCTCCTCCGATGAGTGACCGAGCGCAAGGGGTGGCAGGCCGGACTGGGCCTCCTCCGATGAGTGACCGAGCGCAAGGGGTGGCAGGCCGGACTGGGCCTCCTCCGATGAGTGACCGAGCGCAAGGGGTGGCAGGCCGGACTGGGCCTCCTCCGATGAGTGACCGAGCGCGAGGGGTGGCAGGCCGGACTGGGCCTCCTCCGATGATTGAGCGAGTGCAAGGGGTGGCAGGCCGGACTGGGCCTCCTCCGATGAGTGGCCGAGCGCAAGGGGTGGCAGGCCGGACTGGGCCTCCTCCGATGAGTGGCCGAGCGCAAGGGGTGGTAGGCCGGACTGGGCCTCCTCCGGTGAGTGACCGAGCGCAAGGGGTGGCAGGCCGGACCGGGCCTCCTCCGGTGACTGGCAGACTGCCGGCTGTGGCAGGCCGGACCGGGCCTCTCCTGGCTGCCGCCTGCTACAATGCGGGCGAAGGAGCGTGGCCAACACAGAGCCTGGTGTTTTGGTCATCTCATCACCCGGCGGCCAGGGTATGGGGCTGCTGCAGACGTCAGCCTAAGCGACGTAAGGGACGAGGAAAGAAGTCGTCTCCTCTGGCCAAGACAGCCCCGGCACCAGAGGTGATTGGCGGCCCCTTGGAACGTGAATCACGGCCCCAGGACATCAATGACCAAACGGTAAGCGATTTGCCGTCCACTTTCCGCCTCCAGGATGCCCGCCCTGACAATGCACCATGGGTGGCTGTTAAAATAGCGGGGATAGAAGTTCCCGCTCTGCTGGACACCGGTTCCACTGTTTCTGTTTTTGGCGATAAGGTTAAGCGAGCATGCAATTCAAGACATTTGCAGTTACGAGAAGTGACTACAAAGCTTCGAATGGCGTCGCCACAGATAGCGTCAGCAACCTCTGCAGCACGCCTAACAGTTACCGTGAATGGTCGCAAAATAAGGCAGCGCTTCTTGCATCTTCCCGGACTTTCTTGTCCGGTAATTTTGGCCGTAACTTCATCTCGAAGGCAGGGATCATTGTCGACCTACATTCAGGCAGCTACCGATACGGCAACAATGCACAACCACTAAAGTTCATTACAAAGATTACAGAGCGTCACTCAAATCTTCTGGTCGCGGATCCCCCCTCAGTCGGAGTGGCAGAAAGTGGTGTTCTCACTGTCCTGCAGTCTTTCACAGGGTCACAAACGGAAAGATCCAGAATCCAGGCGACACTTGAGCCCTTCGCTACTATGTTCACGGAGGCTCCTGGAAAAGCTAACGTGCTGACGCACAGGATTGACACCGGCAGCTCCCGCCCGATCCGTTTCAACCCCAGGCCACTGAGCGTCCACAAGCGAGGACTCCTGGATGCCGCTCTGGATGAAATGGTGGCTACCGGTGCAGTAAGACCCTCAAAGAGCCCTTGGGCTTTTCCCGTTGTTCTTGCGCCTAAGAAAGACGGCACAGCACGCTTATGTGTCGACTATCGGCGGCTGAACGCTGTAACAATCAGAGATTCGTACCCTTTTCCATCAGTCGACTCTGTTATGTATACACTTGGATCAGCGAAATTCTTCACTACTCTAGACTGTAGCAGGGGTTTTCTGCAGATACCGATTGCCCAGAGTGACATCGAAAAAACTGCATTCACTTGCCATCGGGGCTTATTCGAGTTTGTTCGACTGCCTTTCGGTTTATGCAATTCACCTGCTACCTTTCAGCGCGTGATGGATATAGTGCTCGGAGACGCGAAATTCAACTATGCAATGGCATACATGGACGACGTCGTGGTGTTTTCAGAAAGCCTAGATGAGCATCTGATCCATATAACCACTGTTTTGCAACGAATGAAGGACGCAGGCATCACCATTAATCCACGCAAAGCGCAGTTGGTTTCGCGCAGAATCAACCTGCTTGGTTTCATTGTTGAACAGGGCACAGTCCGGCCTGACGAGGAGAAACTGCAGGCCATATTGCAGCTGCCATCACCAACAAACGTCAAGAGCCTGCAGCGATTCTTGGGCATGGTCGGTTTCTACCGCCACTTTATTCCAAACTGTGCGGACCTGGCGAGACCACTTCATCAGCTTCTCCGGAAAGGCGCCCGTTGGTCCTGGACGGACACGAAGCAGGAATCGTTTCGGGCGCTGTCAACAGCTATCGCCGACACTGCTCGTCTGCGGCTCCCGGACCTAAACCGGCCCTTTACAGTGCAGACTGATGCGAGTGAGTATGGAATAGGTGCTGTTTTACTTCAGGATCACGAAGGGAAGCTTTGCCCCTTGGCATTTGCAAGTCGCACTCTCTCATCGCCGGAGCGAAATTACACGGTAACAGAGAAAGAGTGCTTGGCAATTGTATTTGCGCTAAAAACGTTTGACATGTATTTGGATGGGGCTGAGTTTACAATTCAGACCGATCATCAGGCACTGTCTTGGTTGTCAAAGCTGCAGAACCCAGCCGGCCGTCTAGCCCGCTGGGCGCTCGCTCTTCAGAAATATAATTACAGGGTGGAGTACAAGAAAGGCACCTTCAACAAGGCAGCCGACGCCCTGTCCCGAGCTCCGTTACCTGCAGATGGTGAGCAAGCACCCCAAGTCCTGGTGATCGCAGAAGCGGCTGATGCCTGGGGAACGCTGGTTTCTCGTCAACAGCTGCTCCAAGCTCAGCTAAGCGATCCTCAGTGCATCCAAATACGAAAGGGCCTGGACAGCGCCAACCCTGCAGGAAGCACAGCGCCTACCGGCAGCTATGACTGCTACCTGGAAGCAGAGGATGGACTTCTCCTGAGATATATACCCGCTGCCGACACAGATGGTGGTGAGTCCCCATTTCGTGTTGTCGTACCAAAGAGCCTGCGCAAGCTCTTTTTAGAGTATTTTCACGACACACGCCTTGCAGGCCACAGCGATGGCAAGAAAACATATGAAAAGTTGGGTCGCATCGTGACTTGGCCCCGCATGAGAAAGGATGTCGTAGCATACGTCCGTACTTGTCTTACATGCCAGACAGCGAAGGCAAGGGGAGGTAAACCACCGGGCTTCTTGCAACCTGTGGAGAGTCGTTACCCGTGGGAAATTGTTGCCTGCGACGTAATGGGGCCTTATCCTAGATCTGTGAAAGGAAATCGCTACTTGCTTGTGGTCACTAATCATTTTTCTAAATGGGTTGAATTATACCCGCTGCGTAAACTGGACTCAAAAGTAGTCTGGGATAAACTCCTAGACGCATTCACTCGGTTCGGCTTCCCGGCGCAGCTAATCACTGATAATGCGACGTATTTCACGGGCAGGATATTTGCTGACACCTGCAAAGCTCTTGGCGTGCAGCACAAAAAGACTACGCCCTACCATCCTCAGGCCAACATCACAGAGCGGGTAAACAGAAACCTGAAAAACATGCTCGTGGCTTTCACGGAACGTCACAAAGACTGGGATTTGCGAGTGCAGGAGATGGCTTTCGCCACAAGAACCACAGTAAACCGGTCGACTGGTTTTACGCCGGCAGCTATTCTTCTTGGCCGTGAGCTTCGATTTCCCATTGAACATGCCCTTACCCATGACTCTGATTTACAGGCTCCCAGTTATTCCAGGTTCACCCAGGATCTCTCCAGTCGTCTCGCCGGAACTCTAAAGGAGGCCAGGGAGAACTTGGACCTCGCCCGCCTGGAGCACTGCGGCCAGTACAACAAGGGCAGGCGTCCTTTGCAGTTCGACGTTGGGGATAAAGTACTCCGCCGCTCGCACCCGCTAAGTGATGCTACAAAAGGATTTGCCGCCTCTCTCGCTCCTCGATGGACTGGTCCTTTTGTAGTAATAAAGCGTCTTTCTCGTCTGGCTTACATGCTTCGTCATGTGCAGGGCGGCCGGGAGATCGGACCAGTCAACGTCGCCGACCTGAGAAAGTACTACGAGCGGCCAGAAAGTACGTAACGGCACTCGGGTCTACCAGATGTGAACCACCTGGACCATCGTCTGATGAATACCACCAATCCAGCGGATTCCTTCAAGCGGGCAGCTCGTCGGAACCAGCACTGTTTTTGTACTCCTCCCAGTGCCCTTCTTTGTTTCGTTCTTAGAAATCTCGGGAGGTGTCCCGTCTTGAGAGGGGGGGAGTGTGGGGCTCCGCAGCCCCTTAAGGTGTTTCAAACCGCGCGCGCGTTTTTCTATTTGTATTGTGTTTGCACGGGCAGCGCGAGTGCGCATGAGCAAGCAGGTAATCTTGGGGGGCGTGATGTTAGCGGCGACAGACGAGGGTAGATAAGCGCGTCAGAAGCGAGGCGCGGGGCTTTTTGCGCCGGCGGAAAGGCCGGCGCGGGGCAACCGGGAGCGTCATGGGCCAGCAGGGTGTGCACGGACGACCGAAAGAAGATCGCCGACTCGAAGATTGAAGCAGTGCCTGCAGGAACAGCCTAGCCGTATTTCTGTGAGTTGCTGTGCCGCGAGGGGCAATCTTTCTCGTGTCGCCGTTAGCGCTTTGGCCCCATTGCTCGTTTTATTCGCTCCGCAGTGTGTGTTGTTTCGCCACGGTAAGGCCCTGACATTCTTGCCGCTTTCCGTTGTTCTATTGTCGCGCGCATGAACAGCCTGTTCTCAGCGCAGTAGCGCCTTATGTTTCTCTGTTTTGCCTTTTTTTGTTTATCCGGAATAAACCGGTGTTTAAGAGACTGGATTTGTCACTCGTCGGGCGAGACCATGGCTCGCGGACCCGTTTTTTGAAGGCGAGGCCTTCAAATTCTAGCAGGCACAAAAATGTAAGCTCTGCAATTGATGTCTTAAGTACGCTTAGCTTAAAAACGCAGATGATTTCTTATAGTTTAGCTTAATTGAAATTTCGGTTTGTCATTCTGGAGATGAAATTTTAGCTAGTTGCACACAGCTTGACGACGACCCTGTAACAGAAGCCGGCGTGGCAACAATCAAATTTGGAAAGAGAGCAATACCCAACTTGTTTCCGCAACCAACAGAAAGATGTTTTCGGTTTAGGAATAATTCATGATTCTCTTATGATGAACTTCATGCAAGGCCAGCTTATGTCGTTTGTTTCAAATTATTCAGTACAAAATATTTTTTCAAACACTGCGAGAAATACCCCGCTGCAGTCTGTATATACTATGTCGATTGTATGTCAAGGTGTAGTAAGCTGACGTGTTGTACAGTAATTGAACGATTAATTAGATAACGCTGAGCAATCAAATCATTTTCAATTTTACGCCAAGTAGTAGTACTAGTAATGCACTTTACTTAGAACTCAATTTAAGCGTCAAACAGGTCGGCTGCCTGTCGCCAAACCAATGTGAAATTTAAGTTATTCAACACATAAGTCGAGTCTAAATAATTGAATTAAAATCATGTTCGAACTAGCGAACGTAAAAACTGTGCTTTGGAGAGCACATTTAGTTCTGTTGCTGTGCAGATTTTAATACGGGCATCGTGGCGAGTGATATTTTCACAGGAACTTTGTCAGTTTTCTGGTCATATAATACGTTGATTGCTCCTCTGCGTCGTTCGAGCAGCGCTATTTTATCAACGTACAGCTACAATGTACTGCGTGGGGAAGCAAGTTTGACCTTCCAAAGCTGTATTTGTTAAATTCAATGTTTCACGAGCTTTGATAACTGGTAACTGGCCTCTTTTTCACTGTTTAAGACCTTCAACATCGCAGTATAATTCTGTTCAATTGAAAATGATCAGTAATTCCTAATTTTTCTTATTTAATTTTTGTTTAAGGAATGTTCTCTCGTGAGTGGTAACCGTCTTTTTGAACAATCGACCTGGCCAGAGAACACCAGCGTACCTATCGCAGCGTTTGAAAGAAAAACCTACGCAATAATTTGGTAAACGTGATATAAATTAAACAGCAGATGCCCATTGACATTTTCTTCGCCGTTTTTAAAAGAAACGAGGAAGTGCATAACGTAGCGGGAGAAAGATCTTGCAATAAATAGCGGGAACCGAACGCCATTCCTTATATTTCTTTCATTTAGACAATGCCTTTTCAAGCTACCTCTGGAAATTACGCCGCTCTTCTATGTCGGTAATAGTCGAGCACCCGACATTAATATTAATTAGGCTAACTGCGAATTCACGCTTTTCTCCGCCTACGCTTGTATATTAATCATCTTGGTGACAGTTTTATGACCGGCTGACGTGTACACGGTCTGCTATTGGGGGAACATTTTCTGTGCCGCCTAAATGAAAATGAATGCTATTCCTGCTGGAATCAACTTACAAATTCCTTATATTACGCTTTACATTTATAATCATTCGAATTGTTGGCAAGTTTATTCCGACAGTTGCACTGCTAAGAAATGATGATATGATACGGTTAATGGGGCAAACCAGGCGTAATTACGAAACTGTTAGCACATACATTTTTGTTCTTTTATGCAAAAAGTCCGTGCTTCACAATACAGGATTGTGTTTCGGTCATACTGTGTTTCGCTTCACAAAGGTTTCTCGGTCGGCAATGGAAAAAAATGGCTCATGCTTGGCATCGATTTCTAACGTGATAGAGACTTCCTCTTGCATGCCCCTTCACAGCCTTCAATGCGCAGTGCATTCCGGGAGGAATGTTAGAGGTGCTTGGAGGGTGTTGGGTGCACAATATTCACAGGAATAAGTGGGCTTCTGGTTTGATTCTTATCAAAGTGCTTAGACAAATACAAGTAATCTTTTTCAACTATGCGGATGTTTAAGCGCCAGCCTCCGCCGCAGCCGGCATAGGCATTAGGAAGCATAAGCTGCGGAAAAGTTGTGCGGAGTCACACAAAGGTAAACTACTACCTGTAATGAATTAACTAAGATGCGGAAGGTAGTTAACCTTATGGAGCAACATTACTGAATATGCCTGCCACCTGACCTTCTATTTTAGAATCTACAAGAAAGCCGACTTAGAAGATCTGTTCAATATTCCACCCTTGCTTTTGGAGAGCGCTCAGTTATTAAAGAATGGTGAACCTAGCAAAAAGGCAAAACAATAGCTGCTGACAAAAAGAGGAAGAACATCAGCCTTCTTAAGGCATGACGTACTGCGGGTTAGGTCTTTTGAAAGTTAGAGGAGTCATTTTGTCATAAAAAAGGGTACTATGAAATGGACAGTCCACTAAACGACACAATAAACGGCCCAAAAAAAGCATAATACCACCACCCCAAATGATACTCTTCAGCACCTTCATTTTACACCCTTCCCTTCACTTGAGCCTAACACATAGCGGTTACATATTCTCTGCATCTACATATCTTCCGTAAGTTGGTTTGATTTGTTGTTGTTGTTGTTGTGGCTGTTAAGAAGGAAAAGAAAAATGCACGGGCCTGTTGCTGGCTCTGTAGCTGAGCCACCTCCACTGCCTCGTGCGGACAGAAGAGAGAAAGTAGAGAAGAAAAATATTAGGGAGTGAAAGACACGCGCAGCAACAGCCGTTGTCCACCACCTAAGCGGTGGCGGGTGCAATGACAACCCACAACAGATAAAAATCTGGTGGCAGGCTAGCCCCGCAGCAAGCGGTGTTGACCTACCAGTTCCAACCCCGTAGGGCCAGGAACAGCCACCCTTCACCCCCTTCCCTGTATGATTTGCGAGGCGTAGCATTCTATACCGACTCAGGCTATAAGAGACGCCATAGTGGAGGGCTCCGACAATTTTGACTGCCTGAGATTTTTTCATGTGCACTGCCATCGCATAGCACAGGGGCGCCTTGCTTCTCTCCTCCATTGAAAAACTGCTAGGATTGTGCGAAGCCCTGCTTTTTCTTCGATGCACGCTATTCTCTTGTCGTTACTCGCAATTACCGTTTTTATTTTTATTTTTAAAATTTGCTTATGTACCTTTGATCGCATTTGAATCTATTTCGTACGACTAAACAGAAATTGGGTGTTGTTTAGCTCTAGTGAAACCTAGTCGTGTAGCGATAGCTACAGTCCCCCGGCTATGCTTAGGGTTCGCTTAGTGGTTTCTCACTAGACTAAGAAAGGTGAGACGTTGTTGTCAACCAACGGGCAAAACTTCATTTTTCACAGCAATGAATACTTCTCTATGATCCGTAAAATACTCGGTTTTTGTGGCGACATCCTCAATGGCGTAGTTACACTCATGAAAGTTCCGTTGAAGAACCAGGTCCAAACTACTTCCGCACTGCGGAGTGGTACTGGGCTGCAACGGATTCACCTCAAGTCCAAATTGTAATGAGTACAAGGCAGCGAACACTGAACAGATGATTTCCACACACTACACTCAGTTTCGCACTCTTCTTTCTCGGTTCCGAGAGGCACGCGGCATTACCCCCCTCTTCGAAAGCAGCGACTTGACGCTGGGAGTGTTTTCAAACTATATGCACACAGGAGAAGCAGGGAACAAAAAGCTGCACATACGAAAAAGGTCACTGCTTCTCATAATACGGTTTCACCCGCACTACATGAACAGTTTCAGCACTTGAGCGCCGCCGTATTGAGGGTCGTTGACCCAGAGAAAACTACTTAAGTCACGTTACTAAGACGCCGAATGACTTCGTATGGCCCAAAGTAACGGCGAAGTAGCTTCTCGGAGATTCCTCGACAGCGCACTGGTGTCCAAGATGGCCAGGTCGGTAGTGAACGCCTCGGTGTCGAAGGTTGTACCAACTGGCATCGAGGTGTTGTTGATGTTTGATACGAGCTGGCGCTGCTTCTTCGGCCCGCTGCAGAAATATGTCGACGTCCGCATAGACGTTGGTAGCATTGTCGCCGTGACGTATGGGTGGCATCGCGTCCAACATTATTATGACGGGACGACCGTAGAATAGATGAAATGGCGCAAGACGGGTCGTCTCCTGTTCAGCCGTATTGCATGCAAACGTTGCATATGGAAGGACTTCATCCCACGTGCGATGTTAAACGTCGACGTACATAGAAATCGTGACTGGAAGTGTTTTATTCAGGCGCTCAGTCAGTCCGTTTGTTTGCGGATGGTAAGCAGTAGTCTTACGATCACTTGTGCGGGTAAGGCTGAAGAGAGCCTGAATTAGTTCGGCCGTAAAGGCTGTACCACCATCAGTAATAATACCCGATGGGTACCGTGGCGCAGTAGCATGGTCTTGAGAAAAGACTGGGTTACTTCAGCATCAATTGCACGGGAATATGGCTGTATCTCAGCATATCGCGTTAAGTAGTCCGTCGAAACTACTATCCATTCGTTCCTTGATGTGGATGTTGGGAATGAGCCCAGAAGATCCATGCCCACTTGCTGGAAAGGAGCTGTTGGCGGAGGTATCGGCTGAAGAAGCCCTGCAGGTTTGAGCGGAGGTGTCTTTCGCCGCTGGAAATCTCGGCATATTCTCACGTATAGTGCTGGATTGAAGGCAGCCACTTAGGCCAATAGTACTTTTGTCCAATGCGTGAAAAATTTCGCGTGACTCCTAAATGACCAACCGAAGGCTCATCGTGGCCTGCGTGCAAGATTTTGGCCGGAGGTCGGACGGCACAGTGAGAAGAAAGGTTTCCTTGTGCTGAACGCTTCTCTTATACAGAATGCGATTGCGAATGCTGTGGGAGGATAAACCTTGTGCAAAAGTACCTGGGACAGCTACATCAAGGCCTTCGAGATGCTCAATGACAATAAGCGGGCGTGAACCGGGGTCAGCCCATTGACACTGGGCCATGTCGGCGGTCGTGACTACCGTAAGAAACGGGAAGTCGTCGTCTTCGCTGTCGGGAAAGGCAGCATCAACTGGTGCACGCGACAAGCAATCGGCGTCGTTGTACTTACGGCCGCACTTGTATACAACCGTAATGTCGTACTCTTGAAGACAGAGAGGCTCCACCTTGCAAGCCGTCCAGAGGGGTACTTGAGGTTGGCTAGCCAGCATGACGAATGGTGGTCACTCACAGCCCTAAAAGGGCGGCCGTAAATATAGGGTCGGAACTTAGTTATCGCCCAAACTACCGCGAAATATTTCTTTTTCGTGGTTGGAGTAGTTTGCCTCTACTTTTGAAAGAGAGCAACTTGCGTAAGCGATAAATTTCTCAGTGCCATTTTGCCACTGAATCAGAACGGCACCAAGTCTAAAATTACTGGCATCGGTATGAATATCCGTAGCAGCGTTTTAATCAAAATGGGCAAGTATCGGGGCAGCCTGCAGTCTCCGGCATACCTCGTTGAAGGCATCCTCTTGATCATCTTGCCACGCAGTAGGAACATTGTCTCGGGTAAGACACGTAAAAGGCTCGGCAATCGCTGTAAACGTCTCGACGAAACCACTGTAATAGGCACAAAGCCGCAAAAACCTTCTAACGGAATTTTTTTTCCGTTGGGCGAGCGAAGTATTCACAGCAGCAGTTTTATCAGGTTCTGGTTGCACACCCTCATCACTAATAACATGGCCGAGAAAGCAGAGCTCCTGAAATCCGAAATGGCATTTCGGTGGTGTTATCGTCAGTTGGGCTGAACGCACGGCCTGTAGTACCATTCGCAGCCAGTCAAGGGGCTCTACAAAACGAGCCGTAAAAATGGCTACATCGTCGAGACACACTAAGCACGCCTGCCACTTCAGTCCGGAGAGAACGGTGTCCGTCATTCGTTACAAGGTTGCTGGCGCAGAACAGAGACCGAAAGGAAGCACTTTAAATTCATAAAGGGCGCCGGGGGTGACGAACGCTGTTCTCTCTCTTTGTCCCTTTCGTCCACTTCTATCTGCCAGTAGCTTGAGTTCAAGCTACGATAAATATTTGGCATTGCGTAGCCGGTCTAATGCGTCATCGATACGCGGGAGCGGGTATACGTCCCAATTCGTTACCTGTTTGAATTTACGTTATTCGACGCTCAAACGCAAGGTGTCTTTTTTCTTCACCAACACTACAGGCGAAACCCAGGGGGTGGTAGATGGCTGCACCATGTCGTCGGTTTGCATATCCTGAACCTCGCTTCGAATGGCCTCTCTTTCTGTTGACGACACGCGGTATGGATGTTGGGAAATCGGCTTGATCTCCGCGTCAACCATAATGCGGTGTTTGGCTACTGGGGTGCGCCCAACTTTCGAAGGGGTTGCGAAGCATCCAGAAAAATCCTGAAGGAGCTCTAGGAGTCGCCGCCGCTCAACCACCGGCAGGTTGGGATCAATGTCCACAGTTGATAGAATGTCGGGTGCATCGCATCCGGCTGGCGATGGCGGTGCCAAAGCCGGCAACATACGCGATGGTCGTTTCTTTGGCAATGTGCTAAAGGTCGGTCCCGAAATTCGTAATCGAGAACGTCGCACAATCGTTCCGCAATTAAACAAGTCCTCTTGCACCGCAGATCCCTTTCTGAAGAAGCAGGCCCACGTTCCTTTCTGCCAGTACGTCGCGGTCGCATGGTGAGTCGCTTTCTACCAAGACCATAATTCTGCACCATTGCGGGACCGTAACGTCCGCAGCTGTAATACGTAAGGCGGACGTTGATGTACCGTCGATGCTAGATCTCGCAATCGCTTGACTCGGCGAAAATGTTACACGTGATTCTTGCAAATTAATTATCGCAACGTTAGCCTGTAAAAACTCTAAACCAAATATGACGTCTTGCGAACAGTGGGTAAGAACAACGAAGTCGTCAACATAAAAAAAACCGTCAATTGCAACTCTCGCAACGCATCTTCAAGTCGGGGTAATTAAGTTTTCCCCCTGCCGTGAGAATCTGGGGCCTAGTCCACTCGGTTAAAACTCTTCAATTTCCTGGCTAACCCACTGCTCATAACTGAATAGCCAGCCACTGAATAGCCAGCCAGTAACAACTAACGCGGTAATGAGAAAATTGTCGATAGAAGCCGGTATGTCCAAAGCTGCACACTTAGGTTCCTCGTTACATGACCCCGTCTGATAGCCGTTATTTTGTAATAAACGTGATGGAGGATGTTCGGCAGTTCGCTCGTATGTGGCCCCTCCGCAGGTCGCCGCTCACGGCTCGGCGAGCGGCCAGTAAGAACGTGGACTTGGAGAACGATAACGGGAAGAGGTAATGACGAAGGACCCGTATTGTGGGACGTCTGGAGGATCCGTATGCGCCGACAGGTGCTCCTCGATTTCGGCTGGTCGTTCACCACTCCTAGGACATCGTGCACGTGGATGGAAGCCACGAAGTCCGGTGCGGCGGTACGGACAGAACCTCAACATGTGGCTGGCCTCACCGCAGCGGTAACAAAGGGGCCGATTGTCAGGGGCACGCCAGACGTCAGTCCTTCAAAACCGTACCTCGGCTAGAAGAGGAGGACGGCTCGGTCTTGGATCAAGAGTAGGGGTGTTCACTCTGTGTCTGGGAGAGTCTTACCCACTATAGTACTGGTTTGGATGAGGCACAGTTGTGTTCGCTCTTGGAGAATCGCACTGGGTATGCTGCTGAAGCACGGACGCGTACGTCGGCACGCTTGGTGGCGGTGGCTGCACACCAGGTAACGATGGTTCCGGGACAACTTGCCTAACTTCTTCACGAACGACCTCCGCGAGTGATGCAAGCCTCGACGTCGACGTTAGACCCTGTAGCTGAATGTGTCTCAGTTCTTCTCTTACCACAGATCGAATAAGCTCCCGTAAGGCATCATCAGAAACGTTGAAACTTGAAACATAGAGGACCGGTGACATGGCAGAAGATATAGGTATATTGTGGCTGCACAGCAACCATAGTTCTGAATAAAGAAAGTAATAAAATTCCCATAAAGAAAGGTGTTAGGCAAGGAGACACGATCTGCCCAGTACAGTTCACAGCTTGCCTAGAGGAAGTATTCAGAGACTTGGAATGGGAACAGTTAGGGGTAAGGGTAGATGTGGAATACCTCAAAAAGCTGCGATTTTCTGATGACATTGCCTTGCTAAGCAACTCAGGGGATGAACTGCAAATAATGATTGATGATCTAGACAGGAAAAGTAGAAAGGTGGGCTTGAAAAATATTATGTAGAAGACTAAGGTAAGGTTCAACCGCCTAGGGAAGGAACGACAGTTTACGGTAGGTAGCGAAGCACTGGAAGTAGTAGGCGAATATGTCTACTTAGGGCAGGTAGTAACCGCAGATCCGGACCATGAAAAGGAAATAACAAGAAGAATATAACAAGAAGAAAGGAAATATACGACGGTTATTGCGGATAACGCCGGCACCGTGTCTTCAATCCCTGCCGCAGGTCAAGTAGTCAAACTATTTGCGTCCAACTTCAACTAATCAGACCAATCTCTGCCCTGCTAACAGATATACGAAGCTACATGCCAAAGGAAAAAACAGTTGAAGCCATCCTTGAAGATCATCGCACCGAAATCGCTTTATTTACTGAATCTTGGCTAACACCTGATATTCAAGATTCAGAATTACTGCATGAGAGCCAATCCTTTCGCTTCTACAGGCGAGATCGAGTGGATCGCCGGGGAGGCGGCATTCTTGCTCTTATAAAGTCCTTTCTATCATTCGCTCTATTAGAGATAAACTGCCACAGCGAAATAATGTGTGTAAAAATTTGTCTTCCCACGTGTACCAACATACTAATTGCATGTTATCGAGCACCTAGCTGTTACGGATCATCCTTTTTTTACGGACCTTCACCCTGTACCTTTTGACTTGCAATCGAAATTTACTCATGCCAATCTTATACTTTGCGGCGATTTTAACTTCCCCGACATCGACTGGGAGGCCCTGACTGCGTCATCTCGCCAGTCTAAAGGTTTCCTGGAACTGGTTCTTAGCTTCAATTTGTTCCAAGCAGTTAATCAGGCAACCCGAGGCTCAAATATTCTCGACCTGATCCTTGTTTCCACGCAGGAATTAGTCCAATCCCTTTCATTCTCCAGTGGCCTGAGTGATCACTGTCTCCTTATCTTTAATCTTAAAATTCAAATCCCAACCCACCAACCTTCCTTTAAATACATCCGTGTTTACGGGAAGGCCGACTTCGCGAGCATAAACTCCGACCTCGAACACTTCCTTACCTCATTTCACTTATCAATATCTACAAGATCCGTAAACGAAAATTGGTGCCTTTTCAAACAAAAAATCCTATCGCTCATTGATGTCTACGTACTACTTATCTGCATCCGCGGGGATGCCACAAAACCATGGTATTTCAATACATTAAGAAAGCTATCACGTAAAAAAAAACGCCTTTTTCGTGTTGCAAAGAACTCCGGATCATCTATTAAATGGGAGAAGTACTTTGAGTGCCTTCGCCAATACACTATGTTATTGCGGTCATCCAAAAGAAACTTTTATAGCAATGATCGTCTAGGTATATTGCGAGTTAACCCCAAGAAAGTTTGGAATTTACTGATACCCGTTAATAACAGCTCCTACAATATATCCTTAAAGAAACACGATGGCACACATGTCCCGCTTTCTGAGCGTTCTGACGCATTAAATTCATACTTCGCCTCTATTTTTAATCTCGACACAGCCGAAAACAGCTTTACTTTACCGCTCCGGAATTTCACTTCAATGCCGCCTGTTACCATTTAATCGGAGGGAATATCAAGACTCATTGACAGCCTCAAGCCGTCTACATCTCCCAGACCTGACGACATTCCTGCTAAGATTCTCAAGGGAACTAAGCATCTCACAAGCCAAATCCTGCAACTCATATTCGCCCAGTCTTTCAACACCAGTAAAATTACCGATGACTGGAAATCAAGCAAAGTTGTGCCTGTTTTTAAGACCGGAGGCCGTACTGACCCCTCGAATTATCGTCCCATTTCACAGATATGCATCTCATGTAATCTTCTCGAGCATATTCTGTACTCCCATATTGCAAATCACCTCAATCATAACTCTTTCTTTTTCTCCAAGCAGCATGGTTTCAGGGCAGGCTTCTCGCTCGAAACACAACTTTTCGAATTTACAACCGATCTTCACCTAAATCTAGATTCTTTACTTCAAACAGAGGTCATCTACCTAGATTTTTCCAAAGCATTTGATCGCGTCCCTCATCAGCGTCTCATATGTAAACTTGCATGCCTATCACTTGATCCTCTAATCTTAACCTGTATCCGCTGCTTTTTAACCAACCGCTCACAGTTCACCGTCATTGGCGGTCATGCATCCGAAACTACTGATGTTATCTCCGGAGTACCCCAGGGTTCCGTTCTCGCTCCGCTTCTTTTCCTCGTTTTTATCAACGACCTGCCACATGGAATTTCGTCATCCGTCCGCCTTTTTGCTGATGATTGCGTCATTTATTGCCGCATTTCCATTAATACCGACCAGGAACTTTTACAAGCCGACCTCAATAAAATCCAAAAATGGTGCTCCGACTGGCTCATGCAGCCTAATATTTCAAAATGTAAATTCATGCACATTTCACGTAAAAGCTCCATTATAAACTTCTCGTACTCTCTAAATTCCACTGAATTATTACTAACAAACTCGTACAGGTGCCTCGGTGTTGAAATAACGAACAATTTCACTAGGGTGGACCATATCACGAAACTTTGTGCTAGCACCTCCAGAATACTTGGATTCATCCGAAGAACACTGGCTATGTCCCCTCCATCCGTTAGACAGCTAGCTTATGAAACATACGTCCGCCCGAAAATAGAATATGCCTCAGCAATATGGAACCCCCACCAGGCCTACTTGATCCAGTCTCTCGAAGCCACCCAGAATCGCGCAGCACGCTTTATAACTTCCCAGTATTCAGCTCGACACAGCGTCACTGACTTTAAATCATCTCTCGGCTTCAATCCCTTAGCGCTTCGTCGGAAACTTGCGATCATTTGTCTTCTACATAAATTATATTTCAACTTTCCTGCACTCCGAGAAAATTTATTACGTGCTCCTTTCCACTCATCTCGCCGTTTATTTAACTCCCGTAGCATATAACGTTTGCATGGTTCCATAAATGCCTTCAATCAATCCTTCCTCCCCATCGCCATAGAGGAATGGAATCCACTTCCAGAAAGCATTGTTACCGAGTCTAATCCCTCCAAGTTTACGCAATTACTTACTGATCATTTCGACCTGCTATAGACAGTTTTCCGTGCGGTCCATTATTAGCAATTCGATTTGCTTGCACTGTTGTGTCAACGTCTAATTTTCTGTAGTTCATCTGTTTGCCACTTTTTTTACTATAGTTGATTTTACTACATATCGTTATTTTGTTATGCCTTGCTACATGGTTATCTGTATTTTGTGTACACTGTATCGATTGCCTGACTTTTCTTTCTTCTTCCCTTAACGATTTTTTTTTTCAAATTTGTCAAGGTTATGCATTTTTGTATTCTTTTCCTTTGTTTTTATGCCAATGTATGAAATTTTCTCACCGTTGTCCCCCCCCCCCCCCCCTTATGTAATGTCCCTGATAGGGATCTTTAAGGCAATAATAATTGATGATGATGAAGATTGGGATGCAGTGCATTTGTCAAGCACTCGCAGATTATGACTAGCAGCTTACCGGTATCGTTCAAGAGGAAAATATACAACAGTTGCATCTTACCTGTACTTACCTATGGGGCTGGAACGTGAAGGCTAACAAAGAGGGTTCTACTTAAGTTGAGGACAACGCAGAGGGCTATGGAACGAAAAATGATAGGGGTAACATTAAGAGGTAGGAAGCGTGCAGAGTGGGTCAGAGAAATAACTCAAGTTACCGACATTCTAGTGGAAATTAAGAAGAAGAAATGGACATGGGCAGGACATGTAGTGCAAAGAGAGGACAACCAATGGTAGCTTACGGTAGCAAACTAGATTCCAAGGGAAGGAAAACGTAGCAGGGGGCGGCAGAAATTTAGTTAGGTTGGCGGATGAGGTTATGAAGTTCGCAGGGGTCAAGTGGATGCAGCTAGCACAGAACCGGGTTAATTGCAAAACTATGGGAGAAGCCTTCGCCCTGCAGTGGGTTTTGTCAGGCTGATGATGATGATGATGATGACGATGATGACGTCTAACAGACATGACCTGTCTCCCCTGACTTCTTAAATTTGGGTGGTCTTCTTCCTCCAAGAATATATAGATTTTTACCCCGCGTGTGTTTTCTAAGAGACATAGTTAACCTCCTTTCCTCTTCGTTCTTTGAGTTCTTTCTCTTTGTCTCTTTTTTTTTTTTTTCAAAAAGAAGCAGTTAAAGGAAAGATGCAACAAGAATCTTCAGGCGCTTTTGGTGATGCTGTTTAAACACACCCTGGGAAAACTACGGGACCTTCGTCTGTATTTTTATTTAATGTGTAATTATGTTCAAAGTAATACACTCTCACTTAGAAAAAACCTTGACTAGTCGGACTTTTTAGACATCTAACCAATTGATTTGCCCATTCTTGCGGAGCGATCGATTATCTCGCTTTTTAAATTTTCTGCCCATGCCGCCTCTCATTTTGATTACGTCGGCGCTTTTCAGAACGCAAGGTTGTCCATAAAAAGTGTTAAGACTTGTAGCAGCTAGTGTCATAACCACGTAGAAGTAGGGCTGGTGGAGAATGGTCCATCATGCATTGTTTCTTCTGGTAGGAAATTATAAATGTTGCAAGAGTCGGGACTCTTTCATATGATGTAAACTGAGATCCTAAAGTCTTTTCAATTATCTAAAGAGAATATTTATGATTAATTTGCTTGGCCAGAAACGTGCCCTACATCTGTCGTCAAGAAGAGAGGACTGCTTGAGCATTCGTTGCAGTCTTGAGTACGTTGAACCACTTACGCAACTGCAGCTAGGATCTCTTGGAAGAAGACAACAACACAAAGCGCAAGAGGCACACAAACGCACACAAGGACAACGCTGCACTGACAACTATATTAACTGGAAACCGCACATCTTCTTCCTTCACTTCACGTCTGCAGCCAACTTCTTTCTTGACGTTAACATCCTGCCGGTTTGCGCACACATTCTGCTTCCAAGAAATGTGTCGCCAACTAGCTCATCGTTCGACTCTATTATTGCAGCTAGGATAGCGTGTTTGTGCACTGAATACATGTAAATAAGGTTTCAATTGTAGCTGCAGTAGCTTTTTCGTAACTGCGCTCGCTAGCGCTCTTGGTGTTACTAAAACTGAAAGCAAAAAATATTCCTACACTGCAATTTAGCGTGGCGATTGGGGAGTGGCTGAGTTTGAAGGGCAAATTAATGGAGAACAGGCGCACTTTAATGTGGACTAAGGATTATTAACAACGTTACCCTTCTCGTAACGAATCATAAATGTTTCTCATAGTAATCTTTTTTTGGTTTTTAAATTCCAGATGGTGAGCATTATACATGTCGTTCGATCTTGGTTTGCAATTGGAATTTAAGATTGTGAACGTCTTTCATTGTAGGCTTCTGCTAGCTATGGACATCTCAGGATGCGGAATTGTAATCTATTCATGTGGTTTGATTTGGTTGATAGGGTTTAACGTCCCAAAGCGACTCGGACTACGAGAGACGCTGTAGTGAAGGGCTCGGAAAATTTGGACCACCTGGGGTTCTTCAACATGCACTGACATCGAACCGTACAACGGCGCTTTGCCTTTCGCCTCCATCGAAAAGCGGCTGCCGCGGCCAGGATTTGACCCCACACACTCGGGCACAGCAGTCAAGCGCTCTATAACCACTTCAATACCGTGCCGGGTTAGTTTCATATAAAGACACTAGAGCTGATTGAGTTCTTGCTATCAGGGGTAGCTCGGTAATGACAAATTGGTGCGAATATGCATACACACGCACTTTTTTCTCACTTCTGAAAATGACTGTTTATTGACCTGCGTGTTTTAGGCTAAATTTCTCCACTTTGTCATAGTAAGTTTGTATGCCTATCTTTTCGGACGGGCTGACTGCCTTGTACAAAAGATGAATGTTATTGTAAAATAGCCCCCCCCCCCCCCACACACACACACAAACACACACTCGCGCGCGCGTGTGCCCATACTTTCCTACACGGTACCACTACACGGTACCACTAACGCCAAGCAGTGGAGTTTGGATAGAGCAACATTTAATACATAGTGCAGGTACCACTGCCACAGATTTCTGTGAAGAAAAGCAAACAGAATAACGCACCGATGCTTTCGCCTCGACGACCATTTATAGACAGCGAACGCCACTGGGATCAAAATGCAATTTGAACTTTTATTTGGAAAGCAACGGGCATCCCCAAAGACTGAGAGCGAAAGTGGGCTGCAGTCCTCTCTGCTGCTGTCAGCGTTTCCCCCATGGAGCCGCTGCCTGTCACCATGTGCTGCCGTCCCCAGAGACGAAGTAATAAGGCCATGCGTGTCGGTGTGACTGTAATGCATTTTATAGCACCGGCAGGCGATCGCGACTGCGCATTTCCTGGTTGCTGTCAGGTTTCTCGCGGCACCCGGCGGTAGGTGCTTGGGAACTGGGTAATTGCACCCGTCAGGACGCTATTTGTCGGCCTCTTCCCTCTCCGCTCTGCGCGTGCTGTTATCCTGTGTCGAGGGTCAGAGTTACCGGGACGCCAACTCTCGGAAAACAATCATTGTTGTCGTATATCGCTTCCTAGTCACTCGTTATTTTTACCAGAGGAAACTTCCTTTCCACATATTTTGGGCGATAGTCTCGCATAACTGCGCCAGAATAAAGTAGGGTTCCGCGCACTTACATCCCGTAAATGTTTTCTCCTCATAACTTATAGAGTTACAAGTAAACCTTCCAATGATGCGCCAAGGCTTGGATGTTTTGAGTGAACAGAAAATGTGCGCTCACTACAAAAATGCTGCACAGAGGTAAAAAGTCGCAAAAAACGCTGGACGAAACTGGGTCTTTAAAAATAGTTACCTGAAGTGTGCTTCCTTTTAAGGATAAAAGAGTGCATTGTAAAGAGACGGATGAAAAATAGGGAAATATAACGTCATGCCGTGTACCCCCGCTCGCCAGCCATGCATTGTGCTATCGATCAAGGTGACGCAATATACAGAAAAGTGTGCTTAAGTCAAAGCCACCTCTACGAAGTGAAATCTGGTACTACGCCGCAAGTCTTCAGCTGCCACTTTTTATCCTCATTGTGCGATGCCAGCGCACTTTAAGCACCACCAGGTGGTATATTGCGATTCGGAAGCCCTACAATAAGGCGGGCCTCAAGCTCAATGCGTCTATTAGGAACGGAAAATTCTACATAATACACGCAGCTGCTTTTACGCGATAGCATAGTGGTTCCGCGTTGCAGGAAAGCTGGTCTCGCTATCAAATGTATCGCCGAAGTTGGTCGTGAGGAGCAAATGCTGTCTAGTAGACCAGCTCATGACTTCACCGCAATATGACAGCCGGTAGGAATTTAAGCAAGCCCGCAATGTTCATGTTCACACGGACGATAGTTGTGGAATGAAAGTAATTGAAACATGACATGGAATGAGTAATAAACGCTGCTGCATGTCTACATTTAACGAATTGTATGAAGTAATTCAGTACGCGTAAAGAATATTTTGAATCTTAGCTGCATTCGAACCAAGAATATAAAGTTTGCCAACCACCTGCTCATCCACACCGACTAGTTCAGCAGGTATTCAGGTCGTATGAAGGTAAATAAATGATTACCTTGAGAGTTGTACATGTTCAGTACATTTTGACTTATACACCTTATTGAAAAAACCTATATATTTAGGGCCTATTCATATCAGGTTATTGGAGATGGGAGTTGTGGAAATGGAATAATAATTATGGAATAATATGAAGTAATTGTGGAATAATATGAACTGAAAATGCTTTATATCAACGTTTACTTGGAACACACACCGGAGTGGGACAACAAAACGTCAAGATGCATGTTCGCGCCGCTGTGTTCCGTCAGTTGCCATTTCGCTTTTTCACGCGATGTTTATCCAATTAATCACGAAGCACTGCCCATAGATACCACATAATTTTACCCATATATCATACCCATTGTTGTTATCAGGCTAGTTGGTTATCAGTTAGTTAGCACATGCACTAACGTTCCTATAGGAGGTAAAGCGTCATTTTGTTGTGCAGAGCAAAGTTTCAGCTTTGCAAGTCAATGCAGGTACGGGTAAGCCGATTGCTTATTCCTGCCGCCTTTCACCTTGCTTTATGCATCACAATACGGCCCCAACTGTTACGTATGTGCATACCGCCTACAATTGATTGCATGGCCACGGGTTCTAAAATATCAGTTTTTAATCTAAAACCAATAATTATAAGGCTGTCTTGTCGGCACAAAATTATTTCAAAATGTGCTGGCCAAATTTGTCGGTACGAGAACGTCTCCCTATATAAATTAATGCTAAAAAATTTATTGGTATCGTGTAGTACAGAAATGAGTGGGTAACAATTAGTAGTGAGGTTGACCAATTGTAATTGTCAATAATTATACTTGCAGGCCTTTGCCCTGCAGTGGGGATACTCAGGCCGATGATGATGAAATATTGCATGTCTCGCTATAGTCAGGGATCCTTTTTGGCAAAGATATTTAATATTAGAGCACCCATTTGAAGCAGTGGGCGCATTCACAATTTTTTTTTTTACTTCAGACTAAGCGAGCAAATCAACATTGCAATCACCCGCTGATAGAACAAATTGTACAGACTTCAAACCAAATTCTAAAATAATATCTGTAAAACCAAAATAACGAACCAAATGCAGAAAAATTACAAACATCGATATTATAATTTGCTACCCATGTAGCGTAAGAACACATTTACAAAGAGGCCACTGCGAAACAATTAATGAATGCTTCTAAAGGCATCTGCTGAGGTCACCTCGAAGAAGAAAATTTAATATGGCTACAGTAAAGTATTTCGCTAAATCCCCGACTTAGTACTCCACCACGAGTGTGTTGTATATTAGAGTACAGAGCCTCACTCCTTATACCATCGTTATGAAGTGTAACCGCCGCAATGAAATGTAGTCTACAGCGAATAAAATGAGTCTATACTAACCATTGCAAGGTGGTCACGAATTGTGATTCAAGGCTATTTCTAGGCAGTCTCCTGCGGCGGAAGTTCCGTATTCTGACCCTGAAAGAGAAGTTAGGAAGTAACTGTCCTTTCAGTTTTCTTCACTATAGCAGTGCATATGCTTGGGAATTCATCCAAAATAAGCAAGTGTAAAAACATGCGATGCAAAAAAAAAGAAAAAAGGATGTTAATCTTCTGTTTTAGATAAATTTATGAGTTAAATAAGCAACATATCTTGAGACTTGGTCCAGGTCACAAGCCCATCATATATATATGCTCGGTCATCTCTCGTTCGATAGGTATGCATTTGAGCTTAGTCACTTGTCACAGATACTGGGGCCACTTTGATGGCTGCGAATGTTTTAAAGCCCTCTGGAACATTAGTGGCTGCTGTTCTGTTTCTCTTTCCAATTTTACAAACGCAGGTGAATGCTGCAATCCAGCCCGCTGTATTGGTGACATCGTTTTCTTTTCGTAAACATTTCTATCCTGAACATCGCACGTGAAACGCTTCTTATTTGGGAAAACGAAACGCGACGAAATACCAGTTTTAACGTGTAATGCGAAAGGTATTGAAGATATCGCGATTTTTGCGCATTAGTCGAGCCGTCGGCAATTGAAAAAATGCCTTTTCAATGTTGCGTCGGGGAAGGTTGGGACAGCACGTACGACGAGAGAAAGAAAGGAAGGAATGAGTGTCTACGTGGGATTTGTTTACATCTCCGATCGTAGTGGGTCGGTGCCGCACGCGGAATTCTTTTTATTGCAAGCCTCTTAATGAGCGGCTGCGCAGGCATCGATCGCCGGCATTTCGGGAAGCCTCTGCTGGGCCGAGTCTCCCTCAATCGCGATTAACGGAGATTAGAGTCGCGGGACCCTAGGAGTGCAGCCAGCGTGATAGCAGAAACCTTTCGAGCAATCCCTTGGCTTGGACATCGTATAGAAGGCATAATGCAGATTGAGCGTGCCTTTAGACCAACCACGCACAAAACCCATTTCCAATCAATAGCGCACTTCGCAGAATAGCAACTAGAGAAAAGCACAATGGTACAGCTAACGTAATCGCTTAGCGAAGATCGAAGAACGAACACGTTCTATTGATTTGCCCTTTTATAACCCCAGGCTTATTTCAATTATATCGTAGAGAGGTTCATTGAGACCCAGTTATGTAGTATTCAGCTAGCTTTCCAGTCAAGAAATAGTTATAAGCGAGAGGAGCTTGCCTAAATTACGGCACAGGAGCTTTGTAGTTCTCTCTAAACATTAGCCCTTTTTTGTCGTGACTACTCAAAATTTTGATGTTCCGCTAAATGTTACTGTTTTCACCAAATTGCCGAGGCCTAACATCGCACTGAAATTCGGTTGTGGCAATAGAAAATGCTCAGGAAGCTTTTCAAGTGAATCAGCTTCTTTTTCTGCCAGCCCGAAGGTTGACATGCGCCTTGACGGATCTTTTCTGCCTATTTAATATTGGATGTGATCCTTCCGAACTCGTCATCGTAATGCATTCATTTCAAAGTTTTATTTTCGTTCACCCGCATGACCGCTAAGACAAAAGTGTACTGTACCACCTCTTACATACAAAAGCTGGGTCGCGGCGAGCTCGTTTCCATAGTTGGGTCGAACAGTCTAAGTGCGCATTTAAACGTTGGTTGAGCAGTGTAATGCGCCGACACTGTGAGATGATGCCCGCGTATAGAGAATGTGGTAAACTACGGCCGCTTGGGCTTCATTAATGTGGAGGAAAACCACAAGAGCGATTCCGCATTTCACCTGGATCAGAAAAACTGCCTCCGTATCATAAATAGAACACTCGCTGCTGTGCTGTGTCCCGGTACGCCTCCGCCGCTATACGCGCCAGCGCCGGGACCAAAATTAGAGGTGGCAATTTGGACCACTAAGATCCGGTGAAGCCACCGTGGGTGAGGTGAAATTTCTTATAGCGCCAGGGAAGCGCTTGAATAGCTTGAACCTTTCTTGTTCTTTTTAACTGAGTGACAAAAAAGGCCCAGTATGTGTTACACTTTTCTTGCGGACATCTGACCGCGCAGTAAGGGATGGGAGAGCCGGGAGTGGCTGTCTGGCTGATTGACAGCTAGAGTGTGACAATTTGCTCCGACGGACATACAATGATAAGCCATTAAAGCTTTTCGCCTTAAAATAAAACCAAGCTTGCATTTGTACCATTTTTTGTGGCTAGTGCGGTACGCTATTAGATATATGACGCAAAAATTATTGCTTGAATTGCACTGAATTTCTCCTTCACGGTGTACTAATATATTCTTACACAGTGTTCTCCTGCCAAGCTTATCGTTTACGAGAACACCGATGAGGCTGAGCAGCTGTCTACCGAGAAGAAGCACCGGCGTGCAGGTGCAGTGCGGAACGCACGATTCTGAACTGGAATTAGCGCATGTCAGTTTGAGAATAACCTCAGTAGCCTGTTAAAGCGACCTGTTGACCTCTGCAATTATGTGCCTCAAAATTCCTCATCCAGCGTTCTCGACTCCAACAAATTATGCAGCTGCACACTATTATCAACAATACCGGCAAATTTTCTCCTACCAGTTTCAAACCACCACGTTTCGTGCTACTAAAATGTACAGCGGATGGGAAAGATTGGCCGGATATCGCCGACTGTAATTAACTGGACCATCCTGATCTGGACTCGTGCCGTTATCCTGAGGAAAAATGAGGGCAATTATGTCGACGGCAAAGAATTAGGGTATTGTCTTATCAAAAATAAAATATGTAATTTATTCATGAAGCAACCATGTGTGAAAAAAAAAAAACAGGAAAAGGTGTTTCGAATCAGAGGGTTCAAGCATAATGTGATCTACTTTAAAAACAAGTCAATTATTTTTGTGCCGGGGTAAGTTAATTTTAAACTCTATTGCAATTTGCAAGCAACTGCATCTAATATTCAGTACAACCTTGGTATCTATGACGTGCTGGGACGGCAGATACGGTAAGCAAAACACAATACGTGCTTGAAACACAGAGCACCTAAAATGTTAAGTCCCTTTACCAGTTTAAAAGAGAACAAACCTGATAAATGCCAAGGACGACGCTTGAGGAAGCGCCTCCAAGTTTCTTGGTGGAAGAAAGGCATGTTCCTTAATCAACTAACACGCGTGATATAGGCTAGTTACCTGTGCTGTTTCTTTTGGGGCCTCCATGATGGATTAGAGTATTTATGTGTTTCACAGGTCTTCATTGAGGGAGTACGATAGTAACGGGTGCGGGCCGCTTACTTGGCTGCTTGTCACACGTGCATATATAATGTTGTTTTCTGGGAGGCTTTCTTGAAATTGTCTACTTGGCCAGATATTTCGGACGCCCGATAAAAATACTGGGCACAGCATTCGCCGACAGACGCGGTTTCTTCGCGGCTACGTTTAAAGATACACTGCCATTGAACTCGGCGTAGAACGATTTTGAAATCATATGCTCGGAAAAGTGCTTCGCGCAGACGTAGACTCGTTCCAGATTTACTGGTTAGTTTCCTAGTTCTTTTCCTTCATTGTGTGTCAACGATTTTTAGGTATAGGTATTTAAAGACTTCAGCTGCCCACCTGTTCGCAGTGAAGTTATTAAAAATACACCTCAATGACAATCATCGCTTCTATCGCCGGGTTTCTTTATTCGTCTTTGTCGCCATTGCGCTGGTTCGTTGAGTATGAACTATCATTAAGACAGGAGTTCAGCGACCAGTTCCAAAGACCATTTCAGAGTGGGCGATTTCAGTGATACCGGCACTAACGTGACTTGGCTGATTTTCAGGAACAGGTAGCAAATTATTTTCAAAATGTTTAGGCTACCATTTTGTAGCTCGTCCACATAGCATACGTCTTGTGAAAACCTCCTTTATATAAACTATAGAAAGCAGAATACGCAGAATACGCTATTTTTCTCACCCTGTAAATACTAGGATACTGCACCGCATGGCGCTCAACAAAAAGCGGCGACTTTTATATTTTTTCGCAAATGCTGAGTCTTACGCGCCAACAAGTTTAAGAGTTCTTTTGGTCTTTCTTTTCGCCACCGATAAGGAGCTTGAATAAGAGTTTTACTGGCACACTATCTAGCACTCTGGGAACACACTAACATTTATTGCTTATGTCTATGTGCACGTCTCCTAAAAAACAATGAAAGCTCAATCAACGTTCGAGGGGGTACAGGGCGCCAGTATATATGCAAGCATGTGCGGGAGCTAGATAAGGTATTAGGTCTGGTGCTAAATAGGAGGATGGAGAAGTGAGAAAGAGAAGGGCGCCTTAGATTCGGCCTAAAAGCAGCAAAAGTAAACCCTGTAGCCCCGAATAACTGGCTGTGGTTGGTTGATATAGATGAAACAATTCCGGGCTCTTCCAGAAAACGCATATGCCGCCGGGAACTTTGCCCGCACGCTAGAATGATCGACGTTGATGCCACACGTTGTCTGTGCGGCTTGCGCGGATTACCATAGGTCGCCTTAATCGCAGCAGAAGGAAGAAGGGTTCTTTAATATATTTTTTTTTTTGCTTTTCAGGGAGCACTTGGTTTTTATATGTACGTAGCATGAAAATATCAGTCAACAGGTAGATATAAAAGGCTCGAGCATAAGATTCAAGACAGTACAAAAAAAGACCACGCAGTTTGGGACCCGAAACGCAGGCTTCCTAGCCAGTGTTGCGACTGGAGGAGGTTCCTTACGATAGCTTTCGTTGCGCTTTTCTTCTTCTCAGCACCTTTCACACTTGTGCTGGAGCGTTAGCTTTGTCTTCTAGTCTGCCTGTATCGCCCAACACCTTTCTGTGTTACGTAATTGAAAATATCTGGTATGTCATCCACAAGTTCTTGCCTCATTCAAGTTTTCCTATCTTTTAGAAAGGAAGATCCTCAAGCGAGCAGCATAATGTCTACTACCAATCTACAGTTCCTGAAAGCTCTAACGTCATATTCCATACAAAAATGGTCTATGTGCTTCAATGGAAATGTGTATGATCAGCTATGTCCAGCTATGCACTTTTATAATAAGCTATAAAGTGCCATTAGAATATCTATGGGCAGCTACAGAAAATTCTATACCACTTTGTTTATATCTTCGAAACCATACAAAATCTCTTTAGCTAACTATAGAAAACTATATATCCGTGAAGCTATAGATTATTAGCCATACAGTTATCTTTAGCAGCCTATAGAGATGGGAATGCTCTAAAGCTACAGACTACAAGCCATAGAATTAGTTTCAGCAATTTTAGCAAGCTATAGAAAAGCTTATCTCCTGAAGCTATAAACTATTCGTCATTCAGTTTTTTTAAGCTGTCTACAGAAATTTGTATGGTTCTAAAGCTACAGACTGGAAGCCATAGAATCAGTTTAAGCAAGCTATAGAAAATTTTATGTTTCTGAAGCTATAGACTATTAGCCGTAGAGTTATCTTTAGCTGTGTATAAAAATTTGAATGGCTATAAAGCTACAGACTACAAGTCATAGAATTAGTTCTAGCAAGCTATAGAAAAGCTTATCCTCCAGAAGTTATACACTATTCGTCATACAGTTATTTTTAGCTATCTATAGAAATTTGAACGGCTCTAAATCTACAGAATGCAAGCCATAGAAACATCATGTTTAGCAAGCTATAAAAAATTGTATGTTTCTGAAGCTATAAACTATCAGTCATAGAGTAAGTCATCTTTAGCAGTCTAAAGAAACGAATGGTTCTAACAGACTACAACCTATAGAATTGGTTTTAGCAAGCTATAGAAAAGCTTATGCTCCTGAAGCTATCGACTATTAATTATACAGTTATCTTTAGCTGTCTACCGAAATCTGAATGCCTCTAAAGCTACAGACTGCAAGCCATATGCGCTCTTTTAGCTGGCTATAGAAAAGCACATGCTTCCGATGCTTTAGACTGGTAGTCGTACAGTTACCTTTAGCTGTCTACAGAAATGTAAATGCCTCTAAAGCTACAGACTGCAAGCCATATGCGCTCTTTTAGCTGGCTATAGAAAAGCACATGCTTCCGATGCTATAGGCTGGTAGTCGTACAGTTATCTTTAGCTGTCTACAGAAATGTAAATGCCTCTAAAGGTACAGACTGCAAGCTATATAAGCTACCTTAGCCAGCTATAGAAAGGTGTATGCTCCTGAAGCTATATACTAGTAGTCACACACACCTCTATGAAGGTATGCATATATCGCCAGTTCGAATCCCTCGGCGCCACTTGCCCTCTAGCTTGACTAAGAGTTGTGTGCTTTATGCAACCTTAAACCGTATGTCATCAACCGCAACGCTGTATGACAAATGAATTGCGTCACAATCTTGGTATTACTGGTGGGAGCACTGTCGTCGCATGGAAGTCCGCCTGCGGTGAATACCTCCGACCCACGGAGGTTTTAGTTGTAGGGACTGCTGGCCAATTTTCAGTTATCTATGCATCGAATTGAAAACAAACGTCCGAATATGTAGAGCTTGACACTGATGCACATACACACGTGCATGCACATGCACGCACGCACGTACACGCACACATGCGCGCGAATTTTCTATACCTGACCATAGAAAATGCTAAATACTGCAATACATTAGGACACCACAATTACTCCATAGGTTACAAACTTCTATAGCAGGCTATAGCATTTGGGCGAAATATTTACAGCTACCCATACAAAGGATTTTTTATAGCTGACTATAAAAGTTTATACCTAACTATAGAAGATGCTAAAGACGGCAGTACATAGGAAACCATAGGTCTATAGAATAGGTTGAAGGCTTCTTTAGAACAGAGTTTAGAAAAACCTAAAGACAGCCATAAAAGTGGCTATTGATATTTGGGCCAAATATCTATAGTCGACCATACAAAGGATTTTCCATAGCTGACCATAGGCAATTTTTATATGGGATGTATAGTACCCGAGCGGTCTTGCTCCGGTCAGAGGCGAAGTGGCCTAGAAAATATACACCGAAATGCAGCGGAGTGTTTTATGCAACACGTAGAAGTACACCCTTACATTCAGTTTCTGTGCAAAAAATCAATATCTTAGTTTTTCGCTTCGCAAACTATCTTTATTACGTGCTGATAACACCAAGGCGACGAGCGTCCACGCGGCCTTCATTATACCCAGCTAAAGAGACGCCTATTTAGCCCAAGTCTCAGCAATAAATTCTTACAGGGTGTTTTTTCAAGTGCACCGACTTTCTTTATGATTTCAAAGTTTCTTGATCTTCTCTTCGTGATCAGCATTCTCTTAATAATATTTGCGGTGAAAACAAGGAAGATTCATTATCTGAGCAAATATCTTAGAACGCTCTTTAGGATGCGAGGACCAGCCCGGCTCGATACGCTGCTAGGAAATCTCTCGTCGGCACAATGCTTAATGGCGCTCCGTTTTCTCAGCTGTGTTCTCCCTTTGTCCTGCGTCTTTCACAAAATACTAGAGGAAGCTCGAAAAGCTTGAGTCGCCATAATGAAACTTATTGAATCATGCTTGTATAGTTGGTACAAAGGCTGGTATGCAAAACTGTTTACTCATTATCTGTCCCTAACAATAAGGCTTCTTAACCACATACGGTTGACTCTCGACTTAATGTTTTTTTTTTTTTTTTTTTTTGCAAGGGGAACTAAAGAAAACAGGAATGCTAGTGGTCTTAACGTTCCTGACGTTTCGATGCAAACTACATTATTTCGAAATTTTAAATCTCGAAAAAAAGGCACACCACTTGTCAACAAGGTGAATAGATTCATTCAGAACTAAAAAGATTTTTTTTAACTGCTAAACAATTCAATTAGCTTTCACTATCCTCGATACTTGAGATCATTAGTGCTTACGTGCTTCGGATTAAGTTCTGAGATATTTAATGCCATCAGATGGTTGTGATGTCTGGCGCACATCGCCACAAAAAATCATACTTGCGCAGAACTGAAGCCGATTATTGCTTATTCGCCTGCCCACAAACCCACAGCAACAAACACACCACCAGCGAAAGCAAGACATGTATGGGGCTGCAGTCAGGACACGGGTGATTGTCGCTCTCGCCAGCACTGACCATATTCGTGTTTCAATTCCGGACAGACCCGGAGTACTTGCTGATATGAGTCGCGCATTTGAGGCTTCTCGGACAACCCAGAAGCTCCACCCGCCAGTACATCTCCCGGGAAAATATCATCGGGCTTGTGGCCGTATTGAGTTGGACTCCGCGCTCATTCTGACTACTTTTCATGCTTCTGCAAACGATCAGTTCAGTTCAGGCGTTCAGTCGTGCCCGACTCTTCGTGATCCTATGGACCATGTCACGCCACGCTTTCCGGTCTCTCACTATCTTCTTAACATCACATAGCTTCATCTGCAATGCCTCGAGAATGCCATCTAACCATCGCGTTCGCTGCCTACCCCTTCTCCGGCGACCCTCAACCTTTCCCAACATCAAATCTTTCTCCAGCGACTCCTCTCTTCTCATCAGATGACCAAAGTAGCTGAGCTTTAACTTTAGAATTTGACCCTCCAATGAGCAGTCAGGGTTTATGGTCGACAATATCGACTGATTTGATCTTCTGGCAGTCCAAGGAACTCTTAAGAGTCTTCGCCAGCACCACAATTCAAACGCGTCAATTCTTCGGCGGTCAGCCTTTTTCACAGTCCAACTCTCGCATCCATACATCACAACTGGAAAGACCATAGCACGGGTTATACGGATCTTGGTTGGCAGACTAATGTCTCTGCTCTTTACTAGGCGGTCAAGGCTAACCATTGCACTCTTTCCCAGAAGCAGGCGTCTCCTAATTTCATGGCTGCAGTCTCCTTCCGAGGTAATCTTGGCGCCCAAGAACAGAAAATCTGTCACAGCTTCCACTTCTTGTCCATTGATGCTCCAGGACTTGATAGGGCAAGACGCCATGATCTTTGTCTTTTTAATGTTCAGTTTAAGCCCAAACTTCTCACTCTTTTCTTGTACGCGCATCAGAAGTCTCTTGAGTTCCACTTCACGTTCTGCCATTAAAGTGGTATCATCCGCATATCTAAGGTTGTTGATACGTTTTCCAGCAATCTTCACTCCAGCTGAAGACTCGTCCAGACCGGCCTTCCTCATGATGCACTCTGCACATAGGTTAAATAGGCAGGGCGACAGTATGCAGCCTTGCCTCACCCCTTTCTCATGCCCAGTAAGATCATTCTCAGTAAGATCATGCCCAGTTCTGACTGTGGCCTCTTGCCCTTCATAAAGGTTCCCGAGGAGACAGATGAGGTGAATTGGAACTCCCATCTCTTGGAGAGCTTGCCACAATCTGCTGTGATCTACGCAGTCAAACGCTTTCGCATAATCAATAAAGCAGAAGTAAATGGGTTTCTGGAACTCTCTTGCTTTTTCCATGATCCAGCGAAGGTTGGGAATTGCGTTAAACTGTGACTCAAACTTTGTGCCACTGCGTGTGTCAGCACCTGTGAGACATTTGACTCTTGCATCTTCGCTTCTTGTCGTCAAATTCCACTACACATTGACTCATTCAGAGCTCCGAGCAGAAAGTGTTTGCATGTTCTGTCCAGAAGTTCTTCACCTGTTTCGCGATATTTGCAACGCTCATGTCTGAAAGCGTAGCTAGCGAACCACTCTGCGCTGGGGCAAATAACGCTCGTTAGAAACGTTTTTGCAAATGGTTTCACCTACTTTCGAGCTTATCAAGTTGGTCCCTAGGAAGATATGCGCGAGCAGCAACAACAAACACCGCCAAAATGAGTTGTATCACACGGTTCGAATTTAGGCACCTTGCGTTCTGTTCTCTAAATACAACGATTTAATCGCTCGTGTGGCATCTATCTTTAGTATTGCACGTATGCGAGGAAATAACCGTGATTGAAGTTTGGCATCGCCTGTTTTACCGGAAAATGGCAGGAACTTGCAAGATCATGTTACCATAACGCCACTTCCTATCAAAGCGGAAGTCGAGGCTTACCAGCAAGTAGTGAGCGACTCGAAAATCGAATGTGCCCATTGAATCTAAAGGCAGCAGTGATATCACGAGATGAAAAGCCTTAAGAAGCGAGAATCGCCTTGAACACCGCGAGACTCTTTTTATGGGATGGTAATTTTGCTTCAGAGCCGACTACGTCTCTCGGGAAACTACTTGAGCCAGGAATGTCATGAAATGCACCTTAATCCAAAGCATGTCCTGCATAATAACGTGTTAAAAGGAGACATTTATATGCACTCTTTAGGTCTTTTGTACGCAGATGGTGGGTGGGGTGTTGCTACAGGAGCAGTGACACATTGCTGGGTTTCATTGTGCGTGCACAAGATTGTTAACAAAAACTTGATAGTCATATGCTGAAAACGTAAGCTTGTGCACAGGTGACCACCTATTATTTTCGACACAGGACAATAAAAGGCAAGAAACCGCTGTTAGAATGCTGTCGAGAGCGAACTGCTGGCCTGTCTAAAAATTCACAGCATATTTGAAAGTCAAAAATATTCTCAAGTTATGCTCGACTCGGATAGGTTTGTTTCGGATGAAGATTAGAGAAGGTAATGCAATACATCGTTTATGAAGTAGGAATGAACAACTATCAAAGCATAGAAGAGCAAAGTTCCGTGATCGTTACTACGCCATAAGAAAGAAACGTAGAAACAACTTGGGAAACTTTCGCAACCAGCAACAGTGAGGCGTACACGAGCGCTCAACAATGTGCGAAGACTTCCTTTGGAATGGCATCTATAAAAAGTCAAGAAAAGAAGTAAAGAACGACATATTACTAGTGCAATTGACGGATTTTAGTGTAGTGGCGTCAAAGACAAAATTAAAAAAAGTCAAGAAAAAAAGTGAAGGACTCAGACGAATAGCACGTAAGAACGATAAACATATGGCGCAAGCTGCGGGCAAAAGCTATAAACTCATAGAAGGCATAGAAAATAATAAAATCGGGCATAAACGGTGGCTGTAAGCTATTAAACACAAAGCAGACATTAAGCCTGAAACATATACATATGTTTTTTTTTTTTTTTTTTCAATTGGCATTAAGTCCGACTCCTTCGTGCATAAACAGAGGGATTGAGCATTATTTGTGAATCGCTAGCACGAGCGGTCTCGAGTACTTCGATAATTTGTCTCGATAGCATAGCTCGCCATTCGGCAATAAAAGCAAAAAGATGAAAATCAGGAAGGCAATTCTCAGAAAAGGTGCATGCTATTGCAATTTCTACATTTCCTAGTGTTGAAGGGGCATCATACCGGTGTGTTTGGTCATGGAGCCAGCTGCAGGTCGCCACGGGTCATAACATATATAAAAGAAAGCTTGCTGTTAAAATAACTTGAGCCTGGTTGCTAAAGCTATCGTAGTACAGGTGCTCACATGATTTTTAAAGTGCGTTATGAAAGTATGTATAGTTTCATTACGTCCCACTCTACAAGTGACGGCCTTAAACAGTGGCTCAGCAGTCGACCTAGAGGGCTTCAGTGCTGATATTACGGTGGTGAAATTAAATCCCGGCTACGGCATTCGCTTCTCGATAGAAGTTAACACCAGGGCTCTAGTCTAGTGTTCGGTGTCAACGCACGATTATAACCTCAGGTGGTCGATATTCCTGTAGCCGGCGCCTCTAATAGGCTGAGTCAGTTTTGGGCATTAAACACTAAAGAATATTTTATGTTCAAGCTTTACATATTGTCATAGAAAGCCACTGAATGAAGCAGGTATTTTGTCTAGGCTAACCGTATATACAACGAGCAGGTGTGCATATCGGTGAGGTACTGCTAAAATCGAGGAACCTTATCGGCTAATCGACAGAGCTTCATGCAAAAAAGTGAGGGTCGTATTTAGAGCAAATGTGCGAAGTACCTGGCATACTGTTGAGTTATTACTACAAGACATTAAATGGCCCTCACGTTATCATATATTTGAATAGTTTCCCAATGAGCGTCTCAGGACTACGGTTAACATTCTGTGATGTGGAGCGAGAAAACAAATATATTCAAACAAATTCTATCGATGCGTTATTTTAAGTTTATTATAATATTATATTCTTAGCAGTACTATCTTATAAATGGTTCACTGAATTAGTCTTTTCCTTTTCATTAACACAATTTAAACGTCAGTTGAGATTTTTTAATTTGTTTTACCCGACCCACCGATTTGACCACGGGTTTACTGTTATTACCTATTATTCCTTTATCACAGTATTTTACCTCGTAGGTTTTAACCCCTTTATCTTCGATAACGAATAAAAATTTCTGGCGGTTGTACAGCAATGTCTTGGTTTTCAGTCTTTCATGTGGCTTTTTAAATGTTTTTCTCTTAAAAACGATTGTCTGTTTCCTCGCGAACTTGCGTAACTTTTCATGCTTACTTTCTCATAAGGCGTGCAAAGCGTGAGTAATTAACATACTATCAAGAATGAGTATGTAGAAAATACCGAGACAAATAATACTCGCTAAACGTGGACATTTTTAATGTACAGAGGTAATCTAGGCGACTGTTGCTAAGAACAGAACTGAGACACTGTATGATCTTCCGCCTTCTTACTAACGTATATCCGCGAGAGAGCCGCTGAGTCCCTTCAAAAGGCGGGAGGCTGAAATAGAGCGGACAATGAAACCTTTCGTTTCTTGAGGAAGGCACAAGAGTGAGGCTTTGCTCCCAGGCGGTAGCCCTGAATGACCATTTAGCAACGACCATGCTTCTTCAGAAGCTTAATGGCGCTCATCCAACACAAGCCTCTTGTTGGAATGCCAATGTCTTAATGGGCTATTTTACCGGGAGGATACGATCTTACATGAATGAAACGAGAGGGCTATTCTGAGACCTCATTACGATCAGCCTCTACGACCATTTGTAATGCCCTTGCTTGGATACATGGCCGCAAAGAAGAAAGAAAGTGCCTTAGAAATAGACGTATGCGTGTCATTAACAGGAGCAGCAGAAAAGAAAAATGAGGTACCTTAAAATTCTTCACAGTGCTGCCCAACTATCCTAGAGGGCTTTCATAAGGTAGCGCTTCGTGTTTGCCAAACGCAAGAATTTTTACGTAATTTCTGCTCTTGCTTAGAAAGTGCAACGGTCCTAAAGCATGTCAAAGAACACAACAACTAAGCATACTTTGTTTTTTCGATTTGCACGCTGTCACTGACACTTGCACACGAGCTTGTATGTGAATGCCCAAAAGACAAAATCAGCATTTTTGGCCTTCGAAATGGTTACCAGCATTGTTCGAAGCAAAATCGTTGCTTAATGCCGCTTTATTTGATCAGAATCTTTTTTTTTTTTTTAGGTTGAAAATGACGACTAAGCGGACTGACTGGAATGTTGTCTTTTGCAGTTACATTGATTGCCGGTAACATTATTGAGAAGTGCCAAATTGTAAGTTTTAATGAATCGATTCTTTTCTTGACGCTGGCCTTCGTTAACCTATAAAGGGTAGTAATAGCGGCCTGGCCTCTGGCATTCTACAAGCCTTCATTCTCTTCCCTCGCTGCTTCGCAGTGCAGCCTTCAGGAAGGACTGCAATTTTCTGGTGATAAACTTTAGAACGCCTAATATGCAAAAGAGCTTCTGGCGTTGACTACGGCTTGTGAAGTCTCAATGGAGCGGGGACAAGTGAAAGGAGGAACAATTTCGTCTCTACTTTCAGGAAAAAGGAAGGAAAGAAATAAAGAAAAATGGCAATTGTTTAGCCATGGTTAAGGTAAAGTCCTGTATAAAAAAATCTAAAATTGTTTTCACCCTAAAGGCTTAGTTCGGACTATTAGACTTTGTCAAACTGATTAAAATTTGTAATTACGGCGAATGTGTGCTCAAGCCAACAAGTATTACTGGGATGTGACCTTACAGACGTTTTGCCTTAGTGAAGCTTACCAGGCCTACTTAGGCTTAGGACAGCATAATTGCATTAATATGTGCTCAGACAATGTTGTGACTTTATTTCATAAGTTTCCCCTCCCTCAGGTTTAATTAGTGCAACATCGGCCAGACTAGCTTTGCCCATCACCTTTAACTTGCTTATCGTTACGGTGCTTATCGTATGCTCGCTAATAGCAAGTGACAGCATAATCCGCATAGCACATAACTGGTTCATTACCATATCAGAACATCAACACAAACACGCATTTTAGCGGACGGAAACCATTGGGAAATCGGTGGAATCCATCATGCTATGTTATAATTGCTTTCGCGCTAACAAAAATGCGTGAGGGTAGAGGTAGAGGTGTTGGGAGGCGATGAATATAGAGAAAAAAAGAGATGGTGCCAACCGAAGACGGGGGGCGTATACCATGTAAAAAGTGTACAGCGCGGCACACTGCGATACCACCTGGGGTTCTTTAACGTGCACTGACATCGAACATTACTGGACTTTACTCGGCCTATTGATGTTCTAGTCAAAATCAAGTGGATGAAATGCGCATGTGCGGGACCTTTAGTGCTAAGTGAGGAAAAACGATGGTCTCCGGAGTACCCAACCTCATTCGAAGGGAAGCAAAGCGTAGCAAAAAGTGGCAGAAAATAAGGAGGGGGGGGGGGGGGGGGGGTGAGGTTACGAAGTTGGCCGAAGTTAAGTGAACGCAGTTAGCTCAGCACCGGGTTAACTGGGGCAAAATAAGGGAAGCCTTTGCCCAGCTGTGGGTATAGTCTGGCTGACTGTGATGATGACATCGCACCGCACACGGTGCCTTACTTTTCTCCCCCATCGAAAAGCGGCCACCGCGACTGGGAATCGATCCCGCAGCCTTCGGAACAGCATTTGCGAGCCCTAGCCACTGGAACACCGCGGCTAGACCCGTAAAGCTTGGGTACCTGGGGCTTTATATCCGTGTAGGGTTAGATTGCACAGACGACTCTATGTTGAAGAGTACGTGTCCGATAATAGCGGAACAAATTTAGCGACTTCCAATTAGGCCTGGAGCAAACTCATGTAAGCGTAAGATGATCCAAAAGGAGAGCGGGAACCATCACAGTAGAGTAAGCCTAACGTTTCGCCGGGCCGGCCCGTATTTAAATTAGCAGACTGAAGCCATCATGGCCAACCAAGAGCTCTTCAAAAGTTTTTGTTGATCTGTGTTGTTTTCTCTCCCAAGGCCCAAATAGTACGTATGCTAGAAACAGTAGCACTGAAGCGGATATAAGTAACCGTACACGTTTTTGTAGGTTTTTTTTCACAGGGCCGATTACATGGGGGAGTCATATTAGCGTATGCAATTTATGGGTGGGATCTTGTCATCATCATCAGCCTGACTATACCCACTGCAGGGCGAAGGCCTCTCCCATATTTCTCTAATTAACCCGGTTCTGTGCTAGCTGCATCCACTTGACCCCTGCGAACTTCTTAACCTCATCCACCAACCTAACTAAATTTCTGCCGCCCCCTGCTACGTTTTCCTTCCCTTGAAATCTAGTTTGTTACCGTAAGCTACCATCGGTTGTCCTTTCTTCGCACTACATGTCCTGCCCACGACCATTTCTTCTTTTTGATTTTCACTAGAATGTTAGTAACTTGACGTATTTCTCGGACCCACTCGGCCCGCTTCCTATCTATTAATGTTACCCCTACCATTTACTGTCGGAATGACGTAGCCTCAGTAAAGGAATCCACCAATAGGCTAATCAAGGAGAACGAGACACTCAGTGCACGTTTGAATGATCTAAAAGATAGGTCCCGCAGGGATAATCTAGTATTTTACAATATTGCAGATTAACCAAGTGAGACCTGGGCTGAATCAGAAGAGAAAGTAAAAGATACAATTAAAAATAAAATGTCAATAAGTGTGCAAGACGCAGATTTTGTTCGGGCGCACAGGATTGACGCAATAGTTTCCGACCAAGCATACTTAATAAGTAACATCGAATCATAGATTATTCACGTCATACCAGCATCACAGCCTTGAATAAACGCGCCGATCTTCAGGATCTATGTCTCCGTCGTAAGCTTGCAAGTTTATCACTTTTTCATAAACTGTATCGTCACTCAACGCTTCATAATGACTTTTTTTCTTCGCCTTCTTCCATTTCTGACCGCCGCGACCATCCATTTAAAGTTAAGCGCTTGTCATGTCGTACGTCTAACCATGCACATTCATGCATACCACGTACGACAACTGTCTGGAACGCTCTGCCTTCACATGTTGCTACATTTATTGTTCCATAGCCCTCTGCGTTGTCCTCAACTTAAGTAGAACCCTCTTGGCTAGCCTCCACGTTTCAGCCCCATTAGCGAGTACAAGTAAGATGCAAATATTGTATATTTTCCTCTTGAGCGATACCGGGAAGCTGCTAGTCATAATCTGCGAGTGCTTGCAAATGCAATCCACTCCAATCTCATTCTTCTTGTTATTTCCTTTTCGCGGTCCGGATCTGCGGTTACTACCTGTCCTAAGAAGACATATTCGCCTACTACTTCCAGTTCTTTGCTACCTAACGTAAAGTGACGTTACTGACTACCTGACGTGAGATTTGCAAGGGCTGTATTTCGTTTTCTGTGTGGAGCTCTGGAGCATCCCTCGTCGAGTAGAGAGGAAGACCAGTTTAATGGCTGAACTCAATTGTAGTGCAAATTACCACTTAAGGATAAGTCTTCACCATCACTACTTTTCGTAGCCTGAAAGTTATGTTTAATTACACGGCGATACCACCCGGAACTGGGTTAATAGATTTAGGCATCAATGCGAAAACTGGGGTATATTGAAGTTTTCGTTAAGGAGAAAGACGGAGAAGACGGATATCACAACACCTATAAATTAAAAAATGTGACAAAGGACACACACGACTTTTATGGGTCGTTGTGGTTCCTGTTTAGCCTTGGTGTTTAGTTGTGCACTAGATATTATTAATTTACCATGATGATAAAGTTATTGTTCCGAAAATGCAGATTAGGAGTTATGGATCTCATACCCAGAAACTGAGCATGTGCATTATTCAACCTGAATTTCTTTATTAACTTCTTCATCGATGGTCGAGGTACATCACAAAAGAAAGCTCAGTCAGATGCCTCGCTCTTTACGCATGCGAGCTTTACTCCTGTAAATATGTTACAATCATGTAGCGACAATGTTCAGTCTTGCCGCACAGCCTATCGGCTTTGCATTCTGCCTCAAGTACGGCTAGAATTTGGCGTGTAAGACGCTTCTCGCGTGGGCGAGCAGGCCAGCTCGCAAGTGGCCATCAAGAGGAAGCCGCCACAGAAGTGTGTGGAGCGCATAACCTAATCACGTCATCAAGCTGCGTTTCTCGACAGTACTGAGTGCCCCAACTCCTAGTTATGTCTCCCAGCTGATGTGACAATTCTCTTAACAGTGATCATGACTCTAAACGTTCTCAAAATACATTCCGAAATCTAACCGGTACAAAAAGCAAAGGGAAATCGATTTAATTCTATGAATTCTGCACATTAGTGTTCTGATCCAGAATACAGTGCCTACCTGCTGATATCCCCCAATATATTTTCACACTATTGTTTAAAAAGCAGTTTCAGCCGGAAATCATGGAAGAATGGAATATAATTTTAATCAACGCAATCCCCGGTGAAAATGGTAGACGATCCGCATGTCCTCTATTTTCGGAGTGTAAATATCTGTAATAACAAATTGTTCTAAATGGGTACACAAATTTTACTCGTGACAATAAGGCAGCAAAACCTTTCTCTATAGGCACGCATACTTTGACGCGCTACAATAGGCAACCTAGCATTATTCTTAGCTGACTGTTCGACTCTCGACCAATGACTGGTGCAAGTTCCAACTATCAATTATCTGCTAGATCTCATGAAGGCAGTTATTTCCGATTCGTGCGAAAATTCGAGGACCGACAATCTTCGCCTAAGGAGCCCCCACCTCACTTAATGTGACTGCGAAACAAGGCCGACAAAAAGCGTTAATGTAGTCGTTGGCTCCTTATAGGCAAATAGTAAAATGTTTGTAAGTAATAAGCACGAATTGTTCTTTCAATGCTGTTAAAATATCACCGCTTCATTAAGTGAAGCTAAACTGCACTGCAAGGCACACACTATTTGGATAGTGGAATGCAGTAAAAGGAAGAATGCATTAAGAAAATAAGTAATTAGGTTTTATTTTTGGTTTCAAGGCACAGCGTTATATTGGCAAATCAAAGGCTGTCAAAACAAGAGGTGAGCACAGTTGGTAGAATTTCAGAGCCAGCATCGTGATTAGCGGTAGCATGTATTCTAGAAACACTTTTTAGATATCTTCTAGTTGACTTTCCAACTCTACAAATTGATAAAATGATGCCATTTGAATGGAACATACTTGCATTCTACGCCCTTTGGGATGCAGATGTGTAAGTGGTGCACTGAAAAATAGGAGACACGTGGACGCCATTTTTATATATATATATACCCTGAGGTGAAACCCAACTAAGCGTGCTCCGGAAGCATATATTTATGTTCAGTATTTGCAACCACGATGCCCATTTTAGTAATTTTATAAACTGGATTTATCTTCTTTGTTGATGGTATTTAATTCGCCAGAAGAAAAAGCTTAGCAACGTTTATTCGTTCTGAAGGAATAATTTCCATGTGTTTTTTTTTTTTGCACAATTTTGACATCCGTGGCTTTTGTCATGCCTGCGCACGAAACTGCCGCCTACAATACACTCATCAAGATAAATTTAACACTCGTACCCCTTAATTTGCAGTGGTATATTGGTGAAAGACACAGTGCTGTTGATAATCGTAGTGGCAGTAAACGCCTGCTTGGTGAAGCTTCTTTAGGTAAATATAATGTTTTGAGGGAAAAAACTAGCGCAAACAGAACGCGGGTAGCGAATGGTCATAAGCGTCACACTACCTGCTTTGGAAATGCAAACGCGAACCAGTATGAAAAAGAACTGAACAAGGGTAAATAAGGTACGCCTCAGGTCGCAGATGAGCCAAAGTTTCGACAAGTGGACTTATCTTCGTCTGGGTATAGCGATCATCACTGGCAGGGGTTTAAGTACGGTTTTGCTTCGGAAGAAGAGAAGCTGGGGAGGGGAAAGTGGGTGTGAAAAGTGGGGAGGAGAGGATGGGTGAGAAGAAAGTGGGTCATGAAGTGGAAAAAAATAATAGTAATCTTTACTATGTACATATCAGCCATGGCACCAGGCATTCTGCAGCCTTCAAAAGAAGTAAAAGCGGCAGTACCAGGAAAAACTACAATGCCGGTTAGATGATTAGTCACCAGTAAAGCCTTTGGTGCAGATACACCTTACAAAGGGAGGCTATGCAAAGGGCTTTGATAAGGCATATATTAGGGCCCTTTGCATAGCCTCCCTTTGTAAGGTGTATCTGCACCAAACCGGCTTTAGTGGTGACTAATCACCTAACCGGCATTATAGTTTTTCCTGGTACTGCGGCTTTTACTTCTTTTGAAGGCTACAGAATCCCTGGTTCTATGGCTGATAAGTACATACTGAAGATTACTATTATTTTTTTTTTCCCACTTCATGACCCACTTTTTTCTCACCCATCCTCTCCTCCCCGCTCTTTCACACCCACTTTCCCCTCCCCAGCTTTTCTTCTTCGGAAGCAAAAGCGTATTTAAACCCCTGCCAGTGATGATCGCTATACCCAGACGAAGATAAGTCCACTTGTCGAAACGTTGGCTCATCTGCGACCTGAGGTGTACCCTATTTAGCCTTGTTCAGTTCTTTTTCATACCGTGCAAACCATCTTCCTTTCGTTCTACCTGAAACGCGTACCAGGACTGATAGGAGGCTAGAAGCAGCTTGCTCTGCGTGTGTGCCTTTCCTGCGCGCCATACTACGTTGGCACGCAGTTGGGCTGCTGTTCCATTATTTGACTTTTTTTTAAGTTATAAGTGCAGTGTAGGCACCATTTTGACGTTTCTTTAATGAACATTCAATTTTGCTCCGCCAGGGTGGCGCAGTGAGTACGACGCTCGACTACTGTTCTAAGGACGCGGGTCGAATCCCGGCCTCGGCAGCCGCTTTTCGATGGAGGCGAAAAGCAAGGCGCCCCTGTGCTGTGCGATGTCAGTGCACTTTAAAGAACCCCAGGTGGCCGAAATTCCCGGAGTCCTCCACTACGGTGTCTCTCATAGCCTGAGTCGCTTTGGGATGTTAAACCCCGCAAACCAAACCAAAATTCAATTTTGTTGCGACAAACATTACACTTAGCAAAATTTCTCTGGTAAAAGTGCCAAGATTTCTATCGAAGGTCGCTTTCAAGCACAACTGAATATTATCCACCGCATGACCCCTGTATTTCAAAATACAGCATTGTTTATTCTTCTCTCGCGTTGAAGTAAGAACCTGAATTGCCTCCTCTGTGTTTAAAATTTTAAACGAAGAGTTATGAACAAGGAAGCAAGGAGCTGCAGTAACGGAAGTATTTTAACCAGGTTTACCTTGTAGCCCACCGCACCTGGTTAGCGAATACACTGGAAGACTAAATGAAAAAAACTAAGCATTAAAGCTGCAGCAAGAACAATCGAGCGGTATCGAACCCCCGAAGTTTCGTGGACCACAGGTCGCACCTCTTATGATTGCATGATTCCGTGATAACAACAAAATAGTTCTTAGACAAAAAAGCAAAGTGCAAAAACCCACAAAGGCCGAGGAGGAGACAGGACAAGCGCTATTTTCTACAAATGTTTATTGTGGTTTCGGAGCATATATGTATACACTTCAGTATCACAAGGAAAAGAAGGAAAGGCATGTACATGTGCCACCTAGGCCAAGAAATCAAGCTCTGTTTTTGAAAGAGCCACGGACGGTTTGCTGACGCATTCATCCTTTGACCGTGCTATCTGTCAAGATACTTTGTTGGGCGAGTTGGTACTTATTCATTGTGATGCTTCCACAATCTCTGTAGTCAGGCTGGTGCTGTGGCGATACCAAGCAATTGTTTGGCCGACCAAAGGATAGCAAGGTGTCTCACTGTCACTCTTTTTACAATGGGCAGCTATGGCAATGTTGCCGACCTTTTTAGAGTGTTCTTGCAGCCGGACGTTCAGATATCTTCTAGTTTGGCCGATGAAATGTCTACCACACGGAAACGAGATTTTGTACACAACATTCTTCTGGCAAGGTACCAAGGGATTTCTGTGTATGATACTGCACGCTTGGTTTTGCGTAAGTGTGGGACAACTTAACCTACAAAGTCTCGTAAGCTTGTTTAGCGCGGAAAACAAACTTTTACTTCGGAAACCATGCACGTACGGGATGACGGGATAAACATTTGTTGAAAGTAGCGCTTGTCCTGTCCCTTCGTCGTTCTTCGTGCTTTTTTGCGCTTTGCTTTGTTAACGATGAACCAACACGGCCAAACATTTTCCCTTCTATAGTTCTTAGATCCCCGGGATAGGCTTCTCTCTCGGAGTGCACAGACTACCATTTGAACGAATGCTCTTGAACTTGGCTACTATTCCTCTTTCAATGCCTCCTCGAGTTATTAAAACTTCGTGAGAAGCTATACTCATCTCACCTAGCGTGTATGAAAGAAACATTGGTCGCCGCGTTGAGCAGTCAGCAAGCAAAATCGGCAACAACAGGCACAAGCTCCGAAAAAAGATATAAAAAAAACCTTGGACTCCGCGCCTGTTTGCCCTTTAACCATAGCTTCTTATAATATTTAAGCCGCGTGTTTCTCCACCCCAACCTCGCACGATGGACTGGACGTAACGCTGCAGACAGGCGCGCTCCACGTGTGACAATATCCGTCGTTCTAAGGATTACCACACTCTTTCGGTATTTAAGAGGGTTGCAAAACTTATATAACTCTGGTGGAGGCTGGGTTGGTTTCTTTGAGTTCAGTTGTTCGAAGCATTCTGCCTATATTTTTTGCGGATCGGCTGCCATTATCTTCAAATTTCAATATATTGTTTTTCTGAAATCCACGCAGCTTACCTTGCTTGCTACTGATAAGCCAGGAGAGCTTGCTTCAATGCTTGCTCATTAACGAGTTTACATGTAATGATAATAATCGTGTCTCAGATGTTTGTTTTGTTTACTCTACCATTAATTACTTAAGTATGGTGGATCTCACTTATTCACAACCGTCTAATGTATTACACTATGCAATACTCAGCCCGTTCATCAATTCTTGATGCCTTACAGCAAAGGCCAGGACGGCGCTTATATATCTTACACCGTGGGCAGTATTGCCAGAGGAGAGATCGGCCATCCATTTGGTGCATTCGTACGAGATTACTAGTTTACAGTCTAAATGTGTGTTTGTATGCATAGTTTGTTTCATAATAAAGCTGCCCCTTCCTTCTTGTTTTCGCGCGATGAGGTGTAACAGAAACATCGTGATGCATTGTACATTAAGCCTCGTATATCCGGCACGTGGGCAGTAAATAGGCTACAGAAGGGTGTACAACCTAGACTAGTGTATCTAAATCTAATGTGAACTTGTTCAGTGTTCTACCTATGTGCACCTCACATTCTCCGTGTCAATAGTAATCATATCGCTGATATCATTGGGAGGATGTGAAAATGAGAGCATATCTATGATTAAGGTATTAAAAATCTAGAATAGGAGGCGACAGTAGTTAAGATGATGTTTAGTAGATCACCACGCTTATGCTTCTGAGCTGCGCTGCTGTGCAAGCGGGCATATCCTGTGCTTTGTGTTCCTATATGAAAACAGCTAGAGGCGTAATTCATAGGTTGACCGCGCAGTATTCAAGCGAAACAAAGATATTGATGCAGATTGCGTGGTCTGCTCAATTACTCTATAAAATGACCAAATACTCAAATCACACTTCTAACATCAAAATTGCATGAAGATGTCAGCATAAAATTCTGGGCCTTACAACTCTAAAAAAAAAAAAAAAGCAAATCAGGACAAACTGGAACAATTGGGGGACAGTGCCACTCTTGGTCAGACTTCTCAGTTATATTCCGGCCATCAGTGTTCAGTTAAAACAAGACACTTCCTTTCGAACCACACAGTAGGCTCCAAAGGCTCTTTTTTGCAGCTCCACCTCACGAGGATGCAGCGCGTAAAATAATTCAAATAATTCATCAGCAAAAAATAGAAATTCATTGCTCGGACAGACACCGTGGGGAAATTTACTAACTAGTGACAGATTGTGCCATCAGTAAATTCTGGAGGGTATTTGATTAAGACATATACCAATTTACGACTACAAATATGAGAGAATAAGGTTGGTTGGTTTGTGGGGTTTAACGTCCCAAAGCATCTCAGGCTATGAGAGACGCCGTAGTGGAGGACTCCGGTAATTTCGACCACCTGGGGTTCTTTAACGTGCACTGACATCACACAGCACACGGGCGCCTTGCTTTTCGCCTCCATCGAAAAGCTGCCGCCGAGGCCGGGATTCGATCCCGCGTCCTTGGGAACAGTAGTCGAGCGCCGTAACCACTGCGCCACCCCGGCGGGGCATATGAGAGAATAAGGTTTAGGGTAAAGTGGTAATGGCGTTTTCTGCTGCTTAACATTAAAGCTCAGCAAATGTCTTTACAGGTAGTTACTACTCTTGCAACAAACTTCTCGTCCGCATTTTTTTTACACAGAATTCACATCGCATTTATCGGTTATTCCACAGAGAGCTAAGCATTCTGCATATTCAGCGTCTTGACAGTAAAAATCTCAGAATGGTGTGGACGTTCCTCCGGCTTATCATGATTAATGGGAATCTGCCCTCACCTGTCATTCATCCACATTGTTAATAAATAACATAGAGAATTAGAACACCTTAGACATGATAAAAAAGCAAATACTATATCTAAAAATTAAATACGAATGCTAAAATAAGCTAGTGTTCGCAGGACGGCATCATTTTTGTACCATTTTATTGTAATACAATGGTACATATAAATTTTATTGCGGTAAATACCTCCCGAAAGGAGTTGTTTCTTGTGGCCATCGCATCAGTTGCCTATAATCCACAAATTCTAGAAATTCAGCTTGCCAAAAGGCTTACTTGTAACACACAATCATCATCATCATCATCATCATCATCATCATCATCATTAATCATATTATTATTATTATTATTATTATTATTATTATTATTATTATTATTATTATTATTATTATTATTATTATTATTATTATTATTATTATTATTATTATTATTATTATTATTATTATTATTATTATTGCGCGCCTTTCATAATTTCTAGCCTTCCCCATATATACGGCTTTTATTGTTTCTGTGTGTAAAACCACGGCGTGACATTCGTTGTGAAGATAAGGTTGATAGATGCTATTTTGTTACCGCTGGGGAGGGCATTTCTAGCAGGACTCCAAGTTGTTTATTTGCCAAGCGGCATTACAGTGGGGGAGGGGATGCATGAAACAAAAAATGACATAAGCAGCCTAACGCCCGTATTCACAAACGTGCCTCGACTCGACGCTCCACCTCCACTCGTTGGAGCGGAGAATAGAGCCGCTCTTCCACTCCAGGGCCGATTCAGATTCATAAACGCCCCTCGGCATTTCCTCCGACAAGTTCTCATCGAGAATACCTCCTCCACTCGAAACCGCGCAAGTGACGTATGGGGTCGAGATTAAGGTTAACTGGTGTCCCGAAAACTACGTGCTGAAGTGTGTAACATGCACAGTTTTTCATGTCAAGTCTTCTAAACAACTTTCGCAAGCGACCTCAACGTTAACAGCGTAAAGTAACTTGTTTTATGGGCTGGATAAAAAAGGCGGCTATGAAAAATGGCCGAAAACGCTTTTGCATCTGGCAACGGCCGCTGCTGGTGACGTATGTTTACGCAGAGCATGAAGTAGGCTTCGAGAAATGGTGTGAATACTTCGCTTTATTTTGGTGTGAGATCTACGCTTGGGCCTTTGCCGCTTTGTCTTTTTGTTACTGCCAGGCTTTGACGGAGTCCTTTTTTTTATTGCCGGGCTTTGACATACATCACATTATATTGCAGGACAAAATAGGGCTCGGACAGCTAGGGGGCGAGCGGTGAAAACACGCCTGCTGCTTCGCAGCGCGTTCCAGCTCATTCACTGAATTTGACTCTCCAAAATGAAATGCAGCGTGCGATTTCGAAATAACTTGGGAGTCCTAATTGAAAATGTGCTTGAAAAGCCATGCCCTTTGTCGGCCGAGAATATCCCTCTGTAGGACGAGCACACCAACGCGCTCCCTCGACAGCGCCGCGCGTCCGACGACGTACTACGTACCCTCGGGTGACTAGGAAGCCATTGATGCGTGGGCAGCAGCACAGATGTCCGCACAGTCCCACCGCACCTCCAGTGCCCCCCAGCTTACTGCGTGCAACACGCTGTTCACAAGTTCGCCGCCGTCTGCGGAAGCGTGCAGGACGAGCCACGGAGAATGCACGCCGCCGCTCGAGTCCGTCCACGGGCGAGCTCACCCTTAACGGTCAAATCTAGCGTCAACTCTGCACTCCGTAGGCTACGAAAAGTTTTCCACTTATCCGGTGGCGACTTGAAATGTCCCCGCGAAGCGAATTACGATGATGCGACGATCAACACAACACAGACGTCGGTGGCTCATCACGGTTTCCATGTACAGCGTGAGCGGCAGGGACAGCCGGAGGCTAGCCATGGCCGCATTCGTAAACGATAGCATGGCGGAAATCCCGAGTCGCTGTCACTCTCAACCGAAGCTTTAGAGCATGGTTCGGCGCATCCTCGTCGTATCCGCTTTCGTGAAAAGTTTGCAATACCGGCATAACGAAGTCCACACAGTCAGCGAGCGATGCAATGTCCGCCATGTTTACAAGCGGAGTGGCGGTCGAGGAGCGGCCAAGGTAGCGTCGTCGGCGACTCGAATTTCTCGAGAAAACTCAAGTTTTCTCCGCCGCTGGAGGAGCGATTCCAGTGGAGGTTGCTTTCTGATACGAAACACGGGCCTTGAGGGCCGCTCGGAGTAGACGTTCGAGTGAAGGTGTGTTTGTGAATACGGTAAGCCATGCAAAAAAGACAATGTCTCATTAGAGAGAAAATATTGAACTAAACAGAAAGAAATATCACAGACCCAAAAAGCTTAAATGTTCATCGTAACATAGAAAGTAAAATATCACGGACATAATACAAGCAATGTTTCAAAAAAATTTGTTCCAATCGCCTATTCTTTCGGGGAAAAAAACTATTGCAATACATCGCCTTATTAAGGCGAACCCCCGCATATTAAAGCTGTTGTCTATGCGGTTGGTTATATAGTGAGGTGTCAATATACTTTTTCCTTTCAATATCAACGACCAATGATAATTGCGTTAAAAAGGAACTTGAGTCGCAACGCACGTCGACAACGCTGGCATTTTATTATTTTGAACTGCTTTGAAAATGCACCTGAATCTATCTCTCGTAACTGCTTCCTCCGCATAGCGCAACAATAACGCATTTCCAGTTTGAGCCGCTGCTGCCAACGTAGCTGCCATTGTCGGTGAGTTATGCGGATACTTCGGCACAAAATTTGGCAATAAAGATAAATGCTTTATTATTGAATGTCGTTTTATATAAACACATGACGTAATCTAAGATTAATTATTTTTTTGTTTCCTCTCTGAAGCTCAATATGTCAAAGAAAACTTCGCCGCTTGTATCCGTAGCTGAGCGGGCATTCAGAAGTATGGGTCTTCGCATATTCGAGCATTCTAGTCCTTAGAGAGACATATATACGCTTGCTACAATTAGCACGGTGACGATGTTAACAGATGGGGCAGCGTTGCTGCTAGTATGGACCTTGCTTTGCTGCTAATTCCACTTGCTGATCACATTTTCTTTCGCATTGAGGGATAAGCGGCTGTGCTCACCGTTTCTTCCTTCCATACATCTCGGCGTCGCGTCGGTGCAGAGCTTATCGTCCCGCGAACATCATGAATAAATCCGCTGCCCTTAAAGGGTCGAAGTTATTCCATAGCTCTAAAACCCGGTGCCTGTGTCCGTTTTTCTTTTTTTTGGTCCTGTTCACCGCTCTTCCCTCACGGAGCCTTTCAGCTATTGACCAAAATGTGAGAGAGTGTAAGTGCCCTCGATTTCCTTTAAATCAGATTTACCAGAGAGAGGGTACGGAGCCATGCCGACAATAACTGCTGCCACCAGGTGACAACAGCCTATCATGGGCTTGCCCGGCTGGTTCCACACGAGCGCGGGGCGACCATCGTATATATACTACACCCCAATCAACAAAATAACTTCGAGCCAGTCCTCATTACGTTTTTTGCTGCCGCAGATGTGATTCAAGCTAGTAGAGGGGTACAGCTCTGAGAGCTTGGTCGAAGCCATGGTAGAAACGTTTTTGAGAAAGCGTGTAGAAACAAGATTTTAATAGCGAAAGCTACTCTATTCGTAACAAAGAACGCCTTTATAGGAAACAACAGGACAAGTTCAGCCATGTGTATTTTTTTTAGGCATGCACAACAATCAATAATCCCGGAGTAATCTTCATAGAAATGCAGCTTATGTGATATGAATCGAACTATCGACCGCCATCACTGTGATCTGCGGCGAGAGGTCGCAATCGAATGGTATCAAATGATGAGTTACTGGAAAGTTAAAGCTGTGCATCTTGAATCAGCCTTGAGTCGGCATCTTTTGTAATGCGATGTTTATAAGTACCTAATGTTCGATATGCAGCTTTTCCACCGACTATCATCAGCATTTACTGCTGAGCTGTTTACTTCGAGCTTTCTTTTATCTACGATTGCGGTTCCGATAGGTGCAAAGCCCAGACAAGTCGTCCACTTTCTTTGTAGTATAATAATAACAATAATAATAATAATTGGTTCACAGGAAGGGAAAGACGCAGTATCTGTCACACTTGTTCTGTGGACACCTCAACCGTGCCGTAAGTGAAGGGATGAAGGTGAGAGTGAAAGTAGAAAGAAAGAAAGGGGAGCTGTAGTGGAGGGCTACGGAGTAATTTCGACCACCTGGGGATCTTTACCGCACAGCACGCGGACGCCACTTCGTTTCGCCTCTATCGAAGCGCAGCCGACGTGGTCGGGTTCGAACCCGGGAACTCCGGCACAGTAGTCGGTCGTCTTACCACTGCACTACCCCGGCGGGGCTCTTTGTAGTATGCACACGCGTGAATGTTGTTTGTGGGGCTTAACGTCCCAAAGCGACTCAGGCTATGAAAGACGGCGTATTAGAGGACTCCGGAAACATCGTCCACCTGGGGTTCTTTACCGTGCACTGACATCGCACAGAACACGGGCGCCTTGCTTTTCCCCTCTATCGAAAAGCGGCCACCGAGGCCCAGATTCGATCCCGTGTCCTTGGGAACAGTAGTCGAGCGCCTTAACCATTGCAGTACCCCGGCGGGCACGCGCAACGTAAGCAAGCCAAAGGCACTGCAGCCACGTAGCTCTGTTTGGTCAATTCAATGTTCTAACAATAGCGACAGGGGGAAGTTCCATGATAATCACGTCTGCTTGCGGCGGAGTAGGCCACTTACTGTCTTCAGACAGCAAGGTCCTGCACAGTATGTTGCATTACAGTATCCTGCATATTAGATGTTCATGGTTTTTGCAGTACGTGGAGAAAGGTTGCTATAAGCGCACAGATTCCGTAATCGATGGATTCTTTCGGATTCATTTTTGTGGAGATAACATTTGAATACCACTCATCCGCTAAGCAATTTTCTTTAATCATAAAGACAGCTCTCTCGGCCATACTCATTTTATGTACAAATCGGGGCGACGCCTATAGTTCACTTGCTCTGCAAATAAGCGTCGCGTGGCGAAATACAAACCGATGTATTTCATCATAAAAATAATAAAGGGTAGCAGCAAAGGCCCAGTCTGAGAGTCTTTGTATCTGAGTATCACAGCCTAAGACTTGGTTGCACGTTGACGTGCATGTAGATTGACAGGCTTGTTGCCCTACAGTGTGAGATCAGTGACTCTGTGCTTGCCGCTTTATACGAATCATTTCCTTGTATCGAAAATGCGGTCTTGAACAATGTGAATTCCATTTCCTGTCCTGTTGGCAGCCGCTAAAGCAATGTGACTAGGGGGGGTAGATTTTTCAAAAGTAGTGGTCTTCTCTCTGATAAAAGGTGTACGTTTTCTTTGGCGCTTAGACCTCGATTGTTTAAACTTTCCGTGATTTTGTAAGGAAATTTTCTGCGAGGCATTGCAACGTCTCTTCTTTTAACACGTCCAGGAGATCACTAGGAATTGAAATCTTATAAAAGAGCTGAGTCCGATGTCTCTAAGACCAGTTATCTTTCCCATAGAAGCGTTATATGTCATACGGCTTAGCGGTTATGCTTAGAAACTGCCTTATTTCCTGATACATTACAGTACACAGACAAATAAACACCTTCGAAAAGCAATTTTCAACGAATAAGTGTTTCATTCTCTTGCCGACCAATCATTTTATTTTTCCTTCTCTCTTCATTAACAATCGTTTTATTTTTGGTAATGCAATTATACATCTCAAAAAATGTGTCTGCACACCAATTCTTGGCAGATCCCCCTGTGTGGGCATGCGACATCAGCTCAGAGGACAGCAATAACGACAACATGTCTACTTATGAGCCCGTTCGAGCATGCTCAATGTGCAGTGAGTATGACTTCTATTCGTCGTGTCTCGTTACAAGTATGCCCTAAGAAGTTTAACTGAATTTTTGAGTTCACTTGCACATGGCAATGTGGTCAGAGAGAAAACGTACACGAGCGTGCATGAGTATGCGTGCGTATGTGATGTGGGAAGGAGCCGGGAGAGGGATCAAAGCCTTCAGCCTGGACTCCTGGCATAGATATGGAGCCCTCCCCCCCCTCTATATATTTTGGGCGGCAAATGGCAATCAGCCCATGCTGGTTGATGCACTATTTGTCGTATTCAGGGTGCAACTAAACGCTGCATAAAATATGAGTTACTTACTGCCTTATTGTTCATGTATGTAACTTGTCTAGACTTCTGCTTGCAAAATTAAGTCTTGAATATTCGCACATGACCGCACTATACCACGTAGGGGTGGACTGTATTGCTTTTCGTAGCCTTTGCATCGGCTCCTTGTAAAGCTGCAATTAGTTCTCTACTGCTCCGTTCTTTCTGTTAAGGGCGATCTGCGCGGTCCCGCTTCAGCCTTTGCTGCGTTTAAAGCAGGCAACCACCACCAGGTAAATAGAGGACATAAACGTTGTCACGTCGGCTACAAAGTCACGAATGACACCGAAGATAACGAACGCGTTTTACATATTTGTACAGGGGTGCTGTAAAACGGTTTCGAGATTAGTGCGTCGTTAACATCTGCCGCGCAACTCGACAATTCGGCATGTAGAATGAACGTCGGGCCTCATGAAGAATAACATGTTCAGTAGTCAGACATTCATTTAAGCAATTGGGAGAGTATCAATTCTATTTAAATCTGTAGATGCATATTTTACTGTCCAAAAATGAATTTTAGGCAAATAACCTAAGTCCCTTTCATTAAATCGTGTAACGTTGCGTGGCTAGAAACAAGTGCACCAAATACTTTGAATTTATATACGTTGGAAATAGACGCCGGACATTTGCAGGAATCAATACACCAGTATTGCTTTCCCCAAATATAGGTTTACTTATGAACCTAAAATGCATATTTTTCTCTACCTTTATTTCGGAAAAATCAGTCTGCACAAGCAGCATAGTGGGTTCTGGTAGATTTGAGCGTTTGTGTAGCTAGAAGTTGCATTATTTTAATTTATGTGTTCGTTAAAGCGCTAAAGATACGGCAGAACTTCACTTTCATAGTTGCGGCGCTTCAATACACCTATATAAGCCTGCGACCTCAATTCAAATGACGTGCTCGTAGAACTAACCGGTTATCAACTTCTTTCAAGCTGCTTTGTTGCTTTGGTGGCAGGTGAAATATATCAAAAATTGATAATTTATCAATATATTTTTTTTTGTTCGGCATGTGTAAACTAAACCTTCCGTCGACAGCTCTCGATTGCGCTGTCCCAATGTAAGTGGCTTCACTGAAGGTAATTGACTCGAGCAGATAGCCGAGCGTTTAAAGATAAGTTCTTTTCTATGATGTATATCACTTCCTTATAGAAATCATAGAGCATATGATCCCAAATCACAACATTGCCGCACCTTACTCGGTGCAAGCTTCTTATCCAAAAACGAGTGAGCGGTATACGGCAGGCCTTGCGACGATTATATAACAGTGCTGAATACAGGCCTAAACGGGGGAAGCTTTTTTGCGCCTGATATTTTTCACTTGGTTAGGAATCAACTAGTTTGCTGACCGGCCAAGAAATTATATCAAAGGTTCTGGGAAGGAAATCAGGTCACCTCATGCGGTGAGCCCGCTAAGATGAGCGAATATATTATCTGTTTTCCTCGGAGCTGAAATGAGCACTGTTCTCTGGTAACAATGTGGGCAGCTCCGCTTTTTGCAACTGATTTTGTTAATGGAATGAGTGAATACTCAATTAGAAACTGTGGCACTGCCGAGCATTATACACCGCAATAACAAAGGCGCGTGAGAAAAAGTAGCAAAACAGAACAACTACACATCAAATACATGCGTTCGTTCTTGAGACCATAATATTCCTTCTGTAGCTCAAAGATTATTCAAAATTAACACTGTTCCAGGAGAGTAAAAACAAAAACAAAATCACCTGTGGACTGCGAGTTGGGACTTGTTGTCAAGCATTGAAATGAGAGCATTAATTGTAATGAAAACTTCCTCGACTTCTGCGGCATGCCGCTAGCACTGCTGGCAGCCAAGTGCTGGGCTACAGAATTACGGCATACTGCGGGCGGTATGTAAAAAAAAAAAAAAAAAAGAAAGCTACCTGCCCTTCCATCTTCTGAAAACATGGACGCCTAACTAAAACCTGCGTCGCGCCTGACTGCTGTCTTGGCACTTGCGTTTGCAGCCAATGCTCTGCACCGGCTCAGTGTTTGTATGGAAACGGAGACGAGGCCGGGCGCGATTCCGAATGAGGAAGGAGGTGGCTGGGAGGACTGGGTTGCATAAAACAATTGAGGCTACCCGATATGCAAGCAGCTTTGCATCCGACATTCCTCGTCCGAAACCTGAGGTCCTCACCTCGCTTTTACTCATGACTCTTTTTGTTATTTACAGATCTTCCATTCGCTTGCGCGATTTTCAATAGTTGCTGTCGCCAACGGGTGCGGGTAGGTAAAGGCACGTGCCAACGCTCGAAGAGCCTAGCCATGTCATTATCATTGGCAAGGGCAAAAAAGGATTCACAGAGTGAGCGAGCGCTGCGGCGGTGTTGACTTTCATGCTCACAAAACAAAAAAAGGAAAAAAATGTAATGGAATCTTCACATCTTCAGCCGCGAAGGCTCCTAGCGAGAATGGAAGTCTGAAATCATTTTTCAGCCTGCCGCAATAATGTCTTTTGAGGAACGAGAACGAAAGAAGTTTATTCAAGGCCCGTTTAGAAAGTTACTCCGAGAGTTCAACCAAGAGCTGATGTGCTGGACCTGACATCATAATGAAAATACGAATAAACAGGTAGCTTAGACAGAGGACAAGAAAGAGAATAAACTGATCACATGCAGTGTTAATGACAACCTATTGTCATGACCAGTTATGCAAATAGAAGTCTGCTAACAAGCGACGCTGGTGTTTGCACGGGTTACACAGCGGCTACCAACAAAAATGAAAGAGTTATCATTAGCGTGATAGCGTTAAAAAGACTCTTCTTTAGAAAATTGGCTGGTGTTAGTGTTGTGAGCTGAAAAACATGATCACGGCTCAGGCAGGTGACAGTTTGCAGGTGGCATACGGCCAGCCACTAAGTGGTCAACAATTTTTTTGACGTCGTGAGACCACAATGAGGTGACGAAGCAGTAAGCAGCTGCCAGCGTGGATAACTGCTTTGAGAAGGCAGAGGTGAAATAGGGGGGTCGAAACCCCCAGAACTCTTGGATGCCTGGTAGGACACGCTATCCTACGCCATGCAGTCACGTTAGTGCGGTTAGATTGAAACGGGGATTTATATATGTATGTCCTACTGTGTTTCAAATAATGTGATACGTAACTGCTGTGTGCCAATGACTACTTTTGAAATAGCAGAGGCAATGATTAGAAGACTGGCGATTAGCCAGTAGCAAACGTTATGCACGGAAATGAAGATCAGCATGGGGAGAATCAGACGGGGGATATTAGAAATATTTAGTTTAATGATACTGCTCACTGATACCGTCTACCGCTACCGCTATTGTTAGGTCCTGCGTGCCGAACACGCAGGCATATGACGCAAACGTGGCACCATTTGTTTCACTTAGCGTGATATGCGCATGCGTACTGACACTCGCGCGCTACAGGTACACAGTTAGCGGTCTCGCTAAACTTAACGTGCATGCCTATCAAAGATTTTGCATCATACTTCTCAGGCGGCGCGTGAGTGTCACTTTTTCATTTTTTTCAAGAAGTCCTGCTATGCTAGGTTGTTGCTGGCGGTACAGCATTCCCTTCCAAGGAGGGAACGGCGGAGGAGAGGCGTTGTTCTGGAGAGAAGTATTGTGAAAAGAACTGCAAAGTTTGCGGTTCGAAGCACGGAAAAGCAAGACTTGTTCCACGTAGGCCCACGTCCCTTTGCTGTACACGGAAAGCTGCGCTTACTTTAGCAATCTTTCTTCCGATTCTTTTCCTTTTCTGTTCACAATATCGCGTTTTCTTCACAAAACCAATTTTGAAAGTTAGGAGCCGCCCGTTTGAAGTATAGAACTGCAAAACAGTGATAGGCGCCCGGAAGATTCTCTGTTGTTTTAAGAATTCTCAGCACGCGGATGAAGCTGTGAATTCAATAGCGAGGAATAAAAACTGTCTCAGTACATATTCCAATGCGGGCTTTATAACTTCCACGGGGTCGACATACCGGTGGGACGCAGAAGCTCATGCGTTACTTATTACTGTCACAAAACGGTTGCTCAGTATTCTCACGTTCCATTTTGCGGCATGGTAACGCTACTATTTAATGCCTTCTGGGAAATAGAAGACCTAAAATAAATAGATGTATGAACAAAGTTCTGCGTGTGCAAGACTTGCTTCCGGTCCGGTTCCGGGTCGGTGCCGTGGGAAGGATGGAATAGTTTGATCCTCAATACTTGAGAGGCTGTCTTTGAGCCTCGGGGACATGTAAGTTCCGGGCGCTGCGCGCGCTTTTTTTTTCTGTGTGCGTGTGTTCTGGGTTTCAGTTGCTCGGTTTCCTCTGATCCTATCGAAATGAGCCCAGCTGCCGAATATAGTCGGAATAACAAGGGTGGGGTGGGGTGTGGGGGGGGGGGGGGGGGGTTAAAACCGCAGATTCGCGTGCAGTGGCTTCATGATTGCGCTGTCGCCATCTGGGTACATCAATCTAAAAACAGCACGCTTTCCCGGAAGCTTTGACAAGTCACTCGTTTCATCTTGGTCCACTTCGATCACGTAACCAATTCCGATGTAATTCGGTGCCTAGAAAAAGTATATTATTATGCCATCGCGATATGCTGTAAGTGTAATGAAATATTACATTATTTATGTGTCTGTCCCCAATATGATACAAAGTTCTAGCTCTGCAATGTAGAGGAGGGTACAGTAAATCAAATGTAGTGCGTCTCCTAACCACATTACCTGTCGCCAGCCAAACAAAATCGAAAGGAAGAGTTTGGAACAATTCAGCATCACCTGTGAAAATATCACGCGCCCTTATTGCAATTCACAGACATGCATTGTGCTATCAATCTACATTTTGCCTGTATTTTCTCATGCATACAGATATAGGCTGCGACGTTAGGTTCGATTTTGTTTACAGAATTTAGCTTGCCTGTGTAACTCATAGTATGAGGGACGCTGCAGTGAGGGATCGCGAAAATTTGAACCACCTGGGGTTCCTCAGAGGTAAGCTGAAACGACATTCGCAAAAAATGATTTCTGTGCGGCATATTATCGTTTTTCAGCTAAACAAGATTACATCTTACTCAAAACGGTAGAAATCAACGCAAACGGGAGTTATTTACAAGAAAACGAGCACCGGTGGCTCCGCACTCTGAACAAACGCCGCTGTTTTCCGTTTTGACGAGGCCGTCATGACGTCATTCTCGAAAGAAATCGAATAGGCATTGTATAGGGTGCAATATCCCAGTTCACGGTGCGTTTACACAACCTTCGAGTATAGCACAATTACGGCTCAACGACAAACGCACACGTACTGAAGCTACTGCCCGTCTCGTTTTTGCAGCTTAGTTTGTGCTGCATCACGAAATCAGACAAGTTAACAGCATCTCCAGCGCCAGACGAAGCGAGCTTACCGGACTCGGGCCGGCAGCTAGCGCGGCGGAGGGGCGCTCTCGCCTAGCGCACTTCCTGATCTTCGCATCGGCGCCACAGCCGACGACGCTTGGTGATTGAGCAGCGCTGTAGCAAATGGGCTGCTCATAGAACTGCCTACTGTAAATCACTGTCTCACAACGAAATGAAGCTACTGAAGTGCGAGAGGTACTGTGATCGATACCAAGCAACTACACCATATTTTTCACGGTGTTGGTGACTGGCGCTAGCTTAAGAGAGCCACCACAGGTGAAAATCAACGATCGCAGTTTTAAGATATGTCCTGCGAGGGCAGAGCAGAAAAGATTAGATGAGCGCCGACGCACCGGCGAGTTCCGCTGCACAGCTGTGAAGAGACACTTGATTGTGTCGCTGTTAACCTACCATCATCTCGGTACGGGTCAGAGATCATATAAGGGTTAATTTCGGTCATTCCGTTATCCCTAGGCTTATTATATTTAGGATAACAATACATTTGTGTACGCTTTCTCGACGCTAGTGCCTTTGCACACATCTTGCGGGAGGCGCGACTGGCGCAGCATGGTCAGGCAGTGCGGCCTTCGGTAGATGCTTCAGCGCGCCGTTGCCGCGCGAGCAGCGCGGCGTTCCAGATGCTACGTTATAAATGAGAATTGCAAGTGGAGCTTCGTTCTACCGATCGTGCATTTCGTTTTCTGCTACCTAATTTGACGGAAAACGGGGCCGATAGCCACTAGTCGCTTCAGGAACTTACAAGTAAATTTGTTTATTAATTACACGAGGAAATAATTTTCGAACATCGAACGGCGTTTATTTTACAGCAGGGCAAAAGAGGCTCACTAGTCGAAGGGCGTCGAAGCGAGCGGCGCGCCACTTCGAAACAGCTGCGTATCTGCTGGTTGACTTTGTGGAACCTTTTAACACGCGGAACCTTCAGCGCAGAACGATATAACTGCAGAAAGAAAACGGAAACAGCAGCATATGGCGCTGATCTGTCGATCACCAAGGCGCGGAATAGAGACAAGCTGGCGTGATAAACGGTCAGCCGGCCAAGACGGCTGGCCGGCATTCCGAGATCGAAGTTACATCCGCCAGTTTCCAGTTTCGGCGCCTCGCACCCCGCGGCTCACTGCAGCGACTAGGGCGTGGTGGCGGCGCGTTTTAACAAGCGATTTCTGTTATTCTTATAAACAGAATTGAAAAAAAAAAAAAATACCCACATGACTAACGAAACCCTTTTGTGTCCAAACACTGAATGTCAGCATCCTGACTACTTTAATTGGAGGGAAAATAACATCTCTGATATTTCTACAATTTCAGTGCATTGAGCCAGCTTCGGGTGCCTTGAATCAGCAGATTTCATACTCTATTCCGCCCATCTAACCTTCTGTCGGCACTGCTACGCGTATTTTGGAGTGCAGTGAGTTACTCTCAGCGACCATCGGCTTTCTTGCCTTCGCATTACGTGTCTTGCACATACCTGTTTTTTTTCTCCTTTTTCAGTCTTGTACATGGTTAGCTTGCCTTTATTCATTCAACATATCTTCTTGATTCCTGTCTCTTAATTTTACGTCTATTATTTCTCTCTCCATAGCTCGCTGTATACTTCTTAATTTAGTTGAACCCTTTTTTATTTTTTCGACGTTCCTGCCCTACAGACAAGTAGTGGTATGATAGAGCTGTTCTACATATATATGTTTCTCTCGGGGGATAATCTGAACTGCATTTCATGATCTGAGGGAACCTGGCAATCGCCCTTTACTCTATTCTTATTCTTCTTATTAGTCTACTCTTTTAGTAGTGATCTCTGGTCAGTCCTTCTCTTGAGCAGAAAAATTTGTTTGCCACCTCCAGTACCTTTTTACCAATTGCAAACATCTGCTCCCTTTCGTAAATACTGAAACTTTATTCACTGTTGAGGATACTAATTTTTGCACGTACTGTTCTGCTCTGCGTGTCAAGGTCATTGATCATAATTTGTAATTCATATTCCTAGTTACTTTCAAGAAAATATTACGGAATAACAGATTACTGAGCAATTGGTCATTATCTTTTTTCCTTAACTTTTCTCTATCCACGTCTATGAGGCGCATCTATTGGCAGGAGTTGTTCGTAGACTACACACCCAAATGACGCACAGTAACAACCAATAACTCTACTTTTCCCTAAACACAAAAGGCTGCCTATGAAATTTGCTTATTAATTGGTGTACAGACTGTTGTCTAAACTTAATGACTCGTTGGTCGCCAAGCCAATTTATTACGAGAATCCCTCGTACAGTGTTAGGGGGTATCAGTTGGCCCTGCTGCCTTGGACTAAGAAGCAGGATTTCACTGTAAACAATTGGCAGTGGCTTATATTGGCTAAGCCTGATAATTGCGAAAGCAATAGCTATGGTGGTGTAGCTGGTGGTGTAGCTGGTTGTGGTGCTTGTGGTTATGCTTATGGTTATGCAGTGATTCACTCTGGCCACGGCCTATGGTTCAACTATTGTTTATTGTGGGGTGCTACCTGGTTATTGTATGTAAAACTAGTAGCGAGGCAAAGAGTTTCGTGGCTGCAACGATATACCTGGTTGCACCTGCCGCTAGGCCACCTCTTATAGTATCCAACGTTGCACCCCCGGCGGTAGCTGCGGCTGCAGCCCCATAATTCTTCTTAGCTTTAGGAGCATGTGGCACAACTGCAGCTCCGCAGTTGGTAGCTACCACCTCGCGAGCCGACGGCGCGAGTTGGGGCCCCTGTTTTTGCCGCAGATGGGATGACGTCACTCCGGCTGTAGCGCCCCTCGTGGAAGGAGCGGGAGTTACGCCACGTTCAGTAGCTACCACCTTGCGCACCGACAGCACGAGTTGGGGCCCCTGTTTTTGCGGAAGATGGGATGACGTCACTCCGGCTGTAGCGCTCCCTCACGGAGCGAGCGGGAGTTAGGCCGCGGCTGGTAGCTACCACCTCGCAAGCCGACGGCGCGAGTTGGGGCCCCTGTTTTTGCGGCAGATGGGATGACATCACTCCGGCTGTAGCGCTCCCTCATGGAGGGAGCGGGAGGTAGGCCGCGGTTGGTAGCTACCGCCTCACGTGTTTACGGCGCGAGTTGTAGCCCCTGTTTTTGCGCAGCTGTGCTTGGCGCCGCGCCAAAGGTCACGCTAAAGGTCTATGGTAGCTACCGCCTCGCTACGCGAAGGGCTGAAAAGTAAAAGTAGTATTGCTTTCGCAATAAAATGCAAGGTCTATATTTTCCCCTCATTCCTTTCATTTTAGTCCATCTATCTGAAACGCATCTGTTCTCAGGCAGACATCTCTTTCGAGTAATTATTTTTGCTGGATTACTTTAGTTTTAATCTAAAGCATTCCCTTGCCTCTACGAGTACACTGCAGATGTGGTTGCATATGCGGAAATGGGGGTGATCAGTGTAACCTGGATGCCATCGGAAAAACAGAGACGGATAAGACATTTCAATACACCACAGGAATAGATTGGAGTATTTTCAGTATTTTAAACTGTGGATGGCTTGCCTAGTGCCAGTAGGAAGACGTTATCACGACTATAAATACCTTTTTGGCTGACAGATCCAAGTGTGGTTTAAAAGTAGAGGCCCATGAGTCATAATAGTAAAGAATGGCAACGGAATATGGAGGAAGTATACCAAGCTGTTTCCAAACAAGTATATCAAGATGATGCTTATATTGCGAACACGTTATTAATACAGTTACGAGCATCCGGGCGTGAGTACAAGCAGCTGGTGAATGAAGAGGAGGAAACAGAAGCTGGCGTCCCTTGTTGACTAGCAGTAATGCCGCCAGTTGCTCGCCGCATGTGTTGCTAGGGCAGCGTCTCCGCCTTGAGCCATATTGAATGGTAGGTGTCGTAAGCTAGCGCGTCGGTGACTTCGTCGAAGACCACGGAGATCCGTGTTGAGTCACCCAGAAAGCTCCACCCAACAAGCTCCACCCAGCTGTTACGTACTCATTACGTAACTGGGATGTATATTTGTAGTCTGGGCACTGCGAGTACGCAAGGCACACCGGCTTCTATTTCCTTCTCTTCTCCCAGCAGCTTCTTCTACTTCCTACTTCGGTGGAAAGCATACTTTTTACATGTTTGTTTTTATTATTTTTGAAGTGTTTCCAATATTCTCGGAACAGATATTTCTTTGTTTTTTTCCGGCAATCAGCTTTTCTTAGAATTTACATTCATAGTTTCTCCAGGGCTGCTCATGATCTTCTATTGCCCTTCTGAACTCTGGCTGAGAACTACATTTACAAAGGGCTCCCAAAATGTGCGACGACAGTAATTAGCCTAAAAATTCAGATTCAATATTCACCTTATCCCAAGTGTATAACCAAAAATTTTTGTCCTACCACTTGTAAATCGAGAGTTGTCAGGGGCTGACAGGCGAATTGACATTATCTCCTCATTTGGACACTGCACTTGCAGTGACAGGCGCCACCTCGAACGGAACAACGACCGCTGTAAACAATAGGTTCTACTTTAGAGCTCTGCCAGTACCGAGCCTGTATACGACAACGTCACCCAACGCTGCTGAAAAAGACTAGCTGTGAGCACTAACCACTACATTGAAGCTTCTCCTTTTCTGGATTCCACGAGCTCTAACCTATGAAGCGGACACTATCGTTTGAAAAAAAAAAAGTAATGAAAAGCTATTACACGGCTGTGATTCGTAAAGTTACTTCAGTATAGCTGAGAATAACACATTTCGAATTCTATACGGCTGCCACCTTTTTTGCCCATAAATCTTGTCCGTCAGTTTGCCCTTCCGTCCATCCTTACCTGTTACAATGTCATTAGGGGGCTAGAAGCACTGTTGCCGATGCGACAGTACGCCAATGAAATGCAGCTACCTTGTCCACCCCCTCCCCCCCCCCCCCCTTTTTTTGACGTGAAAAGAAACTAACGTGTCAGCGCACATACATGTCATTTGTCAAAATCAAATATATCAGCGGCATTTGTTTTTTTTTACCACTTTATACTATCGAAAACGACAGTTTAAAGTAGAATTATCTAAGCAGAATTATCAGCAGCAAGCGTAACGTTCGAAAGCATTAAGGACAGATTACTCACTGACATCATCGGCCCGGATGTGAACTTTCAGCTGGTACTTGATACGCTTGCCTCCGCTCAGAATAAAGTCAGCTGCCCATAATTAACGACCACTGCTCTCAGTTTCTTTTCCTCACATGGCATTCCCGTATTTATTTCTTAGTTTTGATTATGGATATATTACCATTAGCTCGCGTGTACACCTAATGTTTACTGTTTCTTTATTTTGAGCACGTAGAGTAGGATGTCAGTGCAGCTCATCGACTACTTGTAGTAGTTGTGTTTTCCGCTATGATCGAAAAAGACGGTTTTTATTCTGGCTTTGCTCCATTTGATACAGGGAGCTATCTAGACACATCCGCACACAACTAAGTTCATTTGCTCACTCTTGCCGATCCGGCCACAGCTATAAGCCATTTGATGCAAAAAGAGCATCTGCCAATTGAAATGCAAGCGTATTTACAAGCTCGGCGATGTCACCCCGTTTCAAGACATCACATAACCCGCCGATCAATTAGCGCTCGGTTATGTCATGTTACTTTATGACGTCATCAAACTATCGATCAATCATCAACGTTCTTTTTGTCTAAGGTTTATTGCGTCAGGGTATAAATTTAGTGGTTAAAGGAAAAAAAAAGGCGGAGGGGGGGGAGGGGTTGCGATAATGTCAAATAAATAAAAAGTGGTTGAACTAGACAAAGAAGTCGACGGGTGAGCGGTGATGCGGTTCTAGCGTCCAAGAAATATGTAAGGATGGGTTGTTTGGTGGTTGTCGCGCTCCTACCAGGTGCGGAATTCTCGTTGGCTTCAGCGCCGGGCAAACCCACAACAATTGGGAAATATTTCCCATATTATTTAGCGGTTGCAGACAGCCTAGAGGAGGATTAGATCGGAATGAAGAAACTTTTTCCGATGGAAAAGGTTAATGGGATGGGATTAATGGCTGCCTAGAGGCAGCGAACTGCACTAGCCAGTCCGCAAGCTTGGATTGTGTGTTCTATCCTGAATTCCTCAGAATCCAAAGCCAGGCCCCCTGGGGGGGTTCTGGTAGGAGGTCTTTTGGTGGCAGATAATCCTTTCAGTTTTGTAGTAAGTGTTTTTCTGTTGCTATGTGACCGCAATGTAAACAGTTGGCCCCGATTGGTTGTTTAGTAATTTTCTACCGAGGAATGGGGTCATACTGTCTTAGTTCGGACTCTGCGTAGTTTTCTGGTCTATTTTTTGTTTAGTTCAGGATATCATGATTGGTAAAATTTTCGCGTCTGACGGACATGACTGGTTATTTCTTTCAATGTTTACATTTTACTAATAGGGGCTCCGGGACACTCCCCGATCTCTCCCGGTTTGCTAGAACTTGGGAATATCGGTTCGATATTTTGTTTTCCGCTTTTTCCTCGGGTGCTGGCACTCAAATAATTCCTGCTCGGCTTATTCTTTGGCTGTTTTTGGTTTTTATTGAGGCTTCAGAGGAAATTAGATCTTTGTTGCAGTTTTGAATTGCAATTTTTTATTCACTAAATATTTGTCTACGCTGCCACACAGACAGATAACGTAATGTTTTTTTTCGGCCTTTGTTGCCGAGGCGACTCTCGCAACTGGAAAGAACCTCGACTTGTCTTTGGGCTCTCGCAACAGGGTGGTGAAGTATTTTCTTCCCTTGCTCAGCCCACGTCGACATCGACTGCTGTTAGGTTGCTGATGTACTTGTTTTCGATTCTGTTGGCGCGGTTCCCTCTCCTAGCGGTATGCCTTTCAATGCCTTGTTATATTTTTGCAGAGGGGCCGGATTTTGAGGAACTATGATATTCCTTTTGGTAGCATTTCCCTGCGCACAGACTAGTACACTGACTATATCCCTAATCTTTATGGTACTATGCGACCTGCGCGGGATGAAGAGTCTTGATAATTTACGCCTTTTTGTACGTTTTTATCAGGCCTCCTGGTGTGTTGTATATGTTGATTATGCGGAGATAAAATTGTCGGACCTCAGACCACATCCGAAAGACGGCATTAAATGAGGACAACCTAGATCTAGATCATACAAAGTGCAACTCCTCTGCATAGGTAAGACCACGGGGAACGGTTACCGCAGAAAGAGGGACGAAGGCTCGAGTGCAGTTCCAAGTAGTTCCTTTCCTATCATAAAGAAATTATAAGCACCTATTCTGAGGGAATCGAGGCAAGTTTGAGGGTAGGGTCACCAGATAGTTTAAAATTTTGGTCACCAGACCAAAGCTTTATAAAATCAGCAGGTACGGTGAGACCGACTCAATTATAAAGCGCTGCTAGACTCTAGCCGTCAGACGATGCATGCTATGGCAGATTTCTAAGTTGCGACTGGTCGTTGTAGTAAGTGTGTATTTTGAGCAGTCGGTACAGTTGACAATGCGGGCTGTAGGAAACGAAGTAACGTAGCCTACAGAGTGAAGTGCATCTTTAATAGTAATCAGATAAGCATTGACCGAAGAAGGAGGCTTTCAGTTAGAAACCTGAACGTCTTGTACAGGTACCGGCTATTTGTGGACACTAAACAGCAGTCGTCCTTTCTAACATGTATTCTGGCGTCTACATATCTTCTCAAGTGGACTTGAATGCTACCCTTCAGAACTAGCAATAAATTAGCTTAATTTTGTACGATCTTTTCTAGCGCAAAGGACATTGAATAACGATATTACTGGCTTGCAAATAATGCGAAGCCGCATTACAGCTTGATGCGAAAGAGATAGTACTATCCATTGTTTTGCCAGCTCGCCTGCTAGCTCGCCCTTCTTCGCAACTGTGAGCCCAGCATGCCTCACTATATTAGGGTACAGCACAAGTGCGCCGTAACTACCACACACAGTTACTCTCTCACAGAAGGCAGTCAGCTGATCAAGTTTTTTGGTTACCTAAAGAGCATCTCACCACCAGACCAGATCAAAACTTGGCTCTGTTTGCTTGTAAGCAGAGTAGTACACACGCCGCGTGCCATGTGCCATAATTACCAACTGTAGGTTTCTGTTTTTTAACATAGTAATCATCCTTCTTCTTCCTTCTTATGCGTGGTACTAGCTCAATCCCTCTTGTCAGTAGCCGAAGGTAATGTTCGATCGAATCTTCGTAACAATAGTACTTTCTGACAGGAGCAAGAGAAGGCAGGCAAGAGAGATAATAATTATCTTCAGTTGTCGTACTGTGAATGGGCTAGTTAACGTCCTTTAACTGCCCTATTATTTGTCTAGTACGAAACCTAAACTAAAGGTCGCTCATTCTATGGCAGCACCGCATTTCTGCCGTGGCAGTGAATCATGAAGTATGGGGGCGCAGCTGGAAGAGGCACACCTAGCATTTTGTTCCCTCACAGCGAACTACCTGCGTTATGCGGCATTTTCGCGAATGCAGAAGCGCTCTCACCGAAACAGTAGGTAGGTACGGTGGACTGCCAAGTAGGAAGAAAAGTACAGAACAATGAAAAAAATACGACGACACTTTCTGGACTGCTGTCGTAATGTTAGATTTTGTGTAGTTTACTAGCACCTTATCATATTGCTGCTGTCACGTGTAAAGTACCCTGCTGGGCATAACGTATTTATCCTCAATGCCTTTTTCTGGTATTTTTTGTTTCCCATTCCCTCTTCTGTTCTAGGTTTGTATTGCCCGGATTTTCCTAGTGCTCGTCTTATGTAACTACAAAAATTCCAATGTTATTAAAAAAAAACAATTTGACATGTTCAAGTCCAAAAGCCGCTCAAAATTACTTTGTGGGACCATTAAAGATTGTTAAGTGGAAACTCAATGTATTTACAGTGTAATTATAACCGCCTAAACTGGCATAGCAGCGAGCAGCAACACGGTACCAGTCCCGCTTCGTCATCACCTTGTCCCTTCCGCGAGGCAAGAGAAGGAAACACTTCGTCTTCGTCATCGCTTAACAATATTGTGTAGATTCCCTTAGACTATCTGTCGTGTTTTGGGCTGCTAAAACAATACGCGGAACACTAATTGGCCAAACTCCTTAGTCATCTTCTCTGTATGCCTTGTTTCCCCCAAAAAACGGTCTCGACTCGAGACGTTTGACATTCTTTGCGGGAACTTAAACAGCCATTTTTTCCGTTCCGCATAGACTCAGAAATGTCCACAGTTGACCAGGATGGCCTGAAGAAAGGCACGGAAAGTGTATAGCCGTTGAATCGCGCTCCTAGAAGACTAAGGGGTTGGAGAATTTCACTGCGCCTCGCTCTATTCTCGGGCGTAAATGGGTTGGTGCGATCTGCTATATTTTGTTGTTGCATTGCTGTTCTAAAAAGAACTGAATCGATCAAAATGATGCATACAACATCCACGATTTGTAAGCGTGAATAGGGACCCAGAGGCACCTGGATCTTATTTTCTGTAGTGACCGAGCAAACGTCAGGAATTAAGGATTTGGTTTGGTTTTACAACCCTACCTGAGGCTCACAGATTTCCGCAAATTACTAAATTACGAAAACATGTCGCACACGCGACTGAACAGCGCGGTTGAGGTCATTCGACGTCTCTCACGAGGAGCACTCAATTCGCGACGCTGGTTTTATGAATGGAAATGCAGTTTCTTTTTTTTCTGAGCAAAGACGCGCAAGAGTTGCATAAGAGTCGAAATAAACGAGAGGAACAGTGTACGTCTGGTTTTGCTACTTTCGAATTTCACCTCTTTTACAATCCACCGATTGAGCTATGCTCCATATCACGGAGCAAGCCTGTCGCAAACATTGCCAGGCTGACTTCTGGGCATTGCAGAGAAACTTCCTTTGCTCCGTTTTTATTCTTCTAGCGTGCACAATTTGTAAAATAAATAAAGCCTATATATGTTGCAACCAGCATGATAATGTCAATACGATAATATAATTACCTACCATACTTGCCTCGAAGCTAACGTCGTACAAAATGTTACTGCTCGATTAGCAAACGCGTTTCGCCGTCATATGTTATTCGTCACCGCTAATCGTGTGCTCTACAGAGTAGACGTGATTAATAGGTTTTCCCTTTTATAGTTTACTTCGTTGAAATGCGCGTATATATGACAGGTCTCGAAGGCGCAATGCGGTCCGTATACACCGACCTGAGAGCGTCAGCGCGCACGTGTGCAAAGGAAAGCTTGGCGCACATGGCGGAAGCAGGAAGCGGTGCGGTCAGCGGCCTGCTTTCTCCGGTACAGTTGGCCGATTTTTTCAACGTATCGTGCGAGCGTCGAATACAAAGCGCTGGTGCGCCTGAAGACAAAGGAGGGGAAAAAACATAAGAGGGTAAGGGTTGTATTAAACGTAGTCTGCTAGGCTGCTCTAGTTAGTGCGAATTAACCCCTTCTCATTATCGACTGCTATGCATCTGACTCCCAAGGAGCTATGGCCAACTAATGTTTATCCACGTCGCCTCTTGTAGGAGATGAATGGCACACATATGCGATGAACATCCTAGCGTGCCTAAGAAACTAATTGCAGCTGTCACAAACAAATTATTTCTTGAAGAGGCTTGATATCGGCGCATTAATTTAGTGAAAAAAAATGCCCTCCAGTCGCTATCCGGAAGCTGGACTGGAGCCTCGCGTCGGGTTATGTACTTTACACGTTTGCGCCAAAGTAACAATTACGAAGGAGAATAAACAGGAAACACCACGCTCTCACAATTAGGCTATCGATCTCATTTCGCGTGATTGGCTAGCACGAAGGAGAACTATAGCAGAGCCAACCAGCGGACGCTAGCTATAGCAGCATGACTGATGCGCATGCGCGCCTAAGCACCGCTGCGGTTTGAAATCGACACTCGCGTGAAGCATTTAAAATTGTACCTGGTTGTACTTCCCTACCTCTTAAAGTAATCTACATTAGAAGTTAAAGCACCGAAGCACCGGTTAGTAATCTCTGGGGAGCTGTAACGGATCGTCAAGACGCGCGCGGGGGCATCCATTGCCCCGACGACAGAAGCCGACGCGGCTGAGGGGTAAGCCGGCGCCTAGCGCCCAGGCAGAGGTGTATTGTTTGGTTAATCCCCCTCGAGTCCCTGAATGGGACCTTGGTTCGCCTCCGTGTCGCGTTAGAAAAAGGATGCCGCGAAGCGACGGCACCGCGGCCCTTAATCACTCCCGTGGAGGTAGCTGGTATTGGTCAGCGAAGACGACAGAAGCCGACGCGGCTGAGGAGTAAGCCGGCGCCTAGCCCTCACACTGCCGGGCATTGTTTAGTTAACCCCCCCCCCCCCCCCCCCCAAGTGCTTGAATGGGAAGTGGGTGCCCCTCCTTGTCTCGTTCGAAGAAATGCGCCGCGCAGCGTCGGCACCGTTCCTTAATCATTCCCGTGTCGGAAGCTTGTTCGGTCAGCGAAGGATACAGGCGTCGTCGGCGGATTGTCAGACGGGTTAGGAGCGAAGATCCGTGGGAGCGAACATCTTCGTGAGTTCTCACAGGGTCAGTTTCCCCTTAACTAAAAAAAAAGAAAAGAAGCTCCATGTGTTGCCTGCCTATACTGTTTCAGTGCGGGAGCAGCGCTGCGGACAGCGGTGACCGGTCGCGGGGCGAGGGGGAATTTTTTTGGCCCAATCACGCCGCTTATGGCCAGTTATTGGAAAGCTCGGGCCAAAGGTTGTGAACCTGAGGTGTGAATGGAAGTTGCCGAAGGTTCATTGGATGTTCTTAGAGTTGAGTCCTGTCTTAGGTCGATGCCCTCCACCATCGGCTCTGCTGAGTTTGGGCGTCTCTCCCAGGAAGACAGGACAACCAGTTCCCGTGTTTACTATGTCTTTGAAATCCTGTAAAAGCGTACATATATAAATAGATGTACATAAATTTCATAATTAAGATCAACCGTTCAAGACCCTTGTGCCTTGTCCAAGACATCCGTCCTGGACGGAGGAGCACCGCTAGTGTAATGGGCCCCTGCCTGGAGAACGAACCAGTTGGCGCCAACCCCTGGTTAGGCAGAACGATGGTTAGAAATTCACTGGAGCCTATTAAGAATATTGGTAATTTTTCCTCCCTTATAGTGTGAAAAGAAGAAGTGAGCAGACTTCGTCTAACGCACATTTTGTAAAGATAAATGTTGGAATATTTCACCCGCTCTACTTGGCACCCCATAAAATGCAGCTCCCTAACGCAAGGCCTCGCTGGTTGCTCTCTCTTTCGCAGTATTGGTTGGTTTGGGAAAAGCTCTACCAAAACTCCTATATTGTGAAAATATTCATCAATGCTCTATTATTATTTGATTCATATTCTAGTCCGTTGTTTAGCTTTCATATTGCTTCTCGATTCAGTTTTGAAAAAGAGGGACTATATTTTGGACACGCCTGCTGTTCGTGCGCCTCACGACCCTTATTGGCAAGGCAACGAGTTGTCACCTCGGGCTCCAGGTTCCATATGTAAGACAGGCGCTACTCGTGAAGCTTCGTTCTCTTCTTTCTCATGTGCTAAGCTTTTCAGGCAACGTTGGTTTTTACTCTGCAACGCGAAAACCTAATTCTATTTTTGTTTGCGTGGTTGTTTGTGTGACCTGGGCTGAGCGAGTGCTTCCCATTGGGTTGCCTAGATCTGAACAAAGCCGGACACGAGCACTCCGACTGCCAATTTAGATTTCTGCGCGTCGTTTTAGTGTCGGAGTCACGCAATGCCAACATAGTTGAGCCAGCGCCAAAATATTGCAGAAAAACACTTTGCTTGAGAGCTTCGCTGCAGAGTGAGAGCGTGCCTAGTGCTGATAAAAGGCTAAGCTTGCTGGCCTAGGCGGTGCGTAAATAGGAAAGAACGTGACGAAATTTCATCATCCTTGTATTTATTTTGATTTGCTGCTTCGCCTGCTTGTAGAGAGGGAGTGAACGAAAAAAAATAAAAAAGAATGCCTTTGGTCCCATGGCGAAGAAATCAGGATGCACGCGAAGCAAACATTTTGCTCTACTGCAAAAAGAGAATGTGAGCCTATATGGTTGGAGATTGCTAGCAATGACATAAAAACGACATTTAGCCTTCTAAGTTCACTCAAAGACGTCAATAAGCCGATAACGAAAGCGCAGTAATGGGCTTATTATTATTATTATAATAAATATGATTTTTGGTTTTGAACAGGCTGTAACATATTTTCGACTATGCAAGTAAACATCCGAAGTATTGCTAGAAGGATGCACACACGGATGCATTGCTTTGATCATTTTTAACTAAGAATAAGAATCGTTTTGTCTATAGAAACATAGCTCTTAACTCAAAAAGATTGTGTTCCTTTTAGTGGTTGTAAACGTAACGGCGTTACAAAGTATCGCTGGCATGGAGATAATCTCAAAATATATGATGAAGATTGACATCCACGCACATTGTTAGATGTAACTGCATGTGGCTGTGACAGATACCATTACTGTTGTCACACATAATCTCTCCTGTCCCGGTCCGAAGGGGATAAGTAGCATTATTTTCAAATTTCACAAGGTTTATTTGAATACCCTCTTTACACAAAACTAGATTTTGTGGCCCTGGGCAATTTGAGCGTCAGCTTTCTCTGTGATGATTGTAACAGTAATTAATTCGTGATTATTTACTTCTGTGGGTCTAGTAAGTATTATGCCGCAACTCGTAACTGCCTACGAAAAGTATCACGCATGCAACCACATTTACTTTGCAGACAAATATTTTTTCAAATCGTTTGATGGCTTACTCACATGGAACACCAGCGATCAGTATTCAGTTCTCTCGCATTTATAGTCTTTTGGAAAATAATTATTTGTACATGCAAAGGCATTGATTACGTCTTATCATTACTAAACTGCACATGAAAGTCGGAATGTAAACAGGGCTGGTGATGCATTCATTGACAACTTTCCAGAGTGATAAAGTAACTGCTCTTCGTTAGAAGAGTAAAAAAACACCACCACGGATGTACAAAATCCAGATTGACCAAATTTAACAGGAATGTATCCGAAGAAAATAAAATATGTAATGAATTCGTACACACCTGTGATATCAAGCTGTTTAATAAATTGATGGCATTCAGAAATGAATTAAAAGTGACTCTAGATTAGCCAAAAGCTATTACTATATTGAGAATTTGTCGCAATTACCTGATGATTACGGAAAAGGCTGAAACGAACTCAATATTTTACTTATTATCAAACGGCTGTGTAATATTAATTCGACAACTATGCTTGACAGCAAAATTGTTGGTTTTGGCTCAGTAACAGCTTTGAATTAGTCTTTTGTGAATGCTGCCAGTTCACTTGTGGAAGAACCAGGCTGTCGTGCCGCGTACCAAGAAACTAGAGCTGGTGTTAAGGTGTGTGAACTGACTGAATAGTGTGGCTCTTGCCGCTCGGAAACACCCTGTCGCAATAAAACAGCTATACCATTAGAATATATATCCACCTCTGTATGCGAAGCTTTGGCTTACCTCATAAACGTCATGTTCATAACCGACGTATTTCCTGACGACATCAAATTTGCTAGGACCATTGTCGTGTCTACGAAGTTAGCGCCCAAAACTGATTTACTAATTATCGTTTTTTTTTGTCCCATTTCTGTTATCTAAGATTTCCGAAGGCGCCGTGAACCGCAGTTTACAACCTTCCATGCGAAATAAAGCCTTATAACACATTTGCTGTGCCGTTTTTTAAAGAACAGATCTAAACAAAAAGCGCTGCTAACAATTAGAGACGAAGTAATCGGTAATGTAGAAACAAGAAATTGCGCGCTTGGTTTATATCTAGACTTCAGGAAAGCTTTTGTCAGCGTTCACTGATCTCTTCTATTACGTAAGGTAAATATACACGACGGCGCCTTATTAGCCTCAATTCCTTGTTAATTTACTAACCTTTTTAAGCATAAGTGCATAAACTCTAATAATTCGGAGAAGCTAGCCATCAAGCATTGTGTGTCATAGGGCTAAATCCTAGGTCCACTGTAATTCATAGCTTGCATTATTGATAAATGTACTATAACAAATTCAATTCACTTGGAGATGTCCACTCTTTGTAAAAACGTACGGCCCAAGGTATTCACTTCTAAGACCTGTAACGAGACTTCTGGAAGCAATACGGGGATATACAGCAAGCTAGAGAAATATAAGGACGAAATTTGTCGTCGAAAATATTTGAAAACGCTGCAGATGCGGAACGAGCCTAGTTATGGTGCTTAGAAGCTGAATCCCTGGCCCGTATATTTTTGACAAAGACTATAGACGAGGTATTTTCGGTCACCGAAATATGTGCAGCTTGAAAGTTTGGGTAAGTTTTTACCTGAATGCTCTTCGCTCTTTGTTACAGGCTACAAGAACTATTATTTTCTTCTAGAACGTAGTGCATCGCTTCGAAGCATATTAATACCGCTCAGAGTTACTCGCTGAGTATTCGTAGAGTGGAATAGTCGCCAGCCTTAAATATTAGTATTAGGCTCAAAGATACATTCTTTTGGAATACTAATGTTTTGTAACTTCCAGTCTGAGCAAAATAATTCACTACCTTTATAGTTTGACTAGCTTACTACCTACATGGCTAACTATATCGTTATATATTAAGATTCTTTTTACCTCTAGTATATATGGTACTTTATTTTTGTTTGAGCTGCCAAAACTTCCACTAATTATTACCAGGAAGCTAATTATTACACAAACAAAATCCCCAAGACCCCTTGAGGGATAGTGCCGCAGGGCCTACGAAGAATGTCTGTTCATTGAGCATAGTATCCTTAAGGCATATCAGACATTGAACATTATTAAACGATTGACACCCATAAACTCGAGTCCGCCCTTTGATATTGGACGTTGAGGCGAAAAGGACTCAGCCTGATGAAACCGCCTGCTGCATTAAATTACAAGTCATTTTTGTGCAATTGCGCAAATACTTTTGTAGACACTAAGGCTCTATATTTAAGAATATGATGCTACAGCGCTCTTAGCTAGCATTGCGGCTCCACTTGCATGCTTTATTTCGCGTGCATGCATTTTGCTAGTCATTTAATCCCCAGTCCTTAATTTGCGTCCTTGTTATATCACATGTACTCATTAGCACAACGTCGTACGGCCGCACATTATGTGAACTATCATCACACATATATACAAAGCCCAGCTGTGAACAAGCTGCAGGAGCCTGCCTGAGGTACCAAAGCATAGTTTGTCTCAAATTGAATCCAAGGCTTCTGAGTTCGAGTACTATTTCAACTTTTCATTTTAATACACAGTTCAACAATTTAGAGATCCTACCTAAACGGTCATGTCAGCGGATTCGTGATGTCGCGCGAAGCGTCAACCTGTCAGTGTGTGATTATGCCAGATACCCCGTGCCATAGGATGTCTCGTAATTTTTCATTCTGAACGCCGACGCCGACAACACCCAGGAAACGTATTATATATATATATATATATATAGAAATTATTTATTTCAAAAATGACACACAAATACGAGCCTGCCCAAGCCAACAATGGGCTTGTGGGGGCAGCGCTCGGCAAAATAGAGCAAGCCAGGGAGCGGCATAGTAAGTCAATATTGCACAAGACTCAAAATAAAACTGAAGAAAGGCAGTAGAAATGACGGGGGAAAAATAAAAAGAAAGAAATAAAAGAAACAAAATTAGTCATACAAATCAGAGATTTAACTTTCAGAGATTTAAAACAAGATTTAACTTCTTTCCGTGTGCTGGAAGATAAAACATTATCTGGCAGGTCGTTCAACACATCAGGTACATAGAAGGCACGGACACGTTTGCAATATCTTGTCCGTACTCTTGGTAAGGTAAAGCGGTCGCGTTGACGTAGTGTTCTGGCGGGGACATACGGGAGGCAGAACTCATTGTTCCATATATACGAAAGGATTACCGTTTCTTTGAATAACAGCCTGAACGAGGGCATGTGCGAGCATGAGTAGGGGTTTTAACCTATCGCCTTAACGGCCAAACCTTGTGATGAAAGAAACATGCACGGTACCACATGCCCCACAGAGGTACGCAGTCGTACTGGGTTCCGTGCTTGCTACTAGCCAGACATGCTTTGGTTTGAATACGCTCCATTTGAACGGTTTTATTTTGTTTGACTTTTGTTACGGTGTCTTTGTCCTCTAGGAGCCTGAGAAGGCTAGTTCAAGGAACGGAAGCAGAAATGTTGCTATGCTACGTTCCTCAAGGTCAACTAAGTTCGCCTGTCAATATTCTGGATAGGCAGCACGGAAAACAATTGAAATTTCTAAGCCCGGCATGTTTCCTAAAAAGGCGCAATATTTTTTTGCACACCTGCGTGTTGACGTAGTGCAGTTACTGAAACTTCATAGGCTGCTTACGTTCAAATAGTAACAACTTGCTTAACGCTTTCCCCCCTTTAAAAAAGCAAATTCCTGCCTGATCCCGTCAGTAGCTAATTTAGGCCAATTTCCAACAGAGACACGCTTGCTCCTTTTAGTCCTTCTAGAAAATCTATTGCTCCTTAGTATGACATACTTAACGTACACAATAGTGCCATGTTCTCCGATAATAAATGACGCTTCAAGCGGAAATTTGTCATGTTTATTGATATTGCCTGAACAAATCAGGCGTACAAACAAGCCATACTTTCACCTAGAGGCTTGTAGGTTTCACCTGTGAAAGGGTTTATCAAGGACTGTCACCGCTGCAAGGCATTTCGGAAAAGTGCCAATTATGGGGCGCGGCTTCACGCGTCATATAAAAGACGGCTTGACACCAGTCAACAAAGTAAGCCTTTAGCGTGAGACCTGAAGCCAAATCTCTGGCACAGCCTGTCGCAAAATTTATGCTCGCATCCGACCTGTTTCGATATCGATGACATTATTCCTTCCTCTCTGCTAAAAAATGTGGATAATAGTACAAATGCCTGCATTTTGTATTACTGAAATAATTAATCACATTGCTTTCTTTCTGTCAAGGTGAATGGCAGGTTGGACACAATGTTTTGAGCGATGCACGGCCACGCATCTCCCAGAGGCACAAGCCCGGGTGGTACAAACAGGCTGTATTTATACATGCAATGACTACCGTGTAATAAAACGTGGACACAATTCGGCAAGGAGGAGGGAAGATCTCGTGGCAAGCACAACGCAGCACTGGGCTGCTTTCCAATTGCTCCGCGAATTAGGCCTGGTAATGAATACCGCATACTTTAACCATATTTTAGTCGCAGGTCAGATGTGATTGGCGATATTCCTGGCTTCGCATATGTTTTGAAATTTGTTCTCAAATGCAGCCTTATTCCAGGATTCCTTTCATATTTCTTCAGAAGGCTATCCCTTTAAGTATCCCTAATGCGGGAAACGAAAGTAATTCTTTTCAAACACGTATTTACTAATGCTAGAACGATAAACTTCGCCTCTTTGTCTGCATATATGGAACCATCTATTTCAGAACACCTGCGCGAAAAGCTCAGAAGATAAGGAAATAGACCGCGTCGCTTATTTTCACTCTTGCGGAACCGGAGCCCTATGCTTCTATACAATGCGTGTATGCCAAATTATTTACTTTTCCTTCGATCCGGTGATGGTTCCACGAGAGAAACTGATGCACACTTTAGTTTACTAGAACCTTCCACCACGTCAAAAAATTGTGAAGCGAAAGCACAAGACAGTGTTTCCTAAACGGGCTTAGAATATGAGGACTTACAGTCTGTGTCAAAAGTGTAATGCCCAGGGGATCTGCTTCTTAGCCATGTAGTGGCGCTAATTTAGAACTAGTGGAGTTCTTTTCCATTGGAGACGGCAGGACAAAAAACCTTCTTACCACCAAGAAATTGGGAGCATTAAAAATGCATTACAGGCCGCACGCCATGGCCCAGAAGCAGATCCGCTGGGCTTAACATTTTTGACACAGACTGTACAATCGCGAGCAAAAAAAGATGAGCTTTAGTAACATGTTTCTGAAGCGGCAGATAATAAAGCTTGACGCTATGGTGTTAGGTGTTTTCGGAAAGCACGGAGCTACGCTAGCCGAGCTGTGCTATTTCCGGTAACGTGGTGTTGTCATTGTGCTAATATATATTTCTTTTACTCACAACCGCATATGCCTTTTTTGTATGAAAAACTTATCATTTTGTCTATAGGCAAGAAATGAGATCGTAAGAAATTCCAGAGGTAGCCAGCCTTGATTATATATTGAAAGCAACGACATACAATGTATTAGATTGGGAAGTATAATATCGGTGCTCAGTGGATGCTGAAATTATAAGCTTTGTTAGGAGGCCATCAGTGAATGCTGCAGGCGAGCCCCTGAGCTGCCATTGCCTCGAGTTGAGTTTCACGGTCGCAGCTGAGCAGCAAGGTTTCTGAGGAGCCCGTGTGCGCCAGCCTGTAGATCTGTCAGATGGCGGATCTGTCGGGCAGTCGTAGAATATGGGGTCTACGGTGGCTTTTCAGCCTGCCGGGGACTTAATTGTCCGGTAATAAGCACAAGGCTAAGCACTACTAATTGCGAAGCACCTTTGCTCGGAAATTTCTCTATGCTACCTCTTACTCTTTAGTAAGCTCTTTCTGAGAAAGAGGAGTGCATCCCTGTGGAACGCTTTTCATCTTTCTTCTGCGTTTTTCGGTGTTTTTGCGTGTGTATCGTGGGGACGACGTCCCTCGTCATACGGCGATGAACCTGGATCCTCCTGGGCATCCGACCAAACTAGCGGCTCCCTCTTCGAGCTTTTTTAGGAATCATTGCAGGTTACGAGTGACTCGGACAGCAAGGATACCATATTGTACTTCAGTGACGACAGTAGTGAAGGTGAATTTCAGGCATAACTCAGCCAGGCGATCAAACGACGATTAATAAGAGCAGATCCGTCCTCAAGTGAGTCCTTGTTGAAGACAAGTGGCCAAGAACAGAAGCACACAATTCTCATCCTGCCTGTGCATCGATCTGAAAACATGAGGCGGCCTAAATCTGTCTCTGTGCAGCTTGAGGCCCTCGTACCTAGCGAAATTAAAGACGTCCGGTTGAACTCGCTCAAGAATCTCGTTGCAGTTGACTTCAATCACGCGTCTGTGCTCCAATCACTACGGTCAGTCACTGAACTCGGAGGCAAACCAGTACATATAGTTATACCGCTGGGCGAAGTCTTCTTCCGGCGTCATCTGTGACGTCTACGAGGCTATCACGAAAGATGATCTGCCCATACTCGTGAAGCAAGCAAACGAAAGTACCGGATTCATTGGGTGTCAAGTCTTGGAAATTCGCGTTGTGTGAAGATTATCTTCAAAGGCGACTGCTTGCCGTCACATGTGAAAGTAGGCCATATTCGTCATGCTGCACGGTCATTCATATCAAAGCCTATACAATATCACAAATATATGAAACTGGGCCTTGTTAGCAAAGTCTGCAGCAACGCGAGAGTGTGCTCCGATTATAACGGAAGGAATGAAGCTGAGCCATGAACCCCACAGGCTTTGAGGTGTTCAAACTACAGAGGTCCTCATGACGCCTCATATCGCGATTTCTCGTGGATAAAACGTGAGCTGCCTGTCTTAAAGCAAATGATCCGAAGCAGTTCTATGGACCGCGAAGCCGCTGCAGTTATTCGCAGAAGACGTGCCCGACGCCACAGAAATCGCAGAAAGGCCGCTGACAACGACAGCTGCACAAAGGGGCAGCTGGCGCATCCTCTTCACCCTCCTCCGGTTCCACCTCATATCAATGTGACCTGTCCGCGCAATATGGAGAATGAAGATCAGGTAGACCAGGTGGCGTCAGGGTCGGATTCTTGGTTAGCACTTTTACCAATAAATCCTCTTGAGGCACCCCAACGTAGGCTCCCATCATCGAGCACGTCCACAACTACGGACGGGTTCACGGAGCAAGATCGCCAAACGGTGGTCAACGCCATTCGATCGCTACTACAAGTTCTGCAATCCCCAGCTGATTGAAGCATCTTAATGATGCTGGACTTTCTCGGTCCAGAACGTCGGGATCTTTAACCTGTAAAGGCTAGCAAGCTTCCTACGTTTCATGAGGAAGTCAAAGGAGCCGCGCTGTTCCAGTGGAACGCAAAAGGTCTGAAGTCGCGAATCTCGTGTTTTCGGCTACTTCCCTATATTGTTCATCTGCGAACCTAACTTGAATAAAGCAGTCATGCACTCTTAGTGCCGATCTTTTTTCTATATTGATAGTATACTGCGCGGGAGGAAACTGGCAAGTTTCACTCCTATGTAATATTCCACTGTGTCCATGCTACGTAGTTTCTACGTCAATTAAAACTAGTGTAAAAGACTCAACGCAAAATGAATTTTGTGAGCAATCCGTATAATCGCATTATTGTGTATTCAAGGTGAAGTTGCGTCCTTACGATGATGGTTCCAGTAGAGAATGTCTAGTAGCTGAACTTTAGTACACAGATTTCAGTGTAAGGGTAGGAAGCCACCATTGTAGTTTGCGCTTGGAGATCTAGTCTAAAAATCCTTTATTGGTGTTCATATCATGTGAAACTTGGGAGGAAAGCATATACACATAGAGATTGATGCTTATGTCTTTTTCAAATAGCCGTCTTCGCGGGAGCGCGAGATGGTGCCTTAATAATTTAGAAGCATTATGGGGAATTGTGAAATTCACATTAAACAGAGGAAAATTGCATTCAATTTTTCTTATCAAGTACGAGTGTGTCCAAACATTTGTTGATTTGCAAAACGCAGTGAAAGAATCCTCCCCTTCTATGTTATTTGTTTAACTGAGTGAGACTGGTGGGATGAAATGTGTGAGAGAAGGGACAGGGAGGGAGCGTAAACAAGTGTGCGTATCTCACGCTTTGAGTCCGGACGTTTTTGCTCGCGTGCTCAGCGTTTCTTGAAGGAGCCGAGTCAGTCACGGAAGCGTGAAATCCCGTCAGCTTTCTTGCAACATCCGTTCCTTATTCAGTCGGTGGCGCACACACCTACCTTTCCCGTCGAGCCTCATACCACCCCCCCCCCTCCCTCCTCCCAAAGTGCCGTTTTTGTTCAAAATATTCTTTCTTTACCTCGTCCAAATGTGAACTTCTGGTCGAGAAGGAAGAAGTATAAAACCCAAGGCGGCAAGAATCCGTCTATATAGCAAGCCCTTCGTCTCTGACGTTCGTTTGGCCATCGTCACCCGTTTGTTTGCTTTTCGCCACTTGTTTGCTGTGCGTTTCTTCCACAGGCCTTGCCGAAAAGGAGATGCTGTCGCAACCGTTAAAGTGACAAAGACTTTTGTATGTAGCTATCTAGATTTGGTTTCGCTCCAAAAAACAACGCGGCACCTACGCTGCGCTGGCGGCTCTTCCCAGTGAACTGGAAAACTTGCAGCAAGTTGCGTCCTAGTAGGCGGGGCTATCATCCGCTCTGTCGCAATGTGAAAAACAGCAGGGAAGGAGAATTGTTCAATCTTGCATTTTCTGCTCTTTTTTAATTCAAAAATAAAGCTGAGATGAACACGAGTAAAGCGCGAAGACTCGTTACATTGGAATTGTGTCTTCAAGCTATTTCATAACCTCTGGATCGATTTGCTCAAGTTCGGTAGAAGAGACGCGTTTAGAATTGACAAGTGGACATGTAAAGGTGAGTGTTAGTCTTAAGGATTCAGGGAGTAGCGAGCAGCGTGTGTGAGGAGAATCTACAAGGGAAGCAAGCAGGTGGAAGACATTGCCAGTGTCTTGTCATACCCTTAAAGGCGGTGCGTAACTGTTTTTTACGCATTGCTGGAACATACAATGTAATTTCGCGGCGGTTTCCTACATACATTTTGCGAGGTTGAATTACTGAACTAGCCAATAATTGACAAACCATGGTTTGTCATAATTCTTGCGGTTCACTAATTGGGAAAACAGTTTAGGCAATATGTGCACATCGCGGAAAATCTTCGCCAGGGAGCAGTTTCATGACGCGCAGTGTGTTAAAGGGTTGTCTTTCGTTAACAGAGGTTATTGGCGTCCTATGGAAAATTTCCCTGAAAACTTGCGTAGTTAAATTAGCACTTACATAAGCTCTCACTTTAGCGCATAAATAATTTAATTTTGTTAAAATTAACGTCATTACGTTTGCAATTCCGGGAAACGGCTTTCTGTCTGTTGTGTCTGATACGCGCAGACTTGTTTACCAGCCCTGTCAGTCTCTTCACTCGCGCATTTCAACCAACCGATCTTACAAAAATAAATAAAAATTCTGCATCGGCCCGAAGACATTTAACCTAATTATAATTTATGGTCCTATCTCTCAGATGTATTTTTTATGACAAGAAGAGCCTTGTAGAAGATAGATTACGTTTGACGATGTGCAATTAATGCCTTATTTCATATAAAAAGTAAAATCGGTCGCAGTGACCGTGGTGTTCCTTTGTAAAGAGTTCCACGTCTAGCCTGTGGGTCGAAAGTAAGGATGCAGTTGTGTCGGACGCTTCTGGTGGAGTTTACAACCCACTAGAATATCTTTGAGGTTTCTGTTGCGTTTGTATGTTACCCTTGATGCTTCCGGAAATATTGTCGTCAGGCGTTCTCTACACGTTAGCATGCAGTGCTATTTCTGGAGGATATTATATTTGGAAGGGCGAGGGAGCATTTCTTCATATAAGAAAAAGGGCATTCAGTGTTGGCTTTTGGTCGTTTCTTTAGATGATCCATGCAACCTAGAGTTGTTGTTTTCTGTAAGATCATGTTCACAGAGTTACAGAGGTATATATTTTGAATTCGTGTCGCTTTTTCGGGCTGAAATTCGCGCAAGTAGCATTACCTACGCTTCATATATTCAGCCGTGTGGCCTGAGGAGAGAATACACGGCAGGAAAATATAGAGGAAGCGCCTGGTTTTATTTTGCGAAGAAAATCGCTAGTGCCACTCGCCTGGCATTGCATCAAGGAAACTCGAAGGCTATAGTGCAGAGCCACGATACCTTCAGAGCGATATGGTGCAGGAAACCTTGCGGCTAGGCGGACCAGTTTCGCTTCCAGTGTCTATTTTGGCTACCGCAAAACAGCTCGTACGTGGAAAGTCCACCTCGCAGCTTCATAGTCTGGGCTCCGGCCCATTCGGGGCTAGGAGGAAACCAGGCAGCAGATACCGAAGCCCGCGCGCTTCTTAACCGGCAACTTCGTTCCACTCCTCCTCAGAAAAAGAATTGACACCAGCCTACTTTTTCAGAAAAATTGCTCAGTTGTACCAAACCAAACACGCTCTTTACCCTCCCCCCCCCCTCCCCTCCCCTCGGGTAAAGGGTTGACGAGAGCAGAGGAGCGCTTGTTTCTTCGCCTTCTTACGAACACCATTATGTGCCCCCCATCACTTAACTTTGACAGTGCCTTCCCCGGGGAGTGCCCGACTGTGCGAAAATGTCCTCCGACCTTTTCCACATGACGTGGGCGGGCCCCTTCAACCCTGCCTTTGCACCTAACCCGAACCCCACCCGGGAGGACTGGGAGGCGACCCTACTCGCCTGCTCCGACCTGAAAGCCCGAAAGGCGTTATTCAAACGAGCAATGGCGGCAGCGGAAGCCACTGGGGTCCCGTACTAGGGACTCCACTTAGTGTTTGTGAGTGGAAGGGCACTATGCCTCACCCCAGAGCAACCTCCATGTAACTATTTTAATAAACGTTTTCACCACCCACCACCGAAAAGGCTATGTCGTACCTGCTGGTACACGTTCGTTCCTTAAAGCCAGCGAAACCTTCCTTGCATGATCTTCAAATTCTAGACATGCAAGCTTATTCTATTATCGGTTGGAGTTTTCTTTACTGCTATGTCTCCGGTATGAAGCCGTTTATATATGAGTGAGGTAACAAAAAGAACGGAATAAATTAAATAAACAAATACACTTTATTTGACCACCGCACTGTTGTCGACTATGCCTCTGGTATGTGGTGATTGGCAGATCATATGGACTGCGCCAATCCAACTCGGCAGTGTTAGATGCGAAAGTGACATGAGAATTGAACAAAGGACCTCTGAATTCTGATTAGGACATGCGAACCTTTTTCAATGTAGGGACGTTCAGACGGCTTGGTTAGAGTGGGACTTGCTTATATAACTGCATCGTATAGGGTTTCACATAATATAGCAGCTGACGACAGCATACTATATATACAGGAGTATCTTTTAGGGTGACACGCGAAAAGGGGGTCGGCCTACAAATTAGCTTGGTCATGTGAACAGGCCGCATGCAACAGAGTTTCAATAGAGCGGCCACGTGCTCTCATGTGATCCCTATTAGTGGCTGAGCATGTGCGTTTCAGATTAGATGTTACGTAATGGGGGCCCAGATTAAGAAAGTAGTAGGTAAGAAACTAGCAAAGTGCATGAAGGGGAACGTAAATGGAAAAACGGGCTCGCATACGAGAGTCATTAAATCTGTCATATTGTTTATTATTTATTATTTATTTATTACAACCTCAAAGGCTCCATTGAAGGGGTATTATATGAGGGAGTGGGTTTCAGGGCATAATATTGCTTCAAGTGATGATTTGAACAGTGATGGGTCTGTATGGAGCACGACGTCGGCAGGCAAGCCATTCCAGTCTTTTGCTGTGCGAACGAAAAACCAGTACAGATGCGCAGATGTACGGGCTTGCGGAGGATGGGTTGTCTTTTCGTGGTTCATGCAGCTGGAGGTGCGGTATGCAGGGATGATAATAGATTCGTGCGAAAGATGATAATAGAATTTATGAAATAGAGATAGTCTTGCGTTGATACGCCGGTTAGCTAAATTTGATAGATGAGCATTACATTTTAGTTTGGTTACACTTTCATAATAAGAATAGGCAGAGAAGATGAATCTAGCGGCGCGGTTTTGTATTGCTTCTAGCGCGTTAGAAAGATTAGGTTGATTATTGTCTCAAATAGCCATGCATATTCTAGCATGATGCATATTCTAGTTTGGGCTGTACAAATGTTACATAGGCTAGTTATTTTAACGATGGTGGTGCTAGACGTAGTCTTCGCCGAAAATACCCTAGAACTCGATTTGCTTCTTTAGACATTTGAGTTACGTGGTATGTCCACTTAAGATCATGTGTTAAGTGAAGGCCAAGGTATTTATATGTGGTTACAGCTGCAATTTCTGAGTTAGCTATTAGGTACTTAAAATGTGGTTCAGATGGACGGCTGTGAAAAGAAAGTAAATAAGTTTTTGTCACGTTAAGAGACATGAGCCATTTACTGCACCAAGTTAAAATGCGATCTATGTCAGATTGAAGAAGTTGGCGATCACTGTGAGTGATTATGGGACGGTACACAACACAATCGTCAGCAAATAGGCGTATGTTAGAGCATGTGTCAGTTGGCAAGTCGTTTATATAGATAAAAAAAAAGCAGGGGCCCCAGTACTGTGCCCTGGGGTACCCCAGATAGAACAGAGGAGTGAGAAGAAGAGCATTTATTAGCGAGAACAACTGCTGCCGGTTAGTTAAAAAGTTACGAAGCCAATGAAGTACCAAGGAATTGAGATTAAGACGTGAAAGATTCAAAAAAAGCCGCCGGTGGGGAACTTTGTCAAACGCCTTTTCGAAATCTAAGCAGAGGGCGTCCACTAGATTGTTGTGATCACGGTTGGAGTTTAGGTCATTAATAAATAGAGCCAACTGTGTGTCGCAAGAAAGGCCCTTTATAAAACCATGTTGGCTAGCGTGAAAGAAATGAACAGATAAAAGAAATTTCATGATGTGAGAAAAGATTACATATTCCATTAGTTTAGACGGGACGCTAGTAATGGATATAGGACGGTAATTATAACGGGAAGATGAAGGCCCTTTTTTTGGTACTAGAATGACTTTACCCACTTTCCAGTCGTGCGATACAATGCCTGATGAAAGCGATTGCTGAAATATATGAGACAACAGGACACTTGTGGTATGTTTTGTATTTTTTAGTACCATCGCCTTAATATCATCAAAACCTGCTGATGATGTTAGTTTCAAAGAATCAAATAATTTAACAATGCCGTGGGGTTCGAATGATATATCGGGAATAGCAGGAAAATCAGAGGATGGAAAACCCGTTAGGTCCCCATCTGGTTCACGAGTAAATACAGAACTAAAGGTCAGGTTTAATACTTCAGCAACATCATGTTCCGCAACTGTAGCCATATAATTATCATGAAGTGTTATTGTGTAGCTAGGGTTAGGATTGATACATCTCTAGAATTGGCGAGGATTTGTGCGTAGCATTTCAGGGAGCGCGGTATTAAAAAAGGATAGCTTAGCTTTAAAGACATGGGCGCTAAATTGTTTTTCGGCTACGCAAATACTTCTGCCATGTATTAGGGTTGTTATTTCGTCTGGCTGCTCGAAAGAGTCGTTTCTTCTTGTTAGTAAGACACTTTATTGTAATATTGAACCAAGGAGTGTTAACGCGCTCGCTTACAGTAATTGTAGGGATGCATTGTTTTACAAGATTATTCATTTTATTCTTAAAAAGAAGCCAGTTAGTCTCGGTAGACCTTCGCTCAAAGTCGATAAGAAACCAAGTACAGAAATTTTCGAGTTCACGGTTTAGATAATCGCCTTTATCATGAAAAGTGAGTATTTTAGTTACTTTCTTCGGTTTTGGTAGGGGGTTGAGAAACGTGGCGTGAATTACTGAATGATCACTAAGCCCAGGAAGATGTGAAAAGGATAAAACATTCTGTGGATGTGACGTTAAAATCAGATCAAGTGTGCTAGATGATTGTGCACTTTGTCTTGTTGGTGAAGAGATTAGTTGGGTTAAGGCAAAGGTTTGACATGTGTTCACAAAATGGCACTCTGAGGAATTTGATGTGATCTCAGAAGGGCAAGACCAGTTTATCGCGGGAAAGTTAAAATCCCCTAATATGAAGACAGTAGCATACGGAAGCTTCGTGGTTACGGTATTATTAGCATCATGTTCCCTGCAAGGTGGTGTTTAATAAATGCGCAAAATATCTGCGGAGAAATACGTTTGCGCGGGAGATTAACGCGCCCACGTTGTCCTCGCTCTTTTCATGTGGAGGTCGCCTGGAAACGTTTGCTCGCCACCAGATGTGATGAAAGCGCCTCTTTTTACCGCTGTAACCGTGAAATAATGGATCAGGTGCCATTTTAAATATAGATACAGGTGGCAAAGTTGAGTAAGCTCAAACTGCACATATATAAAAACATCTCTCATTTTCTCAACTTTATTCTATTGCAAAACCAAAATTACCTGAAAACTGCGCTCATTATGGAGTATCGTAATTGTCGGCTTTTCTTTTTTCTCAAAAATCAACGCATATTTTACACCTCGTGGGGCAGTGACATGCTGTCAGTGGCCGCGTGAAGAGTACCTCTGCTTCTTTTCCCTCGTTCATGTATTTTGTTGTGATTGAAAATTCGCTCTTTCAGATCACAAATTTTCCTTTTACCAAGAATAGGTGGAACCTCGATCAATTTGTAATTAACCGAGACGAAATTTCGCCGCTAAAAGCTCTGAGAAAAACAATAATTTACTCAAATTTTTTGAAAAATTAGAAATATTTTTAACTGAACCCCTCTGAACGCATAGTCCAGGTGCCGGTGGGCCTTTCATAGAATGCGCTTTATAAGGGGTCGAACTACAGCATCACCAGGACCTACATGTGTCTTGCGGCAGCATGATCGTCTTCGGTTTGGACGTGTGTCACCTGTGATTATTTCATCTTGTGTAGTTCTTCCCCGCGATCCAGTGACCACCCTACGAGCAGCGCATGCTCGGAGCATTGCGCCACCTTTGTTCTCATCGTATGCACCACGCATTTGTAAGACGCCGGCCAAAACTTTGAAGCACCTCTCAGGTTCTGTGAGTGCCTGTCTAGACGTTATTCATTATAAGAAAGACGCCAATTGCAGTGCCACAGCCAGTAGACACCTGGATAATATAGTAAACTAAGATGACAATAACTATACTCTGTAATCAAAGTCATTAACGCGTCGCTAGCTAAAGCCAAGCCCAGGGGCTCTCAAGATCCTTCTGTGAAAGCCTTTTAAAGTGATCATGGCGTCCCTTCTATCCTGTTGCCGCTCTCGGCATCTTATCAGGAATGCTAACGTTTGTGTGCATTTGGCATTAACAAACTTGGGTACAAACATCTCTCCAGTAGACTCAAACTCGAAACTCCCCTTGCTGAACATGGCGGTTTCCCCATGTTTGGAAATGAGTGGCGTTAAACAAAACTTATATTTTCTCCGTCCAACAAGTGGTGTCTCCGCAGTCATTCTATTGGTCACATGAACCGGTGATGGTGGCCTCAACATTTCTTTTCCTCTTTTTTTTGCAGGGTTTAACTGCGCCATTTCAGATTACAGTAGTCTTGTGACACAATAGACGCCCTAGCAATGCACGCCAACATTCTTTTTTTTTTCCAGTGCCCCTTCGGTACTTGAGGTAACATAATAGCATGAATAACAGGGCTTATTTACTCATTAAAGAAACTACTAACAAAAGCGCTGTTATAATGCATTGCCAAGTTTTTTTAATCATGATTTAATTATACAAGAAAATAGTAAACATGGCAATAAAATGTCCGCACGCAAAAAATAAACAGTAGATGGTCAGTGTCTTTCTCCCTTCGTTGATGTATTTCTTGAACACCGAAGACCCTAAAGTACTTGTCATAACATTCACCACTGCACTTCCTCTTGCTGGATCACTTCACAGTATCGACAATTCTTAAGTAAATATCTGAGGGCAACACAGATTCATATACAGCTGAATAGACTGTGCCCTCGTAGAAGCAAATAATGCTGCTGTGTAACGCCGAATGCTTGTGAAATACTCACTCATCCAACTGATGCTAATGAAGCTTTAGACAATGCCAAGAATTATATGCAGTGTGCGCGAAGACACACAGAGGGAAGTATGAAACACCTGTGACCCCACTTAGACCTGGTTATAACTAGCGAAATCACTCGCCGCGCTGGTGCAGCGGTGAGTACCTGGGTTTGAATCTCCTCGAGTGTTTCTTTTAGTGTTGAAGCACTATACCCAGACTAGATAAATCACCACCCAAAGAGGTAAGTCCGAACTTGGCCGTGCGAGGCCTTGGAGGTTATTCGGCGACACCCAGCGAAGAAGGGAGTTAAACTCTATAAAATATGCCTCCCTACTCTGAGGCTTGAAGAGAAGCTAATGTGGAGCTAGTAAAGAAAATATCTCTATACCCCATCAGAGGCTCAAAAGAAAGAAAAAAGTCTAGGCAGGGTCTCGTGAAGAGCTTCGAATGAACTTCGAATTATCCGCTTGCCACTATTATACGAAACTTTGCTCTTGCGGCGGTATGAAATCGATGTTCACAATAACAACTGCCTGGTAATAAAGCTGTCAGGATTGCAACGCAAAGAGTCAATATACACTACACGAACGACATCCAAATGGCTTTGTACCTAAGATCCGAACAAACTATGGTTACCAAATGCTGAGCTACACTCTCCCGCATGAATTAAATAAACAGTCTGAACGAATGTATAGATAATGAAAAATTGATTGTTTTATGTTTGTTCTTGTTTCTAAAAGTGATATTATGCAATGTACCACTGCAATGCGTCTGTAGGGTGCGTCGGCCTCGTCAAGCATTTCTACTGGCTTTTTGCCGGCGCACCCAACATCCTCAAGATGTTAAATAAACATTATTCTATTCTATTATTCTAAGTTTGTGATTTTTCCGTTAAATTTGGCGGGATTTACACTTATCAGTGACCAAAAATACGCCATTGCGGGAAGTTCATTTCTTGGCGGTTTTTAGACATTGCTGGCTTCTTTTCTTACTGTTTTGGTCGGTCCTGTACTTTCTATTAATATAATCTATGTTCTTTGAAATTATATCTATATCTGCAAGAGAGCACGGCTGTGAGCGCATGACATATCGCTTAGATGCCAGGGGTGAAGATATTGCAAAACGCCGCATATGCCTTGAATTGATTTATGCGGCGTTTTAAATGCAATCGCCATGTCTACTGCAGTCGGACATTCGGTCCTGCAGACTGGGGTTGGTCTAGTATGTACCAAAATGACGAAAATAAAACGCACCTGCACGATATTAAGTTTCGAGAGTGGATGCTTGAGGCTCAAAATGCAATTAAAGTGTTTGTGTATTTAAAACATTATCCCCCTTACTGAATTCATGAAGACCATGAGAGCAAATCGACGTCATTTAATTAAAATGGAAGGCGGCCACTCTTGTCTGCTGGAAGAGTCGTGGGAGCAGATCTACAATCCAAGTGGACAAGCACAGCGATGCTTGTGGCCGAATCCCTTCGTCGCACTGTCCGAGTTTGCTTTCTAAATAGTGATGCTGCTCTACTAGAACGAAGAAGTTGCACACATATTCACTAAACTGGAAACCTCATGTGAAAAAAGATGACGAATCTCATTTTAATTGTTCGAGCCCGACTGCGACGACAGATAAAATGCTGCTCAAACTACTAACTGCTCGCGAGTCTTAATAAGGAGATCGGTGTAATAGGAAGGAGTAAGTTGACGGCAGGGGTGGAATCCCGTCTACAACGGGCGGTAAAAGGGGACAGGCGTCCCTAGAACGCTCGGCAAAGCAAGACAAATGAGATGGCGTCTTTTTGCAGATGAAACGCCTGTTGTGAGCAGCAAAAAAAAAAAAAAAGTGATTTGTAAAATTTTGATTTAAACGTTTTAAAGGAAGACAGGATATTCCTCAAAATGAAATCGTTTGTCACCTGTTGATTCTAGTAAAAAAAATATCTTTCAAATATATTTTAAAAGCACTTATATGGTTCACAAAAAAATTAAAAACTTCAATGCGTAAAATACCACTTTCAAGGCAAACCTTCAATTAGGCTGCTTTCCGAAGGTTTTGATGATTGTTATCGCAAGTTTCTATTTTTTGCTCGGCAGCAGTGACGAGGAGGCATTCTCTCAACCTCGCTGCGTTCACGAGGTCAAAGGGAAGGCAAGGAGAATGTCTTTGTTCACATGCGAGCTGCGGGTTAAGAAAAGAACAAATGGGGCTGGAACTGCGGTGTAGCCATGTGTGCTCCGAAGAAGTAGCGGTTGCTTTATCACATGCGAAGTAAAATAACACGTCACTCAAGAAGCAGCCCCCCTCCCCCCCCCCCCCCCCCCCCCCAAAAAAAAAAAAAGGAAAAAGAAAAGACGTCAAAGCGAAAAGCCGCTTATGCCAGTCGGGCAGACAATCCTGCTCTCCAAATGCAGATGAATCCCAGACACAATGAAAGCGAAAGCGTTTGTGTACAGAGAGGTGTGGTGTGGGCTTTAAGAAGGGATTTCGTCGCAAGTGTATATACCGATGGAGAAGCAGGTGAAGCGATAACGCAGCCTCGGTTGGCATGGGATAGGGCGTGAGAGGGGTTTGTAGGTTAGAGCGTTCAGGTATTAGGCTGACATCAAGATGATAACGTGGAAATCTCTTGCCTCAAGGACTGCGTGAACATGATGCAGTATGGAAATAAACGTTCTCCCCATTGCTATGTATATACCATTTCATCATGCTCCGTGAATGGCTATAGTTCTTCAACATCCTCGAAGGAGGGTATGCAGTGAAGTCAGAATTCAGCACATGAGGCAGAAAGGAACTCTTATACGTTGGCCACTTTTCAACTACGTCACTTCTCGATAGGAGCACATAGTTAAACGAAGACAACGTTAGATAATGCGTTGGCTAGCTATTCTGTATATAATTCACGCTCCGTATTCGGTTCTTGCTGTTCACCATCGTGCCATTTTACGTCTATACCGTTTGTAGCTTAGGGAATTTCTATATACTTGGAGTAGTCGCCCTTTCACTATTTCTCACTTAACCTGGGATGAATTTTGAAGTAATCTCTAGATGCGTCCGTATCATTGATATCTAAACCTTTTCTTTGAGGACAAGCGACAGCGGAAAACAATAGATTTCACTTTAATATTATATAACTCTTTCTTGCAGAGGCTGGACACGATTATAAAGTAAATGAAGGGGCACCTCAACTTTTAATAAGGCAACAAAACGAAGAAAAAAAAACACGATTTGAGCGTGTTTTCGGGGACCCATATTGTTGTAGCAGGAGGCTAACTCGCGGGAGGGGAAATGTCAGGATGAAGTCCTTTAAACAGATTTGGAAGGCTTCCGCAGAACAGGTGGCCGTACTTAAAAGCATGGCTTTTTTTCATATTTATGTTGGCGGGACGGATTCATGAAGGCTTCTACAAGCACAATAAACAAAGCTTTATACTGGCGAGGCCTTGAAAGAAAGGGATCAAAGAAGGAGGAAGGCAGCGCCATTTGTTTTGCTCATTGTCTAGTGCAGAGCTAAAGCAAGTTTGCTTGCCGTTACGGGGTGCGCATGCTTAAATTTAAAGTACAGCGTACAATTTAAACACAGCTGTGGTACCATTGAAATACGTGACTCTGTATGGGGAAAACAAAAATGGCGTGCCTTATAGCACTCTGCTACCTCTGAGGCTTGTGTCTGCGTGGTGCTTTACACTATACGGCTCTCGGCATGCGGGCTTAATTCTACGATGTGTACCGGCCATTGTCATCGCGTGCGCACCAAAGAACACTAAAGCGCCCTCCAAGGAGGTCCGGGGGCGCACTCAACTGCATTCTCGAAAACCCACAAGTGTACGCCATGGCTCTGGAAACGCGTCTTCTTTGGAAGTTCAGAGAGGTAGCTCGGGAGACTGCAATTATGTCAGCAAGCCATTGTTGTCGTTTCCTAGTGACATGAACGGCTATCATAATAAACGGCTAGAATGCATCTCTGTTTGTCGTTTGTCGTGTGTTGATGGGTCACGTGTACTTTAGTTTATTTGTGCTCTTGTATAACCTGCATTGCGCTTGTCACACTGTCACAACAGAGCCGTTGTCTAACAAGGTGTCTTGCTGTCCTCATTTGATACGCGGCGAAGGAAACATCGACATTAGTCAAATCTTTTTGAGAGTGAAGAAAGCTGGAAAAGAGACGCTCGTGTTTGCTCTTGATGGAAGCCGTCTGCTTGGTGGAGATCATTTTGAGAGCATCAGGGGTTACATCCAACGCGTGCTCAGTGTCTTATTGCAATTCAACTATCGCCGGCTCAGTTTGGCAAATACTTCAAGGCAGGGCGCTAGCGATACAGCAAAGGAGTGCCGTTTCAAATTTCTTTTAGAGAGCGCTAGAGGGTGAGCGAGTAACTTAATGAGAAAAAAGGTGAAGGTGTCGACCGGCGGTAAAGAGACCCTGACCTGCAAGAGAGCGCTAGGATACTGCTGTAGCTAACGTGGTTGGTCGCGCAGAGAACAGATGTACATTTCTGGAAAAGTGCTACAGAACATCAGTCGTAACCGTTATTCATTTTGTGTTCCATACGTAGCTCCGACGTACCATATTTGGCAAAAGAATCCAGGCTACATGGTTTCCTTCCTAACCTTCTGATGGAGCACTTCAGAGAAATTAAGAGGTATTGAAAGGTAAGGACGAAGTTCTTGCCCCATAATTTATTTAACACTTGTGAGCTCTTATCTGTGCTGAACTGTGTGATTGGGGCCAGACAGTCAGGTTATTCTGGCAAGTAAAACTATACCTTAGTCCACCGCCCGTGCCCAGTCTTACCCATTCCCATCAGGGACTCAGGCTGAGAGACGCCGTAGCGGAGAGCTCCGAAATTTAGATCCGCTGGTGTTATTTACCATGCACCGATATCGCACAGCACAATGGAGCCTTTGTTTTCACCTCCATGGAAAAGTGGCTTCTGCGGCCAGGATTCGATCCCGCATCCGTGGACATCGTAGTTGAGCACCGTAATCACTTCACCACCGCGACGGGAAACGCTGAGTAGCTGCGCTCAAATTTTTAATTAGGGACTATACAGGTCGTCCTTAATATTTTTAGATTATTTGTGAGACATCTCTGGAATACCTTAAGATACTGTTCAGATAATATTTATGCCTATGGTCTAAACTTCCGATCTGCCTCAATATTCTGCTTCAAATGTTAGTGCTTTTCTCACAGTAGTAATCAAGTCTGTCTTAGAAAATAATGTGATGCGTTTTCGACAATAACAAAAGGAACAAACTACAAGTCTCTTCGGAAGTTACTGCTCAGGTTTAGAATGTGTGAAAAATCACGATCATGAAGACTTACACGAATATTGTAGAAAATCTCTAGGTATGGCCCAGTCGAAAAACAAGAAGCAATTTTGAATTTCACTAAGATCATGTAGCCTTTTGGGGATGACTAATTGTTTATTGCTCTTCAAATGGAACTTGGTGCAGTAGTGTCATTACTCCGGGAAATAATAAGGTTTATAAACTAGTTTACAGCGTAGTGGCACAAACACTGGCAGATAAACCGCAGCAGTCTTCAATTATTCGAGGAAAGAAATAACTCTTGAAAAGCATTTACTTTCAGGTGTGAAGTATGTCGGAATTTACAGCTGGGATCCTTTCGAGGGGAGAACTAACGTGGCGAATGAACATTTGATGACGCAGAGATGCACTTTGTACAATGGTAATTATTCAAGTTCTTGGTTATAATAAAAAGATAATTTTCTTACAAACACAGGAATATTGGGTAGATATTAGAAAAAAGAACTACCGACAAGAAAAATTTAGGAAACTATTTAAAAAATTTGCTGTGGCTGTGACACAAAACTGGCAAGGACATTTTGCATATTTTGGACGTAGTTCTGGCGTTACGTTCGCGTTGGCTGTACTTTGAATAAAATAAAAAAAGGCTCACACCAAAATGAATAAATTTCATGTCTCTCTGTCTGGTTCGTTTTAAAGGGACATTTTTTAAAGGGATCATGGAAAAAGCAAGAGAGTTCCAGAAACCCATTTACTTCTGCTTTATTGATTATGCGAAAGCGTTTGACTGCGTAGATCACAGCAGATTGTGGCAAGCTCTCCAAGAGATGGGAGTTCCAATTCATCTCATCTGTCTCCTCAGGAACCTTTATGAAGGGCAAGAGGCCACAGTCAGAACTGGGCATGGTCTTACTGATTGGTTTCCGATTGAGAAAGGGGTGAGGCAAGGCTGCATACTGTCGCCCTGCCTATTTAACCTATATGCAGAGTGCATCATGAGGAAGCCCGGTCTGGACGAGTCTTCAGCTGGAGTGAAGATTGCTGGAAAACGTATCAACAACCTTAGATATGCGGATGATACCACTTTAATGGCAGAAAGTGAAGTGGAACTCAAGAGACTTCTGATGCGCGTACAAGAAGAGAGTGAGAAGTTTGGGCTTAAACTGAACATTAAAAAGACGAAGATCATGGCGTCTTGCCCTATCAAGTCCTGGAGCATCAATGGACAAGAAGTGGAAGCTGTGACAGATTTTCTGTTCTTGGGCGCCAAGATTACCTCGGAAGGAGACTGCAGCCATGAAATTAGGAGACGCCTGCTTCTGGGAAGGAGAGCAATGGTTAGCCTTGACCGCCTAGTAAAGAGCAGAGACATTAGTCTGCCAACCAAGATCCGTATAACCCGTGCTATGGTCTTTCCAGTTGTGATGTATGGATGCGAGAGCTGGACTGTGAAAAAGGCTGACCGCCGAAGAATTGACGGGTTTGAATTGTGGTGCTGGCGAAGACTCTTAAGAGTTCCTTGGACTGCCAGAAGATCAAATCAGTCGATTTTGTCGACCATAAACCCTGACTGCTCATTGGAGGGTCAAATTCTAAAGTTAAAGCTCAGCTACTTTGGTCATCTGATGAGAAGAGAGGAGTCGCTGGAGAAAGATTTGATGTTGGGAAAGGTTGAGGGTCACCGGAGAAGGGGTAGGCAGCGAACGCGATGGTTAGATGGCATTCTCGAGGCATTGCAGATGAAGCTATGTGATGTTAAGAAGATAGTGAGAGACCGGAAAGCGTGACGTGACATGGTCCATAGGGTCACGAAGAGTCGGACACGACTGAACGCCTGAACTGAACTGAACTTTTTTTCATGCAATGCATAAAATCCTGGATAGCAACCTATGTCCACCTACCTTTTTGGTGGCTCCAGTCGTGAGAGGGGGACAAGGAAGGCTGGCTGGGGTGGCCACTACGGCTAGCATAGTGTTTCAATGGATATATGTTGGGATGCATTGAAAACATAGCTGCAAAATTCCGCCTTAATATTTTATGAGTTTCTTGAAATACGTTCACATTTTACTGAAGAGCTGCACTCTTAGGCAGTGTGTCAAATAAAAAATAAATATGAGATATTAACTTTGATAATTTGGGGTCATGTCATATCTAGCCTGTGGACACCCATCACGCGGTTAGTCTGGCATGCACATATAGTTGCGTTTGAAAAACACATTAGTGTTCAGTGAGCGCTCTCGACTTTGGAAGTTCAGTTTGTGAATCAGTAAAATTGTTAACCCACCTGCAGATTTCATCAGAAGAGGATGAATGGGGGAGAAGAGGAGGCCAAAATCCTATCGAAGACATGGCTTTTGGCCATAGTTTACTGTATGGCTCCAGATTTATTTATGTCGTGGGGGAATCACTTCACGTATGATCACCCTTTTCCTATCGTCGTTGACCATTCTCATTTGGGCATAGAGGACTTCTGGTGGCATGCCATCGTTTCTACTTCAATCGCCGGAGCACATCGCCGTCACAACGTTCCAACGAACCTTCTGTCCTAGCAACATGCTGTTATCGCTCACCTCTACCAAAACCTTGCACGTAAGCAGAGGCCATGGAAGTAGCCATTGCTCTAGCGGTGGCGGAGGGCTACAGAACCGGGCGCTCGCTAACGATACTCACGGACTCTCAAGCAGCCTGTCGAAATTACATGAATGGTAGGAAAGGTCGTCACGCGCTCTGTATACTCCTCGAAACGAGCGACAAAATTAAAAATCACAAACAAAACAAGAACACGCACAAAATTATGTGAGTACCGATGCACATGGGGGTGACAGGGAACCAAGAGGCCGTCAGGATAGCTCGAGCATACACTACTTTCCGTGCATCTGACGAGTCCACGGAACTTTTGCCAGCACACAAGGTGTACTCGGCCGTACTAGCAAACTATAGAGGTAGAGGAATGCGATATCCCCAACTGCACAGTTCTCTCAACAGAGAGGAAGCTGTCATTAGGAGACAATTACAGACAGGTTCATACCCAAACCTACACATACTAAACAAAATGCACCCTACCATATACGCGGACAGATGTCCGTGGTGCGACGAAAAGCCCACACTATATCACATAACGTGGGCCTGTCTAAACATAAACGTGGTCCCCAAAGTTCGAAACCCCAGTGCGGAGAAGTGGTAGACTCTGCTGTCCAGCGACCGTTGCGAAGATCAGCAAGGTCTGGTACAGCGTGCTCAACGGGAAGCAGTGGCCAGCGGAGCCCTGCACTGAGGGCTCCGCTGCATTGGGTAGAAGCGGACGAGGTCGAAAGAGAAGACTCCTGTGGATTCAACAAGGAGACACATTTCTAGACGCCCCAAAAACCCCTAAAATAATATAGGGCTAAACAAAGCTTTCCTTCCTTCCTTGACCGAGCTTCTTTTACATTTCGGCTTGGATACACATTTACACATTCAGCCATCGGAAAAATGTTCATCTTGTTAAGGCTGTTCCTACAACCAGATCGTAGAAAGCCCAAGTTAAAAGTAGTGACATATAGTTCTGAACCGAAAGAGTCAAATATATTATCCGCACTAAGAATCAAACCCCCCCCCCCCCCCCCTCGTCTTCAAACAGAGCAACGGGACCAATAACCCTGTCCAGAAGAAAAACAAAAAAACACTAAGACTTTTAGCTCTCAAGTTCATAATAAAGGTGCAAATTTCACGCGAGCAGACTCTTTTATGACGCGGAATACCTCACGGCGGGCCGCATGTAAACCCTTTACCGTTGCAGATGTGATGCGCGACATCAAGCGTAACAGAGGAGGTGGTATCACCGGCAAGGCCATGATAAGCGTGCTATAATAAAGCGCCGTGTTCAGGTACTTACCTCACGAGAGATGGCTTTAATTATGCGCTAATGAGGCTAGCCAAGGATGCTGCGTGAGTGCAAGGCATGAGAAGTTTTTATGCTAATAAACTAACGTCGCCTAAATTAAGTCCGCGTGGAATGAGGCCCACTTCATGAAGATGCGGTATTGTCATGTATATCGTCAACAGCCCCATTGGTGCTTCTTGCAGCTAGCGTGCTTTAGGCTCATCTTCCTGAATAAGTGAAATATTGATAGTCACGCCAAATGGAGCTTAGAAGAGAGTTAGGTTTCAGGTTACTGTTTACTGTCCGATTTAATTTTATTTCTCCAGCGAGAATTTGGAAAGTTATCTATCATTTTTGTTGTTTTTGCAGCACCCTTAGTCACAAAGTTGGGCGGCATCTTATAGCCTGCGTATATCGATTTCACGCGTAGCTGAGCACGTTCTTTTTAATCGCGTTGATCTTCGTGATATTGGTTCAAAGCTCTGCTCGAACGCTAACAATCTGTGCGTGGACCGTTCATTAAGGGCAGAGGATGCAATGTACCATACCCTGGCTAACGCGTATGCCTCCTTTTTTCTCGGTTTTCTAATGAGCCAAATAAGGTTTTATGCTGAGCTTCTTTACTTTGTTTGAGTCTAGCCAAGGGTCATAGCAGCGATATAACTTTCTGATGCAAACGTGAAACAGCATAAGAAAGTTTAAGGCTTGCTATCCGCTTGAAGCCATCACATCGTAATCTACCTTCGCTGTGTTCGGCTAAAGAAAAAGTAAAAAATGAAACCAACAAGAAAAGTGAAAGAACTTTCTTATAAATTTTTTAGCAAAGCCAGAGCCTGAGAATGAACATGACTTGCCCTCTAGCCTCCGTAATTAAAAGTATAAAACCCAGTTTGAGATCTCGTTTTCTTTAGGCAGATGCTTTTTCTTGTTTTTGAGCTGGAAGCGCAGCCCGTGAAATTCTAATCGTTGGCTTGTCGATAAGCTACTAGAGTTCAAACAGTCTTTTTTTCTGTTCATTTTTCTTTGACAGCAGGAGCATGCAGCATAAAATTGTGTGGCATGGGTTTGAAGCAGCTCATTAAATTTATATGCGGCGCCTTCTGCAAGACTGCTCGTTGAAAGAAAACACTTTTTATTTTCCGCGCCCAAGGCAAACTTTTCTTAACGTTGCGGGTGCCTCACTTGGTTGACAAAATGGTATACATGCTGAAATCAAGTTGTGGTGGTTTTTGTCTTAACGGCAGAAAGCATGTTCGAAAAAAGAATCACATATTTCGCCGATTTAACATTAAGGCGGGATGAAGCATTGACACTTTTGAGAACATATCTAATTTCAAAGCCACCCCATGGATAAAATTGTTTCATCGGTAGCAAAATCATTACACCGATGAAAATTCAGTGATGGGTTATGTATTCGTGCCTCTTTGATGTCTCGAGCAATATCTAAAGATGTGTTTTGAATATATCGGTGACATCAAATTCTGATGGCGTTCATTTTTACGGCGGAAACCGTTTAAAAGAAGCGCAAATCTTCCTCAGAGTTAATATCAGGGCAGAGATCAAATAACGACATATATGGAAAAGCCACTTTCAGTATTCTTAATTTGTTATCGATGGCAAATAATCGTCAAATACGTTCCATGAAAAATTGCGGACGGTTCATTTATTCACTCATCGTATATGACTCGAGTGATTTGCACAGATGTGGTTTCATTTTTCTGCCTAACCGATAGCACAGGTAAGCTATAAAAAGCTGAACTTTCTCAGATTTCGAATTTGCGAACACCAATGCAAACGTCGAACTCAAAGGCAGATGAAATGGTAAAAGCTATTTTAGTGTTCTAATAGGATACCCAAGTGGACAAAGCTATGAATTGCTATTGCCAAAATGTTCTAGAAATCCATCCGGTGCTTTTTTTTTTTGCGATGTACATTCTTTTTAAAATAAGCAGGCTGCATGATTTTATTCTTAGCCGTGTTGAAGAGCACTTAAGGCATCCCTCGAGGCTTATGTCGCTTCTAAGGTAAGTAGAGAAATCGTCGTTTTCTTTGAAGCCTTCTTTTTTTGCGTTTTTAGTATTTTAAGGTCTACACTCTACGCAAGTGAAGAGAAGAACATATATCACAGTAAATTTCGGCAAATACGCTACATGTACGTGGTGGTTTGTACGAGCTGCGGCTAGCATGCACGAAATTAAGTGACAGGAGCATCAGGCGCAACAAATGTGATCGCAGTGATTGAGGCTAGCGTTTTGTTGCCGCTTCGGTAAGCCGTCGCTCCCTAATTTGTGCGTGGATAGGACGTATCTCATCCGGCGGAATTAGTCCTGTAGACACACCGGATATACTGGATGTACTGTATACGCTCTTCCCATCTCGGAACATCAACGCACGATCGTTATACCCCGAATCGATAAGCGCCGTACGGCAGAGCACAGTGGCGAAATGTGAGAGGCCACGTGTGCGCGCAATGACAATCGGGCACGAGGGTCCTCTGCTAGGCTTTTCCACGAGAGGGACACAAACCACATTCCTTTGGAGCTCGTTAGTGTCACCTTTTTCCCCTTCTTTCTTTCTTTTTTTTTTGTAGTGAGGCTACATTCAAGGTATGAGTAAAAGGCCCCGTGGAAGCGCTTGAGTAAACTGGAGTCGGATACACACACGCTGATTATGCTACATGGGTGTCAGCTTTAATTTTGTTTTGTTAATGCTCTTTTTTTCATTCAGCGTGATGCGCTACTCAGTGATAGGCATTCTTGATGGTCGAAGAAACGAACTAACGTAAAAGCTGCTGAAACGTGTTGCTATAAGCACTGCGATGTGCTAGAAAACTTCCTCTGGTCGCATTATTTGCGTACCAATGCACCCTGATGCTTGCTAGAGGAAATGAAGGTGATACCAAGGTGCATAATCTCTTTTCGTCGATATGCAGAGAAAACGTTCAGGGCACATAAGTTCCACTCCTAAGACTACGACGCGATTTCATTAAGAGCTCTTGTCCTCTTGCGCATCTTTGAGCGCGTAAATAGTTTTGCTAAATTCGGTGAGGCACTGATAGATGGCGCTACAGCGATATCTATGTTGCGGCGCTCAGGTAACTTTCCGTGTTCTGCTTTATACAGAACCTTACCATATAATTTCCTCCAATTCAGAGACTGCTGGCGTTCTTTGTATGTGTGTAACTGAGTTCCCCTACAACTAAATCACAGAGACTGGAACCGCTTTTGCGTTGCGGCATATTATGTCAATCATCATCATAATCAATGTGTATGCAGTGATTACCTGAATATATCTGTCTCTGAGAAGACTACAAACAAGCAATTTCAATCCAACTCTAATTGTGTAATTTCTTGTCCGGCTTTTAAGGCGAAAACATTTAATGGCTCATGCTGTCGTGGGCAAAGTGGATCCCGCTTTTGTGGCGGCTCTGATTGGCCGAGTAGGGATGACGTCATAGAGGTCTCTACCAATCACAGGGCACCACCACAGTATGTGCGATTGCGCGTACTGTATACTAATCAAGGAATAACCCCACCGGGGTGGCGCAGTGGTTACGGCGCTCGACTACTGTTCCCAAAGACGCGGGATCGAATCCCGGCCTCGGCGGCACCTTTTCGATGGAGGCGAAAAGCAAGGCGCCCGTGTGCTGAGCGAAATCAGTGCACGTTAAAGAACCCCAGGTGGACAAAATTTCCGGCGTCCTCCACTACGGCGTCTCATTGCCTAAATTGCTTTGGGACATTAAGCCCCACAAACCAAGCCAAATCAACGAATATATACCCATTACAAATTACTAAGCATACTTACAGTAATTATTTATTTGCTTGATATATATATATACATTTTTTTTCTTTTTCTGTAAAGCGTGCTCTGCTGCACACACACTCATAATGTGGGGAAGCCTGCAGGTTCAGGGCATAGGAAATAAAGTTTAGCTCTGTATGCACTAACGGGCCACGCCAAACTTTTGTATGCGCGCACTTAAAAAAAAAAAAAAAAATATATATATATATATATATATATATATATATATATATATATATATATATATATATATATATTGTTACGGACGACAAGGAAGAAGAAGCGGGCAGTGGCGCGGGCAGGAGCGTAACATTTGGTTGGAGGTGCGGCGTACGGCATCCCCATCCTCGCTTTGGAGCATCGACGCCATCTTGAAGCCGGGACCATTCCCGAGGGCCCAGGGACATCGCCGAGCAGCTTCGCCCCAGCCCTTCAAGCCCAGACCTGAACAACTACCACCGCCCAGCCCCCAGCCCGGACCTGAAGACAAGGAGAACAGACAAACCAATCAGAACCGAGATGAAGGACCCGAAAGACCCGAATGACCCGAAGGAACCGATGGACACGAACACGCAACCCCCGCCCAAGCTGCCCGACGTGACCTCGAGCCATCGGTCCCATGGACTCCGGTGACGGATGGTTGACAGCTCCAAGGGAGGCGGATCACCCACGCATCAGACATCGTAACGGCAAGCCGTTCTATTCTTCCTTCTTCCTCTTCTTCTTCAAGCATCATACCATAAAATCATTAACATCGCTAAACTTCCTCGTCCACGATCGGGACGATCGCTCGGTGGCCCCGGGTCATGTTACGGACGACAAGGAAGAAGAAGCGGGCAGTGGCGCGGGCAGGAGCGCTCGCGCTAGGCCCGCGAACATTCATTAACCGTCATCTACCATCGTCATCGGTCATGTTCTGTCTCCTGTCTTCATCGGCTTGCCGCTTCGTAACACAATATATATATATATATATATATATATATATATATATATATATATATATATATATATATATATATATATATATATATATATATATATATATATATATATATATATATACCGGGTGTCCCAACTAACTTGAACCAAGGGATACAAAATAATACATTTGAGATAGGTCAGTGAAACCAATTGCATTCAACTGCCAGCCTCTTTGCGCACTACAGGTGATTTTTTGTTTTGCAATTACCTAATTAGCTAATTACGTTAATTTTTCTAATTGAATAAATATCGACTTTAGACCAAACATGTGAATTGGAAACTTGTAGAGCACCTTCAGAAATCCCGATTCCATTAACTGCGATAAAGAAAGTCTCACGTGTATCTTTTTTTCTGGGCTCAAAAGAAAGCCCGCGAAATACAAATAATACCACGTGACTAGTGCATTTGTGCGCCGCGATTGTGGTGCTCTCAGTCGTGGTTTGAGCGAACGAAATTAGCTGCGGCCGTGTCTCCTTTGCCCTGTTAAAGCGGCAGGCCGATATGCCTGCGATGGCTTCTTCGCCCGCGTCCGACAGCCGGCCCACGTGATGGTGCAAGTAGCACCGAGAGAAGCGAGCCGACACCACCGGGATTCTAACAAACCTTCCTTCTCTCCCGTCAGCGAACGTCACGACAAACGGATGAGCGATAAGGTATCAGCCACTGAATCTGCGCATACAGGCTTGGGTAAAGGGGCGAGATGACATCATGCGACTCGACTAAAATTAGCGCTGCACCTTCATTTGCCGGTTCTTTATCGTCATCCGCCTGTCGTGATGTAGGCTGCTGCGGTGCACAGGCCTGGCCAAGATCGCGATGACGACGGGCGAGCTCCAGCTCGCTCCAACCATCGCCAACATTTCTGCCTGCCGCTGCAACGGGACCATAGGGTCACGGCCGCAGCTGGTTTCGTTCGCTCAAACCACGACTGAGAGCACCACGATCGCTGCGCTCAAATGCGCTAGTCACGTGGTATTATTTGTATTTCGCGGGCTTTCTTTCGAGCCCGGAAAAAAAGATACACGTGATACTTTCTTTATCGCAATTAATGGAATGGGGGTTTCTGAAGGTGCTCTACAACTTTCCAATTCACATTTTTGGTCTAAGGTGAATATTTATTAAATTAGAAAAATTAATATAATTAGCCAATTAACTAATTGCAAAACAAAAAATTGCCTGTAGTGCGCAAACAGGCTGGTAGTTGTATGCAACTGGTTTCACTGACCTACCTCAAGTACATTATTTTGTAACCCTTGGTTCAAGTTAGCTGGGACACCCGGTATATACATATATATATATATATATATATATATATATATATATATATATATAGGAAAGAAGCCAACAGTCGGCGAGGCCAAGGAAAGCGTTGGGGATGGTATGTTTATGTCATTTTTTTTTAAATGTGTATATATATATATATATATATATATACATATATATATATATATATATACATATATATATATATATATATATATATATATATATATATATATATGTATATATATATATATATATGTATATATATATTTTTATTGCGCGCATACAAAAGTTTGGCGTGAGCCGTTCGCGCATGCTGAGCTAAACATTTTTCCCATGCCCTGAACCTGCAGGCTTCCTCACATTGTGAGTGTGTGTGCAGCAGAGCACGCTTTACAGGAAAAGAAGAAATAAGGATGTGGCGGTGCTGGACAGTCTACATACAGTTATAGACGGAGCACATATTACTTTAATAATGCAGCAGCTTTTGTGCAATTTGCTACAGGTTATGTGCCACTACTGCGGAAGAACAGCCTGTACAAAAACACAGTTTGAAAAATTACATCCGCTTGATTCAAAGCACAGCGAATCACAAAGGTCTTCCACATGGCATAAGTGCTGGCAGGTTTGGAGCATTAGAAAAGTTTGGAAACTGCTCAAACAAAACTGGAAGCCTCAGTGAATAAGCACGAATTCGAATTGTTTACTCGCACTCTGAGCATGCCGCCTACTTGTGAGGTGCCGGCTCGACCTATTTTTGCAGACAGCACGACCACGCCAGGGTAAAATATATTGCGTAGTTGAAGGGCTTCGCTAGTGCATAGCACAATATTTGGCGAGAAAATAAAATTGGAAAAGTCTTGGCTGCACGGTTATTGCATACGGCACCATGCACATGGCGAACCATTCGCTCCACTTGTGGACGCTGTTCTTGCCCATGTCATCGTGCGAAGCGTAGAATCGTCTTGCCGTGAGGCTAAAATTCACTTTCAGAGAAATTCAAGTTGAGAGAAACGTAGTAGTGCAAGCGCTACGTGTACTTGTGGCCGCCTCGTTTCTCAGTCCAGAGCCACCGTTTCGCTGCGGCACTTATAGATGGCGCTACAGCGATCTCTACGTTGCGGCGCTCAGTTAACTTTCCGTGTTCTGCTTTGTACAGAATCTTACTGTATAATTTCCTCCAATTCTGTGACGGTTGGCGTTCTTTGTATGTGTGTAATAGAGTCTTTCTATAACTAAATCACCGAGACTGGAACAGCTTTTGCGATGAGGTACATTATGTCAATCATCAGCATAGTCGAAAAGTATGCAGTGATAAGCTGAATACATCTGTTTCTGGGAGGCCTAAAAACAAGCAATTTCAATCCAATTCTTATTGCGTAATTTCTTGTCCTGCTTTTAAGGAGAAAACCTTTATTGGCTCATGCTGTCGTGGGCAAATTGTGTCCTGCTTTTCAGCCGACTCTGATTAGCCGAGGCGGGATGACGTCAAACAGGTCTCGACCAATCACAGAGCACCACCACTGTATGCGCGAATGCACATACTGTATACTAATCAAGTTATAAATAAGCAATTACTAACTACTAAGTACCGATTGGTTTATTAATTCATATATATATATATATATATATATATATATATATATATATATATATATATATATATAATTTTATGTGAAAGCATACAAAACTTTGGCGTGAACCGTTAGCGCATACAGATTAAAATTTATTTCCTATGCCCTGAACCTGTTGGCTTCCTCACGTTGTGAGTGTGTGTGCAGCAGAGCATTTTGTACAGGAGAAGAAGAAATAAAGATGTGGCGGTGCTGGACAGTCTAGGTACTATAAATAGGTGGGGCACATATTACTCTAATAATGCAGCAGCGTTTGCGCGATGACAAGTTATGATCCACTACTGCGGAAGAGCAGTCTATACAAAAACACATTTTGCAGAAATCATGCGCTTGATTCAAAGCACTGCGAATCACAAAGGTCTTCCAACATAGCATGAGTGCTGAAGGGTTTGTCGCATTAGAAAAGTGTGGAAACTGCTCCAACAATAATGGAAGCCTCAGTGAATCAACATGAATTCAAATTGTTTACTCGCGCTGTGGGCATGTAAATCAATTGTGAGGTGCCGGCTGTGAACTATTTATGCAGACACCGCGAGCACGCCCGGGTTAAATATAATGCGCAGTTGAAGGGCTTTGTTAGTGCATAGCACATTATTTGGCGAGAAAACAAAATTGGAAAGGAGGAGGAGGAGGAAACAACTTTATTTAACGCATTGCATTAAGCGTTAGGAGTGTCCCGGGCCAGGGTCACCAAGGCCAACTGATCTTGCAGCTGGTCAGAGGCTAACCAAGCCCGCCATGTTGGGGGAGGAGGGTGTGGAAAGTGAGGAAATTGGAGGGCGACAGGGCATGAAAAGATGCAATGCTCCAAGTTTGCATAGTGTTCTGGGCGATTTGGGCATGCAGGGGAACGTATGATTCTGTATAGAAAAGATCGGGCAGGAGTAAGCAGTGTATTTAGTTGTATGCGTCTAAGAATGCGGATTTGCGTGGTAGTGAGAGATTTATCAGGAAGAGGAAGTGTACGGAGAGTTTTTCTAATGTTGTCGTAGTGAACGTTGATTTCTTTTTTGTAGTGAAGAGTAGTGTCCCACGTTGGTGGATAAGGCCAGGGAATCGCAGGCGCCCGGTGTTGAAGCTCGCGGGCGATGCGATGCACTACCTCATTGCCTCGGATTCCAGCGTGACCAGGAATCCACCTCAGTGTTACAGTGTGGGGACGTAGTTTGGTAAGAGCTCTGTGTAGATCATCGTGTAGTTCTTCAGGAATGCGACCCGTGTGAATGGCGCGTATAGCTTTTATTGAATCAGTGTATATGGTATATCCTGAAGGGTTAGGGGGTGCTTGTGTGAGGTCTTGAATACTGGTAACTATTGGTAGGGTCTCGAGAGTCGCTGTAGGAGGAGGATCTATGTAAGGACCGAGGGTATGCGTCACTACATCGCTACAGCTCTGAATTGAGTAAGCAGCCGCTCCGACGTTAGTTCGTGATGCTTCTGTGTAGATGATCGTGGAATCTGTCGGGTGAACATGGTTGGAAACGCGAGCGGAACGTCTGCCTGTGTTAGGGTCGGGTGCAACGTTTTTTGGAATGGGGATTATTCTGAGGTTATCCGGGAGCGAAGAAGGAATGGTAATTATAGGGAGGTCTATAGGTTTGAGTGCAACCTGCTGTAGTATCCAATGTCCTTGTTTGGTGCTAGAAAGACGTGCCATTTGCCGGTCGCGGTGTTGTTGTATGAGGTCTCCCAGGGGCAAGAACAGCCCCGTAGAGTATAAGCGCTCCGTGGACGTATGTACAGGGACGTTAAGGGCGGCCTTGTACAATATGTGAAGCGCAACCTCAATCTGATGTCTTTGGCGACAAGTTAGTGTAAGGTAAGGAATCGTATATAAAATTTTGCTAAGTGCTAATGCGTGGACAAGCTGCCTGACTTGACCCTCTCGCAGCCCGGCGTGCTTATTGACTATGCGGCGAACTAGATGCGTAAGCTGATTGCAAACTTTAACGGTTGTAGATACATTGGCCTGATTGGTTGACTCATGGATATGAAGTCCGAGGATCCGGCAGGATGATACACGAAAATTGGAAAAGTCTCAGCTGCACTGGTACTGCACACGGCACCATGCACTTAGCGAACCATTCGCTCCATTTAGAGACACTGCCCTTGCCCCTGCCATCATGCGAGGCGTAGAATCGTCTTGCCATGAGGCTAAAATTCCCTTTCAAAGAAATTCAACTTGAGAGAAACGTAAAATAGCAAGCGCTACGTGTACTTGCGGCCGCCTCTTTCTCAGTCCTGAGCCATCGTTTCCCTTACGGAAATGCCATATTTGGACTTATAAAAAAATCGAGATCAGGTATACCAGGAATTGGGCAGATATGGTATATTAAGACAGATCTTGGTCAGATATGCATATCTGCCCAATTCTTGATTTGGAGTACCAGATAAGGCATATCTGGTTGAATATGCCTGATCTGCCCAATTTTTGATTTCGAGTACCAGATAAGGCACTTCTGGTCAGATATGCCTTATCTACCCAATTTCTGATTTAAAGATCTAGCCCGCATGGAATGTAGGTTTTGAAATATAAATCTATAAATCTTCATATCAACATAACTCTTTATTACAACATACACAAGACAATTTCAGTATTTCAGCTAAACGTCCCGCACGTTCAATCAAGTTTGCCAAGGGAGACCTGAATTTCCCCTTTCATTTCAAACCTTAGAGGAGAACAGGTTTGAAAACACAGGTTTTTTTTCCTTGCCTATATGAGATCGCTCATAGACGGGCCTGGTCCTTAATTCCTAATATTTTATTTTACATCTCTGTTATCTGAGACATAATCGTTAGCAAGCTGTCGTAATACACTTTATTTTATATAAGAGTACCCGAGCTAGATACATATAAAGCACCACTTTAAGAACGCGTCATGATTGTGGCTAGGGGTAGCGTGTATCACTTCTTGCACAAAGGTTTTAGAAAGCTTGATTCTCATTCAACTCTTCCTAGCATCTGAAAGAAGCTGTAGTTGGCAGCGCCTGTCGTGTGAAGCGGTCTCGCGACGTCAGAGTTCACCGACTAATAAGTGCTACAAGTAAATTGTAACCTGCTAGCGATCACCTGCCGAAACTATGTCCGCAATGTTTCACCTGCAAGGCCAAAAACAGATGATTCCAAAACAACGTTGCAGCAGATGCTACTTCACGCAGATGTTTTAGACGCGTTTACAATTATGTTCATCCTACTGATTCAAAGATGATTTACACATATATATATGCATCCCGAAATAACGGCAGGGTGGCTGCTTACACTATTCAGAGCTGGAGCGAGGTAGTGACACGTACCCTCGGCAGTTACTTAGATCCTACTCCTACAGCGACTCAGAGACCGTACCAATAGTCACCAGTATTCAAGACCTCTCAGTAGCCTTCCCTAGCCTTTCAGTTTATACCATACACACTGATTATGTACAGGCTGTACGCACCATCCATACAAGGCGCACTCTTGAAGGACTACATAGGGAACTGCACAGTTCTCTTATCAAACTACGTCCCCAGGCTGTTCCTGATCACGCTGGAATTTCAGGCATTACAGTTGTGCATCGCCTCGCCCACGAACTTAAGCGCCGGGTGCCTGGGATTGCCTGGCCTTATCAACACACGTGGAACGCAATTTTTCACTAAAAAAAAAACAATGAAATAAATCTTAATCATCATATTATTCGAGAAACTCTTCGTACACTTCCTCTTCCAGATAATCCTTCACTACCACTCAAATACGCCTTCTTCGTCGCGTACACCTACATACACTCCTTATTCTTGACTGATAGTTTCTCTACCGTATCGGACGTTCTGCCGCATGCCCGACTTGTCCTCAATGATATGCTAGCTTAGAACACTCCATGTTTTTCGGCCCTCTCGCAATTCAGTCACCTTAATTTCTATTAGCTTTGAAAAGACCAGTTGAACTTGGTGATCCGGGCCCAGGACACTCTCGATATTTAATACAGCGTAAGAGAACTTCTTGTAGGACTAGTTGGTGTCTATTCATTACAAGGTAAAGGCGCCAAAACAACACGCACATACACAAGAAAAGAAGAACGGGAGGCGCTCTGTCCAGTTCTTCTTTTCTTGTGTGTGTACGTGTTGTTTTGGCGCCTTTAACTTATAATTAATACAGCGTTAACTAAAATGATTTTCTACTCTTTCTTCAGACAATTCCAATGCCGACTACACCGCACTTAAAGCGCAACCAGTACTTTAACACTGCCAAGTATGTTAAAACGGTTTCGGCAGTTTAATTAACTTCAGCGAGCTCTCTGCCGACTCTAACCAGATGCGGATCTATCGCTCCAATGGGGACTGTGGCAATGACCCTGCTAGCAATTCAGAGTAGCAGAGCAGTTCACTAGAGCTCCTGACAGGTTCGTCGTTGCACTTGCAGCCGCATATAAAGCATATATACTGCATTTGGTCAAATTGAAGCTCCAAAAGCGCGTCGCCTTTCTGCAAGTGCATGTTGGAGTTCTGACCACGTATTTCATATATTTCATATATTTATTTCTCGATCAGTGGCGTGCTTACCATACCTCCGATATTTTTTCTACTTGTCCCGCTTTGACTGCCTGTTATGCATCCTGAACCTTTTTCGGAACTTAAGCGAGTTTCGCTTTTCTAACACCGCTGAATGAATCGCATTTTGGTCAGCGTTCATAAACCTATATATGATCTTCATAACACTGCTCGTTCAGACTACAATTCATTCCTTGGAAGTTGTGAATAAGGGCACTCAAACTTGCAATGCTGTGCATAGCCGCGCTGCGCTGCCGTTCTTCCTCCTCTGTGTCGTCCGTGTGTCACTCTCTTCTATATAGCTGCGCTCATGTGCTGCGACAATAAGCTGTTGTTGAAAAGGCATGAACTTCGTGTTTAAAAAAAAAATTTGGGGTGCACTTAGCTTGCTGTTTGTCGCCTTAAAATCGTTTAGATGTTCCCTCCTGTTCGACTGCGCTACTAAAAATATGCCCTATTCTCCCGCTGTTTGCTTATTTTTCAGATATACGGGTTTTATGAAACGTCAAGGAGTTCAAGGGCAAAATATTTATCAACAGTAATTAGGCACTAAAATTTAACAGCCACTTGAACTGGACAAATTTTCTGTCTCCCCGCGGAATCGCTGCCCTGCTATTCGAGCATGAGGTCCACGCTTACTATCTCTAGAAAGGCAGACGCATGAAAAGCACTGCCGTGATGAATAAACAACACAATATTCCACGTCCACTGGGCACATTAAGTAAAAAAAAAATATACTAGAACTCGCTTCGACATATGTTTGAAGCATTCAAATCCGTCCAAGTGCTGCTAGCGGTTCTTAATCTACTTCGTACTTGCCAGCGTATTACGTAACATCACGTGCCACACACGGAGACGTCCACAAATACCAATGAGGCGAAGAAGAAGATTCCAAACGTACCTGATACTAGCTGCAAAAGCAAGAGTCCTTCACACCTGGGCCGCGTTGCATGGCCCACATGGTCGTTCAGAATTCCTATCACGTCCATGGTACTAACTGTAAAAATGACAGGACAGAACACTGTACCGGTACAGCGAAATTGAAGGTCTGTATTTCGGTCCAACTCGTGCACGATTCGATAATAAATAAAGAACTAAAAAATAAGAACAACGCGTCCCACCTTGCAGTTTTTAATTATTGCATCTTGCCTTTTCCTTTTTTTTTAAATTCTCTACGCGCGGATGCGTTCAGAGCTGTCAGAAAGAATAGTTTGCTCCTGCTGTTAGAAACTCTTGATCGCCCGTATCATGACTTTGTGAGCACTTGGACTTGAAAGTATTGCACTTGAACCGCTGCTATGTTGCAGCATGTTGTAGCTTTTGTAAATGATTTTACGTAGCTTATCCCTCCTTTCCCAGTGTACAGTAGCAGGCTAGGGTCCATTTACTTTCGGTAGACCTCTCCACTTTTCTCTTCGTGCAATTAATTTCTCTCTCCTTAAAAAAAATAGTAGTGCTTATTCTAAACATTGCCTAAACTAACTAAAACAATTAAGACTAAAACATTTCCTAAACAAGAGTAAAACATTTTCCGGGAAATGGAGACCTTTTGGGACCTGTGTCTTCGCAAAAGAAATCCAAAACTCTAAATCATCGGTGGCGGGTACTCACAGGAAGAGAATATTTTTCAATAGTTAGATGGGATGCTGGTAAGCTGTTTAAAACTAGCCCAAGCGGTCGTTCTACTAAAGCTATTTAAAGCGACAAGTGATTGGTTAAAGAACATCAGAGCATTAAAGCCTTCAGCATAACAGACATTGTAGAAGGAGTACAGCTACAAGATTTAATCTGTAAGCGTAATGTAACCGTCACAAATGAGTGTATTATGGCGAAAACTGACCATTCTCTGAAGGACGCTGGTAGTGTTTCAAGCGGCGAAAAGGTAACCCGTCAACATAATTCTGTCTGCACCTGACAGCCTACTAACTAGGACGTGTACCTCGTGGTTTCTGTTTAATCAAGGTACTTACCCTCAGCGACCATCAGTAATAGCGCTTCGCCCTATATTCCCAGCCTATACATATTTATTCTTGATTTCTACTTTAATGTCACTGCTTTGTGTTTGTCCCCTAAGCCTCACTCATCTCTTCCTGTCACTCGACATTAGAAGGATCTTCTCGCTTTCCGTTGCTAGCTGCATTCGCTTGAATATAGCTCGATCAATTTTTGTTATCCTCCCTCTTTGTGAACCGTATAAAAGTACAGATGAAAACAAATTGGCTGTGATTTAACCAACGGGCATCCCGAGCAGAATTGCAGAAACATCTGTGGCGAACACGGCTGCGGCGGCACCTCTGAGTCACCTCGCCGCGGATGAATCGGCGGTGACCCCGGCGCGCCAGCTGTGCACCGTGCGACGTCACTCCCTCCTGGCGCATGCGCAGCTGGCGCGACGGCTCTAGCACCTTTGAGTAACCCGCGCAGCGAAGGCGTCCGCGGCGGCTCTAACACCGCCCTCCAGCTGTACTTCTTGTGACGTCACTAGCTTCTCGTGCATGCGCAGCTTGGCTCATCGGGGGCTCCGCGAAATGGCTCACCGACTAGCGTAGTGTTGCTTCCGCAACAAAAGAGTTGTTATACACTCTGCACTTGAGGTATCCTGGTCGACTGTGATTCGTGATCTGAGATTATCTGCCAATAGCGCTCAGCCCTATACTTATTCTTCAAGTTGTTTCTCTCTATGGGTGCGAAACTGCCGTCACTTGTTGCATTATATAGCCATATTTCCTTGCCACTTCCACGTCGTTACTTATTCTAAACTATTCGCACTTTGCAAGGCTGTTGAAATATAATTTTCAGCATGTTTACTTTTAGACTCAGTGTTCTTTTTTCCATGTGCACGTTGTTATTATTGAATTGCATATTATTTTGTATTCCCAATTAACTCTCATCCATGACTATTCCGAGTTGGGGTCCTTGAAAATTTCTTGTAAACCTTCAATATGTAACAGTGCAGAGATTAGGTGGCCCTGCCTAGCAAGTACCTTAATTGGTATAAACTGCTTTATTTTTGAAAGATTATGTTTGTGTGCAGCAGCTAGAAATATCTTCCAGCGATTTGCCCTCCATCATGGTTTCCTCAATGCAATCATGAGGAACGAGTCACATTGAGTCGAATGCTTTACCATACGTTATCAAGGCTCTATAACAGGTGTTATAGAGAAAGGGAACCAGAACTCTTAAAAATTGATTTTTTTTTATATATCTGAACAGATTTTTTCGTGTTTCAATACCAGCTTTGCATCTCACCAGAAAACAGGTGAATTCTGCTAATAAGTAAGCTCTTAACTAAATTCGAATAACTTCATACAGTACCCGTATGAGCGACTGCAGTGAACTTTCTTGAGGAAACAAAAGCCTGAATAAGAATGACAAAGGACCTCTTGCCTTTTTAGTTTATATTCAATGCTGCGCTGACACGATAAATTCTGCAGTCCGCCATGCTTTTGGTGTTGGCGCTATTATTCTTCCTCGAAGAATTTAGCATTCCGTTCGGGCATATGAAGGGCGGGCTTCACTTCTGCGCATGAAAGGAGGCCCCTAAATCTAACCATTTATAAGTCGGTTTCAGCATTTGCAATAATTTAGAAATATTAAGTGCTGTTATGCGATACTGCGGACGACACCGCATGTTCAGAACTCAACTACGGCAACCCCTTACATGATGCCAGTTGTTAAATTTGGTTTATCTTTGATGAAACACGCGGGTCAATAGATATTGCGGCCTGATATCTGCGCTACACATAGATTTCGCGCTTTCTAATATAGATATTTGCCCTTAAGTAGAGGCCGTTCCCTCCCACTTCCCACCTTCCCCTTCCCCCTCCCGCCTCTTGTGCCGCGATTCCGCGACGCGCTAACGCTTGTTAGGAAATATTTAGGTTTCGTATTGGCTTTTTAAGTGCTCTGAAGCTGCAATACTTAATTCTACCACTAGCTTATAGCTCAAGCGGCGCCAACTATATTTCGAATACCTCCTTTGCAATGATGTTTCTGGAGTTTTAGGTCATGGAAATAAGATGACAGTACGTACGCGGATTTATTCCCTTCTCTTGGTCTTCCTCATCAAATGGAACGCAGGATGCAGTATAAAAGGGAGTAAGCAAGAGCTTCTTTGGAAATAAAAAACGGAAGCAAACATGGCAGCACCTATTCGCTCTGTAGGAATTCCTTGCCATCGTGATCGTTTCCATGTAGTATGAAACGCACTCGTTGGTCTTCCATGATTCTATCGAGGAAGGAAGACTCCGCCATATTTCTCCAACCACCATCGTGCAAGAGTGAGGACCACAAATTCAATCAACGAAGTGCATAGGCGTCGCCGGGAAGTTGGTATTTCATTTTATTACAGTAGCACAATAACCAAAAATGCAGCTTCCCTGCTACAACTTAACACGGAATGCAGTTCACCGGACAACGAATTGATTCGACTGAGTTGGGCTCCTTTGATATGCGCTAAACTCTCAGTGAGGTGATGCGTCTTTCCCGGTTTCCTCAAACTTGAAACTATGGCAGCGTAAACAATTCATTGCCAATAGCGAAAACGCGCATAAGGAAGCAAGCAAGGAGAATAAAAGTACTGGCAAAATTAGTACAGATTTTAAAGTTAATAAGAACGTGATTTCTAAATTCACGAGGAAACAAAATAGTGAGAAGCCAAAGCTGAAGATGTTGCGTTAACTGGCAAATTTATTTGACTCATGCACACAAGAGTGTTCTTAAAAATGCTAACTCATATTTGGTGAACAAATTACCTGAGCTTGATTTGTCACATAAAGTGGTCGGTGATTAGGTCGAAATGTTGCCTGGCACCTGCCATCACGACAGGTGTAGAATACAACAAAAATATATAGTTCGAATGATTAGATATAAGCTGAAAATACCACAACCAAACAAACTCTGAAAATAAACATAACGCCAAAGGAGTGCAGACTTATTTCACACGAAAAGCCCCTCATAAGCTCCGGCTAAAATAAAAATGTTCAGAATTTGCGACAGCCTTTATAAAGTTCGCAGTGTATTATCTGTTTTATGCTGAAAGCGCTGGCCGTACTTTTCCTGGAGATCAGCAGCCATGTAATAGGATCGAAAACTAACCCGCGAAGAACAGCAAAATAAGTACATAAAAATACTTCCTACTCTAATGACATAGCAGAAGAAAGATCGTACGGCGAAAATGTGGAACGGATTCGATTCGCGCGAGATGCTAACGAACCAATTTCTATTGCAGTCACTGCATTTTCATACCCTCACGCCATTATGTATTCATTGTTCCCTCCCGAGACAACACTCTAATTGCCAGTTCGTCGATTGTACGGCACCAAGCACCTTTGAAACGGTCATAGAATATCATTTTGCCTCTGCACTATCAAACTTTCAGTCGAAAATGGGAATAATTTAATTGGAATTCCTCACAGTATAAAATTTTACGGAATGTTCTATAGCGATGATCTTCGCATACACGGTAAACATATTTCAGTTTATTTCGTTTCAGACATTTCACACATTTCGTTTTCCTCACTAAACAGCAGGCAACCGGTATACATTTCTGATTAGCGTCATTGCCTTCCACTCACTTTGTTAGTCCGTTTCGGAGTCTATCAACGAAGCTTCTTTTTTTTTTTTTAAGTGCAAAGGTTGCTGTACAGAATCGTTTCCAATTTGTTCAGGAGCAATGTTTTTTGGCTAAATCCTGTTTCTAGCCGCTTCATTTAAAGATACGTGAGATATTCGAAAAGACGCAAGATACTTTGTGCGGCTGCGAAGTACGGTAGGTAAATATAAACAGTCTGAAAGGTGAGTGAACGAATCAAAATTATTCGGTAACATTGGACAAAGTACGGACGTGGGAGATTTTAAAAACATTTAACTAGGAGCTTTTAAAATATTGCCCTAGCAACAAACGCTGTCAACAGGATGGCTCCGAGGACTCGTGGGCAGAGGAAAGAAAGTAGAAAAGAGCGTTTCAACAAGTATGCTATCATGAGAACCAACTGCAAGTCAGCGGCAACGATTAAAAAGCTCGACGCGCTGTGTAAGCGTCCACGCGCACGCAACCACGATAAACAACTTAAAGTGCTCATAATTAGGCTCGCACGCCCGAACGAGAAACACAGAGCTTCGTTTTGCGGTACTTTAGCTTTTAACCGCCACGATGTCGGCGGTCACGCATTCGCGCTGCTACTCCGCCCTCAACGCTGCTGAAAACGGTCACGCACGCTCGGAATCGCTCGCGTGTACTTCGTTGCTGTACTCGTCGGGCAGCTGAGTTGTGTTTCTGGCCGTGTTGGCAAGCTGAACATTGCGTTCGCATTAGCAACGAGGATGCCTGCTCGACGACTATGCCTCTTTGTGTCTCGCATATTTTCAGTTATGCTTTATTTCTTCCCCATGCCGCTCTGCTGTTGAGCGCTGTAAGATCGACTATAGACAAGTGCGTAGATTTATAGATTAATCTAACTAACTTAGATAATAGCGATGCTTGGGCTGTCTGCTATACTTTGCACTTCTTCCTACGCCAACACAAAACTCCGCCTTTCCTTTTGCCCCGTTTCTCACACCAAGCCGTATGTCGTCAAAATTCCTGCTATTAAATTGACCACCCGAATTGCAGACTCCGACAACGTTTACAACACGAATTTAGGCATCCAAATATTACTCGCCTAAATCAAAACTTTCGCGAAACGTGACTTCCCCCTCCTCATAAGAAAGCACTGAAGCACACAGAGGTGTTCTGTTGCCTTCTTCCGACGTGAAATGTGGCCTCGTAGAAAAATTCCTCTCGCTCCTACGGCGACGTGTTTTTTGACGAACACTACAAATATGTTATATTCCCAAATGCAAGAAACACTGGTTAGTTAATCCCAATAGCAACATGTCGGCGCAAAATCAATATTTTCTTTAAAAAAAGGGCTTAAAAGTGAAAGCAGATGCACAATAGAGCTATGTAAATCAGGTTCCCGATTTTCTTATAGTAAATATTGTTAACTGGAAACATTTTTCAAGCGATTGTTGAAAATTCTTTGTAAGTACATTAGGGCAATGTCTGGGTGTTTTTTTTTATACTTGGCATAATTAATTCGCTCTTAATGAGCAGTTGAAGGCTTCGCTGATGTTATTGCTCCTTGTAGACCGACGGGTTTTGTTATTAATAGACAAATAATAAAATTGTGTATAAATGAATACGTTTCATGGAGAAATTCTGAAAAGCAGCTCGCGAAAAACGTATTTAACGACCAATACACAATAAGTAGATGGAACGACATAGAGTCATCTACATGACATATTGTGTTGGCCTGTTTGAGGCTAACAGTGCGCCAGAACTTTTCGCTTCAGTAGTTATCATGGTGGCGAAATGCTCTATAACACATTTCTTAAGTTGGCTTAAGGGCTGCAATATGGTGCCATGGCAGTGCATTTTCAAGCTGCCCATCTTTCGTTATTATGTGATGTTTTAGCTAATGTGGAAAAGCATCTATTTCCTTTGGAAATTATGACGTTTCAGGTGAATGTTGCACCGAGAAGCTTTATCGTTAGAGAAAGAATACATGTAGGGATAATGTTTTGTTAACTCATTTATTTTAGCACTAAACATATCCAAGTTACATTGACCACTATGGCGTCGAAATCAGTCAAGCGAGTGTCAAAGAAAGTACAAAGCTTGCTGTAAATTGATCGAAAAACGTTTTGTGTGCGTATGCGTAATAAAAAAAAAAGTTTCAATTTATGTTTTCGAACTTTCTCACAAAAATGTTGATGTGGAAATAGGTAAGGTTAGATTATGTAGAAAAGTAAATATTGCCTTATATGAAATTTGCAATGTTATTAGTCGTAGGCAAATTATATTAGCTATACGTTTCGTGAATCTTATGGGCGGTGCTGAAGTCTGATTGAAACAGAAAATCATCACAACTTGAAAACTTCTTTGCTGATGTGAAGAAAGAGCGCGTCACAACGAATTCGCTATTGCAGGCTGCGCTTGGAATATTGAGGCTATCCAGTGAAAGGACAAAAACGGATAGCATATTTTGACGATTTTGACTGCGTCTTGTAATACGCTAAGGGAACTATAATTTATAAATATTTAATTGGAATATTATGCAGATTTTTTACAATTAATAGCAATAAGAATGTGCTTAGAACGAAATGTTTATTATACCAGAAAAATGCCATCACCTTGCAGTATATGTACAGTGGAGACATTAAACTAAGACGCGACGTGACATGCGGTTGAGTAACTACTTGGCCTTAAATATGCAGATGCAGCCAAGTTTCAATAAGCAAAATGCTGTGTTAGTTAAATATGCACCAACTGGTAATGAGAATGATTCGATTGTTTTTTTTTGCTTCGAATGCTAGTAAAGAGGACAGAAAGGCGGGATAATTACGCTTTCCTGTTGACCGCCAATTGACGAAGTAAGGGTTATCACTCGTGTGTTCTGAAAGACAAGTCCTATCACTTTTCTGTCATGGGGTCGTACGTGTAAGGCCTAAGATTCAAGATGAAGTTGCTTTATTGCCAAACAAAATGCGAACAAAATGCCCATTCTAACAAAGAATGTTTGCACTAGTCCAAACCTGCTCTGAGAATAAGCAGACATTTCGAACAGCCCAGTTTTCTAGAACATTTTGCTTGCTACGTATATGAGAGATGTAACGTACGCAGGCATCCGATGCACAATGCGCGCATGCACTAAAGTCAACACAATACGGGCCAGGAGGTCTTCACACTGACACTACGTGCAGCGGTGTTCACTAGTGTATTATAAGCCTGATTCATGCACAAAAGCTCAACGCGTAACCTAGATAAACTCAGTATCGATTTCTTTCTTCTCCTTTTTGATCGACCTTTCTTAAGCCGCCTACTCTGTTCCCATTATTTACTGGCTGTAATCGACTTCTGCACTCCTAGCGTACTTACAAAACTTTCGCCATAATTCCAGAGTGAAAAGATTTTCGCAAAACCTACAGATGATTGACGTGCTTCAACAAAAATGTTCGAAAAAGGATTACCGTTCCTAAAGCAGTCACGAATTTATTTCGGAGTTTAAAATTCGCTAAAGCGACTCGGCCTGACCCCTTTGGCTGCTTTAAAGATTGCCGAGGAACGCCCGGTGAGCTCAATCTCAAAGGGGAATTCTAAACGAGAGCACAGAATTCATATTAGCCATCCTTTCCCTCCGTGTGCGCGCTTACGCTTGTAGCTGTCCAGGACAACGGTAAAAATATATATGCATTGTATAGAACCAAGGGGCTCCACACCGGCGCCAAATTAATTATCGCCGCTGCTCCAGAGGACAACTGTGGCACAGCTAAACAGGGCAGCCACTGACATGAGCGCGCCTGATAACATCAGCGCTGAGCGTGTCGAGGAGGGCAGAGCTTGCGCATACACCCACGCCGTCGGACCAGGGCCGGCCGCTGGTGCGGCAACGGGATGATACAAGACGCTGAAAGGATTTCCTGATTAATTTGCCGCTCCACAGTGAGGGCGAAGGAACCTCTCATATGACGATATTCTGCAAGCCTGCATGCCCCGACTACGGAAGGCAACTAAAGGCTGCTTGAAAAGCGTGTTGTATTGAAATACAAGGGCAATCTGTGAGCCCCTTTGCGTGCACGGAAGCGAGAAGACCACGAGGTGCTGTGAAAGATGTTATCAATGCAGAAAAGGCGCATGTCTTTGCTACTTCTTTATAATACAGCAAGGAAGTATTCCTCAGAGAAAGGGATATTGTTGTGCTAAAGAAAACTCGCAGACCCTTAAGCTTCGCCTTTAATAGTATGAGGCAACGTCATTATTGCCTGCCATCTGCTGATCTTCGTTCTGTAACCACTAACATTTTATTCTTGGCTTATGTCATCTCACTACTCATTAGCACTCAATGGTTACCACATTAAGACAGAGGCAACCTGACATAGATTGCAAGCCCCATTTTGACGACGCTCTGTGAACTTGCAGCATTGGTCTAAAACTAGCATTTGAAATCGGTTCCAAGCATTTCTTAGGGCTTGATTCGATCTCACCCTTCATCACCAAAGAGCTACCAAAGTCGGCAGATTCTCCCAGCTTGTCATGGCATGTGATCTCGTGATGTCACACAACCCGCCGACCAGTCAGTACCAAACTATGTCACCTGCCAACTGCGACCTGCCAGACACATGCCCGTGTTTTCACTGACTATGCCGAAAACGCTGGCGCCATATTTTCTAGAGAACGAATTCTTCAAAGTTATCGGGATAAAAAAAGACTTTTCGGGAATATATACCAAGGAAACCAACAGGCACCGTCACCAAAAGAACCGTAATGGATTTCGCAGGTTGAGCTCGATCAGTGTTTTAGGGGTCACTTGGGACATGAGAGAGGCAAATAAGAGGAAATGAAGAATAAAGGAATGATAGCATGTGACAGCTCTTGGTGGAAAGTTCCCACACAGGAATATATACCAAGGAAACCAACAGGCACCGTCACCAAAAGAACCGTAATGGATTTCGCAGGTTGAGCTCGATCAGTGTTTTAGGGGTCACTTGGGACATGAGAGAGGCAAATAAGAGGAAATGAAGAATAAAGGAATGATGGCATGTGACAGCTCTTGGTGGAAAGTTCCCACACAGAGAGTGCGCTACAGCACACAAAGTACATGCACTTGCGTATTTTAGACCCCTGGAGCTGGTAACAGTAGACGGACAAAACATTTTAAAAATCGCTGGTGACGGGCGGAGCTGGGTGCAATGAGGTCGGCTCCGTCATTGGGGCAGCCAACGCTCTGCTTCGAATTTCCAGGGCGAGATGGGTACAGGAAACCTCAAATTGATCTCCACCATGTGAAATGTGGACTTAATAGCCTGATCGAACGTCTAGCGCTGCCAGTAGTTCAAGCACAGCAGGAGAGAATTGATAGCCGCAAGGCACAGCTTCAGCGGGAGAGAGGGGCGTCGGAGACAAGCGATGGGGATGGCGATGCCGCGGTGCTGTCCGTTCTTTATCTTCCATAAAATATATATATATATATATATATATATATATATTGATCGCACAAGCACTCTCACATTACGGCAACTCTTTCCATTAGGTTGGTTAGTTGGTTGGTTGGTTGGTTGGTTGGTTGGTTCATAGGAAGGGAAAGGCGCAGTATCTGTCACACTTGCTCTGTGGACACCTGAACTGCGCCGTAAGGGAAGGGATGAAGGCTGGAGTGAAAGTGGATAGAGAGAAAGGGGAGCCGTAGTGGAGGACTACGGAGTAATTTCGACCACCTGGGGATCTTTAACGTGCACTGACATCGCACAGCACACGGACGCCACTTAGTTTCGCCTCCATCGAAACGCAGCCGCCGTGGTCGGGTTCGAACCCGGGAACTCCGGCACAGTAGTCGGAGTTCCCGGGCGTTAAGCGCTTCAAGAGCTCACTTTCCAGCTTCTTTTCATTCTGAAGGAAAAGTTATACCGCGAAGCAAGCTCAGCAAGGTTTGAAGGGAAAGGGGGCCCTCATACCACTCTCAAACGTTTCGTGGCAATGGAGTAAGTTGGCTGGCTGACTCAGGCGCACTCAATGCTTTTCCCATTTTTTGCGTGTTGTCTAAAATGCTACCGTCCTTCCTACGGTCTTGCAAGCGTTGCATGAATCCTTTATTGGCAATTCTGCATCTTGAATTCATAAGTTAATTTGTGTGTATGTATCTCAAAGCCTCATAAGTTAGAACAAAAAAAAAGAGAAATGAAACTGACATGGTTTGATGAAATCTATTTGGTAATGGGGGGGGGGGGGGGGGAGTGTCACGTCAGGCTGAAACCCATTTTTTTGCGCTTCAACAATGCATTCGATTCTGCAAGCCGTGTTCGTATCCCGAAGGCGTCGGCTCAAGCATTCAGTGTGCAATACGCGAGGGTCCAGGAAAAGGGCACGGGACAAGGGCGTGGCACAGCTAGTTCCTCCCTGAGCCGAAACAATTTGTCACAGGGCACGGGCGGCTCCAATGCATGTGCGATGCTCTTACGGCTGACCCTGCGCTATTTAAGGCTTTGTGTTTAGATATTTTAGAGCTTGGTTTGCTCGATGGCAGCCTTGGCATAGTGTAAGCTTCCTTAGAGAGTTGCGAAGGATATGAAGACCTTGAAGACACATACAGAGTTCGAAAGGATTGAGGGTGCACATCCCTTGTCGACGTCCTCATGTCGCAACGCTCGCAAGGCTGCTAAAGCTCCCTATCATGTCTTCTTCCCTACATATTGTTTTCATTATATATGAAGCCACGTTATTTTATTGCGCTTTTACTGGTTTCTTAATTTCTAATTTTCTCAGTAACTCACTCTCCATCACTAATTCTATCTAGAGGCGTGAAAGCGAAACTGCCCGTTGAATGAAAATATTCCATGCTCCTTTCATGCAGTGTTCCATATGTATGCAGGAAAAGATAAGGCATTAATTGGTGTCTGAATTTCATTTCGAAACTTCCTCTCACTCAAATAAAATATGTAACGTAAAGGCTGATGATGACTGCATGTTTACTGTTTTATAGTGAATGTCAATGTTGCCTTTCCTCTAAGAACCGAGTGAAAAAGTATAATGAAGCAAACCGGTATCCTTCAAATTATTTTCGTAGGTGGTGACAATTATCGCGTTTTAAGCTGGTTGTACTTTTGGCGGTGCGATCTGTGCAACGTTATTTTTATTTCTGTTTATTTGTCCACGTTAACATCATGTGGCGCATTTTCTGTAAAAATAGTGCCTACTTTCCATAATAATAGCTATTTTCTTTTTTTTTTCTTAAAATGAGGATGGTCGTCGTCAAAACTCCGTCATCTGCGGCGCACAGCCCAACCTTAGAGTGTACGCAGTGAGCTTTTATTGAATATTAACCAGCATGTGCATGACATTTAGGTTACTGTCATTATGGAAAAGAAACAGCTAATATATGTAGGCACTCTCTATGTCGCCTTTTTCAGAAGGAAATTGTGTTTACTAGTGATAATTTTGCTAGCGCGCTGCTCACTTCCTGTTGCTGGTTTGGTTATTGCATTCTTGTAGTTGTTCCATGTCGATTTAGCAGCAATGATTTGTTGCGCTGCTCGTTGCCATTCTGATAGTTTCGTTTGTTTCACAAATCTTCTGCAGGCATTATTTCTTGCCTGTTGGTACCCAGAACGCATACGTTGCTGTCACTCCACCAAGCCTCGTTGGGTACTTCTCACTTGTTCGTTGTTTTGTTCACATGTCAATAAAAAATCATTATCCTTAGTGCACTCTTGAATGTGTGTGTGTGTGTGTGTGTGTGTGTGTGTGTGTGTGTGTGTGTGTGTGTGTGTGTGTGTGTGTGTGTGTGTGTGTGTGTGTGTGTGTGTGTGTGTGTGTGTGTGTGTGTGTGTGTGTGTGTGTGTGTGTGTGTGTGTGTGTGTGTGTGTGTGTGTGTGTGTGTGTGTGTGTGTGTGTGTGTGTGTGTGTGTGTGTGTGTGTGTGTGTGTGTGTGTGTGTGTGTGTGTGTGTGTGTGTGTGTGTGTGTGTGTGTGTGTGTGTGTGTGTGTGTGTGTGTGTGTGTGTGTGTGTGTGTGTGTGTGTGTGTGTGTGTGTGTGTGTGTGTGTGTGTGTGTGTGTGTGTGTGTGTGTGTGTGTGTGTGTGTTTGTGTGTGTTTGTGTGTGTGTGTGTGTGTGTGTGTGTGTGTGTGTGTGTGTGTGTGTGTGTGTGTGTGTGTGTGTGTGTGTGTGTGTGTGTGTGTGCGTGCGTGCGTGCGTGCGTGCGTGCGTGCCTGCCTGTACGTACTGAGTCTTGCCAAGCGCTCAAAAATGCTCTGACGTCAGTGTACCGCAGCGGCGTGAAGCTGTGTCTGGTCACAGAAACAGCAAATGGTCACTTGACAGCAAACACTCGCGCTCTTTGTCTTGTCCTGTCATTCGCGCTGGTTCAAGCAAGGCAGAGTAAAACACGAAGGGCATATAATAATATATTAATGTAATAACCGCAGTTGAACGCAAGACGGCCGTATACTGTGGGATGTCTATGCCCAGTAAAGGTCCCCAGGTGGTCTAATTTATCCCGAGCCCAAAGTAAGACGGGTCTCATAGACAGAATTACTTTGCAACAATGAACCCCATATATCAGACCAGTCCTGTAGCTCATGCAGATGCGTCTGGAGTCAGCATCGGGTCAATACGGGTCTGGAACCCTGGATGTCTGTGGTGGAAGCTCAAGCCTTGTCACTCAGGTCGCTAACAGATAGAAGCAACCGAGAGACTTTTTCTCCCCGGCCGTTCTCTTCCGTGTCCTCGCCCCGATTCCCTGATCTCCCTGCGCTCTCGTCTCCGCTTGCTGCTTGCTCTACGCGGCACTTTCTTGATGCGCCACGCGTTCGTTGCTTGCTCCACGTGACACTTTTTCGATACGCCACGTGTTTCTTGTTTTCTCCTCTTCGTCGTCCTCAGCATCGTATTTATGTGGTGCTTGCTCCTTACAGAAGGTTGTCATAATTAGGTGAAATATGGTCTAGTGGTATAGTGCATTACAGTGATAGGCTTAATATTCAGAGCCTCACTACTTTGAAGTTTTCTACCGTTAGATACCAATTCAAAGACCATTTCACTCGACGTAGTGAAAATGTCTTACAATTTTTTATTTAACAGTACTGGTATTTGAAATACGTAGGCTTTGAACGTTAAACCCTCAATGAAGTGACGGAAGGTCAAACTTTTCCACTGCGTGAATGTTTTTTGACACAATGTACAAATTGTTTGGCTCAGTTAGCGAGCGATGCGGTGAAAAAATATAAATCAATAGCCCCGCCACGCTGTCTCAGTACTAAGGTGCTCAACTGCTGATTCTTTTGGACGCGCAGTGAAGTCCCAGCTTCGCCGGCCACTTTTATATTCTAGTCCCACTTCGAGTTATTGTTCAATTCGATCTCGCCCTACCATCTTATCTGCTGATCGTCCTAGTTAGTTCTTTGGTAGAACGACTGCCTCGGAAAGGCGATAGTCTGGAGTTCGATTCCCGGAAATGGGACGAATTTTACTTTAACAGCGAAATTCCTGAGAGAGGTTTATAGCTTTCCTTTGTAGCCGTATAGTTGCGCTTGGGTAATTGATCAGTGAGTAATTGATTATCTCAATGCTTTTAGATGCAGACGAAAAGCAAGGCGCCTGTGTGCTGTCCGATGATGGTGCACATTAAAGAGTCCCAGGTTGACGAAATCCAGAGCCCGTTACTTTTGTGTCCTTCATACTCTGATTCCCTGTGAGATGTTAAAGCCTACAAACGAAATAAACTCAAAATCGACCAATAAAACGACGCGAACTGCAATTTATCGCTGAAACTTCCAATAAATCCCGCAGCCATGGCCGTACGTGTCAATCTCACTACTAGTGCCATTAAAAGGTACGGACAGTAAATGACGCCCACGATTCAAGCCTTGTCGCACTTTGCTCTTTCCTCAAGATTTGTAACTATTGTTGGGGAATCTAGGATATTCAATATATCGCTATCACTTACGATATTATGGAATGTAGAAACGCTTTGTTCTCAAATAGTACCTTGAGCCATTATAGCGGGGTTACTAAAATATTGAAAAAGATTGGTCAGAAAAACGGTCGGGTCGAGTTCATGCCAATGGTTAGGATTTGCACACTTGGTAATGCTGTGCGTTGTCCTTTCGGTTTTTGAGACTCAAAGCATGTCAGCTAATTTTATTATTCTTCTCTTTGGCGAGTAAATAGTGACAAGGTAACTGCTTCGATCTTTAACACTTTCTATGTGACGTTAAACTAGTGTACCACAAAGAGCTATTGCGCTTAGGGCGGATATTGCAGCCTGGCTAAAGTGGACTTGAAAGCTTGACATAAGAAGTTTCGAAGCACAAGTTTACAAAGAGCATTTACTAAAACAATATAGCCGGGGAATAAGACTATAACTACATTACTAACCTAAGTATGCAAATTAACTTCTGCGACAAAATATGATTACTTAGGTTAATTGAAAGTTCAGGTTGATATATATATATATATAAATTTATGGAAGTCAAATGTCAATACCAGTTTATGGGGTACATCCTGCAGTGAACCAAACACTATTCCCTGTACCGACTAGCCAAAATTAAGAAATGCAACAGGGTTTGTTTCTTACACTTGCAGCAGATCCTTAGGGTGCTCTTAAATCTAGTAATGTTTCGAAAAATTACAATAACATCTGTGTTGCTTCTGCTGATTTAGAACCTGAGTTCTCTACTATACAGTTATGAAAAAAAACAACATCAAAGCTTTATCAGTTTCTACGAATGCGCTACTCCGCGATATACATTCGTCAACAGAATGCTAACCTTTCTTTAAAAAAAAAAAAGGAGATACAATAACTAAGAGAATGCGCGTGGAGGCCGCACTGCTGAGATCAATTTTTGGTCTTTACCATCCCAGCAACGTGAACAAAGCCATTGTTGTTGATTTTGTTCAAAGAACTCCCCTAGAGGAAAGAGAATTGCATTAAACTCGGTTAAAATCAACCTCGAGTTAAAACAAATTGCTAGCTTTGAGACCTGGCGCTGGCAGCGATGCTACGCAGCGTTCGTCGAATCCAGTCCGAAAAACTAAAATTTTAGGGCACTGAACGACAGGATGGTGACCAGAGAGCTCTCCTTCTCTGTATTCACTGTGTTTTAAACGAGTACCATGATATTCGCCTGATGCTGGAAACGTTATAAAGAAAAGAGCATCGATGATATGGCCCGTGCATCGCATTTTAATCTCCTCGAATTGTATTTGTTTACGTGACGGAAAATGTGAAATATTAGAAATACAGAACCTAAAAGTGAGCATTGAAGTCATGATACCAAGCGCACACTCAGGCTAAGGACAACTCAGAGAGTTTTGTGAGTCAAGATTTACTATTGTGCAGATACTGCAGTAGCTTGCAGGTAATAAATTATTTCATTAATAACAAGGACATTGATTGCTATTATTTATGGAACGTGTGGCCGCGTACTGCTAAGGGCCTGCTGATATCTGCACGTATGAATGACATGCATAGAGAGTAGAATGTGTTCTGCCTGTTTCTTTCGTCCTGTTCTTTACCGCATTTCTTTTTCTTCTGGAAAGAGACACACCTGATGCAAATCTCTCTTGCATATGTCAAAAATGAGTGAGTTCAAGTATACTAACGGCTGTGCATGGTTTTTATTTTTCTTTCCTTTTTTCTTTGCTCTTCGGACAGGCACGGACAGGCATGGCGAAATGGCGAGACTGTGGCCAATATAGCTGGGGTTACAAAACCCCGTTTATTATATTTTCTTTCTAACAAGCAGATTGGGAAGAAATGCTGTGGGGAGAGCTTTCACAGCTTTCAACGAAACACAAGGAAACATACATTCTCTCATAACTGCATGGTTTTCAGTACTGCAGTACATATGTACGGTTGTGTGAGCTAATAAAGACTTCGCACTGCATAATTAGTTCTTGCGTGCCCGACATTCTGCAGCATGTGGTTTCATAACTGTGAAGATGTAAAAAAAAATGAATACATTCGCAGTGGCTGTCCACAGAACACATCAACATAGTGTTTGAAAGCCATGTTTAAAGATGGAGGCGCGCCAATTCGCAGAAGATGCAGTAGTAGTTTGTCCATGCGCTTTCTCTCTGCTAACTTAACCATTGAATGGAACGTTAGTTATAATGCAATAACTTGACTCTATGAGTCTGCTGTTAGTTTCACGTACTGCAACATGTTGTTATACGAAGCACAGCAAAAGAAGTGCCGTCCTTGTGTTTTTTTTTTGCGTTAAGCCACATGAACACGTAACACCTCGTCCCGATTTGTGGCCTCCAGTAGCTAGCCAGACAAAGGGTAGGCTCGTGAAAGGTGAGGGCACAAAGTATGTTGAAAGCGGATTAATAAGACAGAGTCTGAATTGTCAGAGGTATTTTTCCAAACAACATTTGTTAGCTTTTTCTATTAGTTTTAACAAGCGAATACTGTTCAATGCTTTAATACTAAGGTCAAATGTCCGGAGCCCTCCACTATGGCATTCACATAGCCAGATAAGCTTCGGGACGTTAATCTGTGGAAAGCAAATCTAAACTAAGGTTGCAGCAACTGAAATGAATGAGCTTTATATTCTTTAAAATTATCGTCCTTATCAAAGGTCTGTAATAGTTAAGTCAAATTGCTCAGGTGCCTAATGAGCGTGATAAATGAACGCAACAATAGAGTACAATGCCTGGGGAAACTCTTTACCCACCTTTTGAAGACACCGGCTTCATGCAGACATGTCTAAGGTTTGCGCGTACATTTTTTAAAATAACTGCATTGGTGCTTAGCAACAGAATAATACTGTCTGGGTGTAGGACAGGAAAACACGTAATCACGCACGCAGTGCGAACGATGAAATTCTCCCGACAATGTCTAACCTAAAGATCAGTTCAGTGATCGGCGCTTTGCTTTAACATAAGGACAAATACTTAAAAGCGAATAACAGTGTCTCGGGCAGGTTACGCCCGTCATCGATGAAGAGGTTTTTGGCGAGCTTTATTTTAGCAAAGTTAAACGCTGAGCCCGATATGCAAATCTTGTAGCATTTGTTTATATACTTAGAAGTGTGTGCATAGTATATTCGCTGGCAGTTTTTTTCTTAACAGTTTGATTTCAGTAAATAGTAGTAAAATTTAGTAAGTGCGGCGGCAGTAAAGAGCGGGTGTTTGCACATGGAATATTTTATAGGAAAATCTGTGCGTTTTCAATCGACAGTTTGGGGCTTTTCATCTTGTAGATATGTTCGCAGTTTTGTTGTTTTTTTTATTTAAAAAGACAGAGACCATACGTCGTTGTAATGAGCCACTTGCTGAGAACGTGATGCTGCATTGCGGTATTTTTTTCACATACTGCACCTATTTTTTGCTGATCGTTCTCAGCAGGAAAGATAGGAAGGATCTGGGTGTCCTTTTTTTTTTGCCACGGTCAGCTTGTCGATAGCTACTGAGCGTAATGGCCGTTTTTCTTCCAGAAGAATGAGCTTTTAAAAGGTGCCATAATTTTGCGTGCTTTTACTGGAATTTATGAATTCGATCAGATGGATAAATGGTCTGACAGGGAGGTATAGTTGAGTACAACGCAGCAATGAATCGAAAAGTGGTAGGCGTAAGGTTAGGAGACAGGAATTGAACAGGTGGTTCAAGCAAGAAGCTCGAGTTACTCAAATTCTGACAAAACTCAAGAAGCAATGTTCGTGGTCAGGACACCTAATATATAGGGAGGATGACCAATAGTGACTAATTACAGCTAATTGTATTTCAATGAATGGCAAGGGCAACATAGGGCGGCAGAAAATTAGGTGGGCGGGCAATATTAAGCAGTTAACGGCAGTCAAGGGGACGTGGCTAGCATAAAACTGAGTTAACTGCTAGAATATCGAAGACTTCTGCAGCGAGTGTAATCTGGCCGATGATGCATCTTGATGAATATCGTGGTCAAATAGTATATGCAACCCATTCATGTGGTGTTCGACCACCGTTTTATTGATATTGGCAAATCGAAGAATCTCCGAGCCTCGAATTGGCTGATAATGACATTGGTCTCCATGACAATGACAAATAAGACTGCGAATGAATGCCTTGTTGTCAAATTGGCTGGGCCTCTTCATGCTCTTACTGTGCGTTTCCATCTCTCTTTTACCTTCTCTTTTCCTCTGCCATTGCTTACTGATTGCCAAAAGCCTGCTATTTTAGTGGGAAGCCTGTTTTAGTTGGAAGGAGGCAATTTAAGCATGTATGGTGGATCAGGGGTAGAGCAGATGATAAATAAACACACCTAACTATGTGCTTGTTTTCCGGTCAAGAGTACGCATGCGGGAGATATTTTCTGAAAGCGGAAGTAAAACCGAAAAACACACATACGCTGAGAACTAGCCCCTGTCCTGCCAAAAATTTCTCGTTTCTTCTTGTACAAATACCTCGGCGTACTGACAGTCCAGACTTTGCTTTCAAGATATTTGCGCTGCTCAAAGGTGGAGTCCGTCCTGGATGTAATTTCGTGAACTGCAATCAGTCTCTGTGATGTTAATACCAGCAGCCTGGACAACATTGCCTATGGGGATAAATACTCGTTCGGTTTCTGTATTTAAGAGTAAAACAGGAGCATCACTCGGAGCGAAATAAAAACCTTTTGAATAAAACAGTACTCGCCAGAAAAAATACGTGTTTCATTCTTCTCGTACCATAATCATATTTTGAGGTTCATCTTAGGCTTGTGTGGAAAGCAGGGAGACGCCTTTGTCGAGGAAAGCCTTGGTTTTTATCTTTTAACGTACTTTTAAGATCTGGGGAATGCTGCTGCCTGGTACCATGCAGTGGTGTTCCTAGCTGTGGTACAGTGCTGAAACGTGTGCGCGTAAAAGTGCATATTTACACTTCACGCTTGAAATGGGAGTATTATAGCAACGCTTGTTTCCAGACTACTTAGTTAGTGCTTTCAAAGTATAATACTTATAGCTCTACACATAATGGGGATCAGACAGGCGCTAACTAAAAATTGTTTATTCAGAAATAATGCGCGTACCTAAATACACTTCTGTAACCGTTCGTCATATCACAGTGTTGTAATATTACACCCGTGCCACCTAGAAAATTTCTTTTTTTCCCTTCAGGCACACAGACGTATCGCTGTTACAGATATCAAGTTTTTTTTAATGTAAAAAGCTTCCAGCAGTTTGTGTGCCAGTGTGTCAAGACTTCTTCCTAACATCTTTATTTTGGCCAGCTTCGCTTGCATTTAGATTTTGTACAATGTTTTGTTTTGTTTTTTCAGATGTAGGCTGGAATTGTTCTGAATTGATAGCTGGTGTTGCCGGGACCTGTCATGAACGCATTTGCTCTCACGCCCTATATATACTTTACCAAAACAAAGAGTAATTTCGTATGCAACCCCGCTGGCACACTGCACATAGGCATTGGCATGGCGTTTCCCGCATACAACATTATTTTCGTTTGCATCCATTATGTGAGGGCATATTTTCTCAAGCTTTAGGGGGGTGAGAATACTGTCGCTACTTTGTGCTTATTTGCCACTTTTTCATATTCTTGCAACATTCGATGCACATAAGGCATCGGTGCCACTTCATTTTGTTTAATCGAATTTTTTCTTCAGCCCCTTCACTTTCTACACTAAGCTTTCAGTAACTGACGCAATCACCTGCTGGGGAGAGCCTGCTTTCCGTACCCTTTCAATCTGCTTACAGAAACTATTCTCTACCATATGAGTGCCGAATTTGTTTAGTCCCAAAGAAAGGCATAGGTTCGCTATCTCTCTTCATAGTTTTAGAGTGAGAGGAGTCATACTCCAGCACATCTTTTTTGACCTTGGGTTGTACATCCAGCAAGTGTGTTTCTTTTCAGAAATGAATTTCATGTCTACAAACTAGAGACTGTGGTCAACAGGGAGCTCAAGGAGCTCAGAGATACAAATGACGCTACTTCCACGCTGTCCAAAAATTATTAGTACATGTTCCACTTTGTTGAGGTTGGCCTAAGCTGGTTTTTAATTCAGTAACACCAGGTAATCGCCGGCGTGCCTAAACGTTTTTAGAAGACAATCATTGTTACAGGCATTGATAATGTCATAATCTATGGAGGAAAGAAAGATGTTAGAGAGAACCGATGCCACACATGAACCTATACAAATGCGTTGTCACTGTACTTACAGGTCGTTCTGATAAAAAACGCGTGTGGTGCTGAGATAAAATTCGAGCAGCCGCATGAAGTTTCCTACAGAAATACCAACTTTGTTTTGAATGGAAATGGCATTTCTACATTCTATGGTAGCCTTGACTGCCGTGAGCAGTTCTGTGTGTGGAATAGAATAAAATAAGTTTTAGAGACATCTATGCAAAATGCGTAGCCAAGGTCTTTGCTTTGTTCCAAGCAGGCAATCACCTCCGATGAGTTCTTCGTGGCAAACGGGTCATCAAAGACTAGCGTGGTTAGCTACTTGAGAAAAAGCGGCTCACCCGAAGCTTCTTAGTGTCCTTGTCACTCACGATACAGTGAAGAGGCTCACCGGGTTGTGTGCCGTGGTTTCGAAAAACATGAACAGGCTGTCCCCGAAGAATTTTGCAAGCGTCTCCAACTTCATGTCGTTGCAGAGAGATATGACAGCTGTTTTCACCTTGGTCCCCTTGGTGTTCACGCGAGTCAAGTTGTTCGCAACAGCTTCGGTGGCCTCCTCGTGGAACATCTCAGATGGCATTACAACAAATCGCTCTTTGTCACATTCTTGTAGGAAGAGTTGATTTTCCTTGAAGAGCTTGACAACTTTGGTTAAAGTCATATCCTGGCGGGTCTATGTTCTTTTTTACGATGTTTGCATCAAGTGCTTTACAACATTAACCAAAGTTGTCAAGCAGTTCAACGATAATCAACTCAGTCTACTAGAAGATTATAAAGGACGATTTGTTGTAATGCGATCTTAAATGTTCAACGCGAAGGCCGCCGAAGCTGTTGCGAAGAACATGATTCTCGTGAAGACCAAGGCGACCAACGTGAAAACAGCCGCCATATCTCTCTGCAACGACATGAAGTTAGGGACGCTTGAAAAATTCATCGAGAATAGCTACCGCGAACGGTAACTAGCATAAACTGAACATTGTGGAAAAACGCGTGCGTGGCTGAAATCCTTCGAAATATACCTCGACGCATCTTCAACGATAAGCAAAGTGAGAAAGCTTAGTGTCGACATAACGATCATGAATAAACAAAGAATACGCAATCAATCCGCGCGCTCGAATCACAGTGATAAGGCGATATGCTGTTGGCTTTCCAAAGAGAAAAAATAAACATTTTAACGGTTCGCGACATTATTCCCCTTTTAAAAAGGCATCACCTCGACGCTTCCAAAATGATTAAACACAAAAAGGTAAACAAAACGACATAAAAACGACTTTAGGGCGTTTACGCATAATAAAATTCAGCCGCACAACATGCACAATGTCTGGCTTTCCTGGCGCCGATGGAGTGTGGTCGTGTGCTTGGGGATGACTTCGTAGTCGTTTCCCGATGCATCGAATGACTTTGTACGAGCCGAAGTAACAACGTAAGAGGTTTTTACTCAGTCCACGACGGTGAATCGACGTCCAAAGCCAGACTTGATTGCCCGGCTTGTAGTCAGCATCGCTTCGTCGTAAAGTATAGAGGGGGGTCGGATCTTTGCTTTATGCTCAGCCGGGCGAGTTGCCGGGCTTCCTCTGCGCGCTGAAGATAGCCGGCGACGTCGATGTCCTCTTCTGTCACGTGCGGCAGCATCGCTTCGAGTGTTGTCGTGGGCTTCCTGCCATACAGAAGCTGGAGCGGAGTTGACCTCATTGTCTCCAGGACGGCGGTGTTATATTCGAAAATAATGTATACGGTAGAATGGTGTACCATGTCTTGTGCTCGGCATCGAGCTAAATGGCAATCATGCCCGCAGTCGTTTTGTTTAGACGCTCCGTACGGCCGTTTTTCTGTGGATTGTACGCCGTTGTACGCCAGTGGGTTGTATGACTATCGGTGAACATGAATTAAACCAGCTGAGCGGTAAATGCTGTTCCCTTGTCCGTGATAAGCACTTCTGGGGAGGCGTGCCATAGGAAAACTTATTTGACAAAAACCTTGGCGACAGGTCATGTAGTCGATGATGCACTTTTTCCCGTTTATGAAGTTGGGAAGGTCTGAGGAGGCGCATCTCTATTTGTTGAAAGGGCTTAGAGGCGGTATGGGTTTGAGTATCCCATTAAGCATCACTGGAGTTGTCTTGCGTCGCTAACACGGCACTTTTTGACGTAATAGGCGAAGTCTGCAGCTAACCGGGGTGAATAATACTTCTCCCTGATTTAAAGCGACGCGTGTGGAAAGCCGAGATATCCTGCTGTTGGCTCATTGTTGAACGCCTGTAGAATGCCCGGTCCAAGGTTTCCAGGAACAATAAGAAAGTGTCCGGTCCTTTTGGATGTGAAGTTCTTCACGAAGATGTCATTGTTTAATACGAATGTCGACAACTGACGCCTGAACACAGCAGAAGGAGACGTGGTCTTTCCTTCCAGGAAACCGACCAGATTTTGCAATTGAGAATCCGAGCGTGGCCATTTTGCGAAAGTGGTATCGCTTATCGGTCCCAAAAAGGCGTCGTCGCCATTTTGTTGCGGGCGAGAGTCGGTGAGGGCTCGGAATATGCAGTTTGAGTCAGAATGCTTGCGCACAGGCTTGGAGATCACACAAATGACAAATATTTGAAGAGGTATAGGCTCCATGGAGCAAGGCGGTCGAATAGTGCTTTTATATTCTGGTGGAGGTGCTGAATTTCGTTAATGTGAGATACCCTCGAATATGCCGGGCTAAGAGAAAAAAACCATTGGTCGTCGTGAAGCACCAGGAGCCCCATCTAGCGTGGATTGCCCAATGAAAATGAAGAAGAATGGATGGACCTCTTCGGTTACGTGGCAGGATTTTATGGCAAGAGCGACGCTGAGAAACTCTGGCAAGTCTACTTCGCTCCTCAAGGCCTGCCCAAATTTGATTAGAAAATCATGAGACTTCTTTAAAAGGTTGCGACACATTCAAAGCGGAATTTCTGACGGTATTTGCAAAATAATTCGAAAACAAAAAGCCCAGGCCCTCCTCTAATCGAGAATTCAGCTTTAAAATGAGCCTTGCCTGGCCTACGTTATGGCGATAAAGTGTCTCTTCCGCCGCGCCGGTCTCGGCATGACAGAGGAGACCAACGCGAACCTGTTGATGCGCAGCGTGAATGATCCTAGCGAAAAACCCGTATGAGTCCCAATAACCTCCTATAGATTTCTCATAGTGAACGCATACTAACTCATACAAATCTCATACAATCTTATATATTTCTTATAGTATGTTGAGTGGTATTTATATGAGTTGATATATAATATTGATACCAGTTTAGTATCAAAAATCTGTATGAGGTTATTGTGACTCATGGGTTTTTTTCACTCGGGGAGGTATTTGCGGGACTTCTTCGCCAGCTGCCAAAGACTGTTGCGAAGTTCTGCCGGGAAGCTTCGAATATAAAAAAGACCTCGGAGCAAGGACGCGGCTCTACGATCGGCCTCCTCAAATGCTGTCTGAAAGGCACTGCGACACCACGTCTACATGCGAATATAACCTCGGAGAGATCATCCGTGAATTCATTCGTGAAACCTTGCGCCGAATCATGCTATCTCAAAACAAGGACATTAAATTACCAGATCAAATTCACAAGCCCTTAACATAGCTATCTTGTTCTTTTAACGCAGAAACCTTTCTAGTGTTATTTAAAAAAGCTTATTAGGTCCTCCAACCTAATATGCGCGCATTTTCTATGAATTGGCAAGTGGCTGGTGAAAAATGAAATATTTTAGGATTTTGTCAAGTTATTCCTCTAGTCGAAGCAGCCGAAGTTTTCCCTCGCAAAAAATTGAATGCACCCATCAGTAGTACAATCTGGTGTTAGCGTGGACCTGACAGCAATCTTTTTGTCATCACATTCTTATTTAAACAGGCGTCATGAGAGATAAGCCATTCTTTTTAAAGTCAGCTCTATCACAGAATGATGCGAGCCGAACACGTTGGGCGCGAAGCAGTTATAGGAAAAATAAAACACTTTTTTTTATAGATATGAAACATGGACGTCTACCATTGTGCGTTACAAAATTCTGCTGCACAGTTATTCGAAGTCGAGGAATGAAGCTCGTTTGTACATACCTTGCCTCTGTGACCTGAAATATTAGACGAAAAAATGATTTAAAACATCAGGCTGCTCCAACCACGTGCTGCAGGATACGACATTGAATGGCACGCCGCTGTTCTGAGTACTTCACAAACCGGCGAACTAATGCTAATTGAATTCCAAGAGAAGGCTTAACAGTTTGCTTTCCGAGAGGAACCGTATATCGTCGACTTGTCGAGCCGGTTGGCAGTTTTTGCTGTTGGTGTTTACCATTTACACACATCACATGACTCCAATCACGAAGTTTGGCCTTTGGATTCCACAGGAGGCTCTTAGAAAAGACGCCTATGACCTGCGCAAATTAAATTAAAGCGCATCTGACGCACCAATTTGAGTTATTCTCTTTTTTTTTTTGTGGTAAGAAGCATTTCCAGGGTCAGAAAAAAAGAACATAAGCTTGCGCATATCGATGAAGAAAAGCATCGGATAATCATCTCAGTTTGTGCTAATAAAGACAAAACAGCAAGTATCTTCCTGCACATTACATTGGCCAGAATATTTCGGAGTTATCATGTGCGATTCATAGACGACTGCTCAGGTTTTGTAGCAAAAACGCGAAACACGACAGAAACGAGCACGAACGTTAGTCCGCTCATTTGCTTGCTTCCATCGCACTGCTGCGGTGGTGCAGAGGTTAGGGATCTCGACTGCTGTGCGTAAGGATACGGGATCGAAGTTCAGCAGCAGCGGCCGCTTTTCGATAGGGGCCCTAGCCAAATCAGCCGCTTCCTGTGCGATGTCAGTGCACATTAAGAATCCTCAGGAGGCTGAAATTTCAGGAGCCGTTCACTGCGACCTCTGTCATAGCCAGAGTTGCATTGGAGCGTTAAGGTTTACAAATCACCTTCCTGCCAGCATCTTCAGTCAAGTGAATTTCCAAGTCCAAAATGATAAACAAACTATTGCCTACTCTTCGTACCAAGCGCCGGGTAACCACTCGAGAAACCGCACACAAATTGCAAATTTAAAGCGACAGATGGACAGCCGAATTCCACGCGTTACCAAATGTGAAATACTAAAGGACGTGAAGGATGAGATCCACCTTTCCTATAGCTTTCCAAGAACCTAGTTGTGAAGGGAAATCGAGATCATACATCTCAAAAATCTTTGTCCATTTCCCCTTCATCTCCTTCTTCACAAAAGAGCGGAGGTTTGATTCTATTGCTTTTTAAAATCAGAAGGGGCTACTAACCTCATACTAGAGACAGAAAATATCTGCTTATTATGAATTTTTGCATTTCTTGCATTTTTGCACTCATTGCAAGCCGACAACGAAGAACGGAGAAAATCTATCCTAATTTTCAGTATAGTGATGTACTTCTTATAGAAGGCCCAATCTAGATCCCCGATTTTGGGACCTCTTTCTGCAATAATGATTTTTTTGGTGAGCTAATGTTTACAAAGCGTTGAGCCTTTAACCTAAAAAACAGTCAACACCGAAGTTAGTCTGTGTTTTTTTAACAGGTTATGAAATTAAATACATTGTTTTGCTGATTCATTTCTTTGGTATGTATTTTGAGCATGGGAGCTTACGTTACATTGAATAAACAATAATTGTATCATGTGACAAATATCAGAGCACATATCGAAATAGCAGCCGCCTTTCCCTTCGCGCTTAGGCGGTCGCAGACTGCCTTTGGTAAAAAAATAATGTCTGAATGTGTTGCTAAACAACTTTCTGAAGAAAAATATTCTCGTCTATGTTAGAATGCACAAACCCAAATGCGCATGAAGTAACCAAAATGCAGTCATTCTCCAGGCTACCTACCCCGCTTAAAAGACCATGGCGAAAGCAAGTGATCTTTTCAAAATACGTGCTAGGGAATAGAACCCTTCTCGTAGTCCTTGTTGACTATTTTTTGTAGAATATAAATTTAGCTATGAGATTGCATACAAAAAAAAAAAAAAAGAATCATCATATTAGGCATAAAATCATCACAAAGTGCGCAAATAACAAAGAGGAAAGGAGATCTTCGAAGTGATGTCCTCACAGTAGAGAAAAGAAATAAATATTTAGTACGGAAACGAGGAAAGGAAGTTTGGAAAGTTTTGACAGCTGCGAAGTGCGGCCTCCACAGCTCAGGTGACACCGGTGAAATGTTTTGAAAACCGCTTTCATGGACATCCTTTCTTGTTCCTAAACAGAAAAAGAAAATGATAGAGAAGTCTCTGGAACTTTTGCGCTGGCGACAGGGGCTTTTTTCTTCCCAGGCATGTGTCAAAGCATGCGAAAAAAAAAAGGAAAGTAAGAAGGCTAAAAGTGAGCTTCAAGAACAACATGATGCCGCCTAAAGCAAACAAAAGCGCACTACGGAAACTGACCCACTGTGTTCACGGCTTTGCATGATTTTCTTATTACGTGAAAATGGGGTCTTATGTTGCGCAGTCCGAAAGATATCGATCATAAAAAAGTTGCGGCTAGGCGAATTCTTTTCCTCCGTACTTTTTTCCTCATTTGAGAAGTCTCGATAGACGCCACGCCAGCAGCTCGTGTCCTAGTAGTAGAATATGGAGGGGGGGGGGGGGGGGGGGTGTCGGGCGAGTACAAGTCGAAATTTGCGTTTATAAGATTTACCCCTTGAAAGATTGTCAAGACGGCGCACTAAGATTGTTTTGAATTCGCAGAGAATATTGGCTCAGGTTCCCGCATCTTAGTTATGCATAGAACATTTTCTACCCCCTCCTCGTTTTTTCGCCTCTCATGAATTAGCAAAATGCTGTAGATAATATAAGCTCGTACCTTTTAGGTTAATACAAAATTATGATGTCTGTGCTGACTTTGTGGTAATGGCCTTTTTATTTCGGCAGTAAAATATTATTCACACAAATCTGCTGGAAGCCTTTTTCATCTGCCTTATTTTCGTAGCGAAGTAACCCCAGTCGTTCTGCCCTGAAGAAACCACGAAAATTTTAACCTTGTGGCACGTTTGATGCGTCGATTAACACAAGGCTTATTACCCTATAGAATAGATGAAACAAATATCGTAGCCTGCTTTGCCACTCAATAGCAAGGTGTGAGGGAGTTAGTTGCACTGCAGGCTGTGTTATCCGTTGGCGACAAGAAGAAATGTTCCAAGAAAGGGGGTAAAAATGAGCTCCTAAGGAAGAAGCAGCTATTCTGCGTCTTCTCCCGTGTCTATAATGGTTCCTCCGCCTACTGGTGGCCGATACTACACCGCCGCAGCAGACACACCTTCTCAGTTTCTGCTTCTGTCATGGAACTTGGTCTGATCAGACTTCTGAAGTCCTCCATCGCTCATATATACCGATGGCCACGCACCACTTCGGCAGCAACGTTGTCGTGCGCGCACAGCCGAGTGCCAATCCACTAAAGATAAATTCGACCAAATGCTTCTGAACGGCGTCATTAAGTCCTCAAGCAGCCCATAGGCTTAGTCTGGCTCAATTGTGAAAAAGAATGCAGCACTAACCGCCTAGGCGCAGTACTCATTCAAGTGCGAAATATTGGTTTGCTTAATGTGTTGTCTTCGTAAGACGTACGATCTCGAAGGCCGAAATCATTTACTCTTTAACTGAAACGCTGCAGCCATCGTTTGGGTTCCTAGCGAATTCTACCTGTACCTTACCAGAAAAGCGGGAATAGACCGCTTTTCTTAAGTAGTGGTGGACCACAAAGCGCTTCGCTTGCTATTCGTTCTCGAAGAAGACTCCTCAGGCTATCTTGCGACGTGGAGTCTGACTGCAGGAGTATAGTATCCGCGTCGTCTGCCGCACTGACCGTAAACATCAGACGGTGATGATCTACCCCACTGTGCCATTACTGCAGGTATTACCAATCTTTTCACCTCCGACACATCTCCGCCTTCACCTAAAATCGAAAACGTGCCTTTAGCGTAGCGTTCAGACGCCTGAGATGTTTCTCTTATTGATTTCTCTCTCAAACCATTAACATGCTCTCCAGAACTTGTTCTCCACCGCCACGCTTCTCACTTATCTATTGACAATAATCTCCTTGATCGCCACAAGTACCACTCAGATTGCCCCAGATGACTACTATACTTAATGCTCGCTTTCTTTGGCTTTCCTCATAATGCTCCTCCAGGAAGTAGTTGATGCGTATGCTGCCTGAGATACAGTTTGGGTTCAGTTTTTGACTTTGTGGTGGACTACTATAGATATAGAACCCACAACTATGCAGAATGGTTGTGTTACACCATTGAAGGCCTATGTGAGCGTAAATTTGCTACTATTCAGTAGTTCACGCGGCGTAAGATGTCAGAACAAGCGCACAGGCGCACGAAACCAAACCGGCTAGGAGACGCAGTAGCTGCGGCCTATCTACGCTTTGTGGGAATACCGACAGGCGTGCAGACTTCGACACGGTGTATTCGTTCAAATACTCCACACTAACTTTGCACTGGTTGATTGTAGTATAATCTGATATATTGGAATCTCAATTCATCAGTAATTGTATAGCATCTCACCGGACAATCTTCAAAATTTTCTGAGGGTGCTATTTTCAGCTGCGAAGTGAGCAGCGGTATGTCGGATCTTTAAGCTGTCACTGTATTGAAACAGGAAGTTACCCTCAAATAGGGGTACATTTTACTTCTTCTACCAAATGTAAAACTGGAGTTTACTTCAAGGTAGGGTAAAGGGAGATTGGGAGGAGTGACGAAATACTTTCGGGGTCAGTCAGGGGCAGTGCCGAGCGCTTGAGGCGATTGAAATACCGCTGAGAGGAACGTATCTCTCTTTGTTTACGTGAGAAGGATTGCCAGCCCGCGTGCCTTATTTATGGGGCATTGCTACAACATTTACGCGCTTACAAATCCGTAAGAGGACCATTCGTTTGAAGAATTCTGATTTGAAGATTTTGATTTTAGGATTCGTTCGCAATAAGACATTCTATACAGTCTGCTTCAGATACTACTAATATTTTTTTATTGTGTATCTCCAACTTGGCATACTTAGTCTCTATCTTGCGCTAGATGTTTCGTACGGTGTACGAGCTTTGAGCGCGGTGGCCTTTTCATGACCATCATCTTGCTGTCTTCAAGCGGGTACAAAGAAAGTTATAGAGGTGTGCGGTTTCGAAGGTAAAATAAACTTAGTGCATAGAATGAACGAAACTTATACCCGTTCTTATGAGGCTAAGGCATTCATCAAAAAAGTTGTCAAAAGCAGAAAAAGAAAAGACTGAAAAGTTGAACGCGAAGTATGCGTTGATGACCTTGGGCAGCTGTTCGTCTTCACCGCTGAGAATAAAGTAACTGACATAATAGAAGACCGCACTGCAGCATTTCAATGCAAAGAGGAAAATGCAAACAAGACATTAGGTAAACTTGTTTTATTTTAAACTCGTGCACAGCAGGATTTTAAGATCTACAATAATCCAACCTCACACGTGCCATGCAGTACAAATAAACCAACCAATATCTACGTTGTTCATACTTTCAGGTGAACAATGTTTGAGACGTGCAAAATACTGCACGTGTGTGGGTGCATTCAGCAGCAAAGCACCATCACTTGAAAGAATCCGTTCGAAGTGCCCCAATGTGGAGTCGCATAAAAAGGGTGGAGTGCCGAAGATCAAAACTTCACGTGAAACTCATCTTTAAGCTTTTGTCATCCCAACATGTTATAGAAAACATTCTGGCATTCTAGACCACGCTGCACACATGCATTCTTACCCCCGTAAATTCTCACTTGGTAGACACCCTACTCAACAGCAAGGTTATCCTGGCTTGCCGCAACAACCTACAGCCGTAAGACCCCAAATCTAACCCAACCCTACATCCTTAATCTCAGCACGTCTACTGCTTACGAGACGCGGCTAATTTATCACTGTCAAAGCTGCCTTTCTGAACGCATCTTCTCGCTCGATCTCTAAAGGTGGCATAAAGAAATTACAAGGGTTCAACGCTGCTGAAATAAATATTGACCGAAAGCATTACTGTGGGTGACCGAGCGTTATTCTTCTGCTCTTTTTGTTCTTCTTCAGCCCATATATATAGCCCCGATTTAACCAACCCATATGAACGTGCCTTAGTGGCCTATAGGGGTAACGTGAATGCCAGGGTCCTAGAGGCTGATTCTGGCATAACCGTCCTATGTGAAACGAGAGACTCAAGTTGGCAGCTCCTGCCAGCCCGTGTGTCACGTGGAGTGTGACGTCACAGCGTCACGTGGGTAAGACGTAACTGCAGCCAGGTCACGCGAAGGGTTGAAAGTGTGAGTAGTATTGCTTTCGAAATCATAGATGGATGAACTGACCCTGCATTACCGCTTGACCCACTATCGAAACGTATCGCACGCTTTCCTGACACGTCTCCTAGCACCCCTACATATAATTCCTGAATACCCTGAAACACAATTGGATTTGACAGTGCCCAGCCCTCACTGAAATTCGTAATAATCACAAACCAGCCGGTGCGGTCAATGTTGACGGGGCAGAAATGCCTAAAACCTGGCACTTGCAGCTTGCAATCATACGTTAGGCCATTTATGAAGACACGAGAAGTCTGTAACTTTCCCAAGGCTTTCACCCAAGGTCGAGAGAAGTAAGACTCGGGAGATTAAAGAAAACATGATTTACAAAAATATTGCTTCTGCACATTTTAGCTCATGTCACTTCACTCTTGGCTACAAAATTTGCCCGAGATGCACGTAATCAAAAGAAAAGAACACTGTGTATACGTGGTCTCATAACCGAGCATCGATACAGCACCTTCGAACTGTCCACAAGGCTGCAGGGGAAGATGCCACTGGTATGTGTTGCATGCTGTCTTGAGCTCTCGTGACCTCCCATTTCCGCTCCTCATCGGTCTTTTTCCTTCCTTTGCCCTGCCTTCTAGATCCATGCATCGCAACTGGGAGATCACTTTTGCACTGGGAAAGAATACCGCGATTGTTCATTCAAAAGGAGAAGCAGGACATCAACATGCGGAGGAGAACGCTGGCTCATAAAGCAGAGTATATGGCAAATATGAAGAAAAATATTTCTCTCCAACACTGTTTTGTAGGTGTTGAGACCGAGCCTGCTACGTTTTCGCACTGCTAGCGCTCGTTCAATCTACAATCGGTCATTGCCCTCGGCCCTTGGCGCCTACCAGCCCGGAAAAGTGGCAACCGGTTGGAACGCGAGGCAAAGACAAATGATTCTGCGAAGCGAAACGACAAAGTTAGCTTACGTTTGGATAATGGAGTATAGCCTCAACGTATGATTTATACCGAGCAGCTGCAAGGGAAGAAAACTAACAAAGAAGAAAAACAAATACCTCTCGCTAGCGATCGTGCTTCGTGCTTTCATCGTTTGACCAATCCGCGTCATCTCGTTTCGGTACCAACATTTTTCAACGTGATATATGTGCTGCCTAATGATGTTTCACCCCACTGCTCTAGGAAAAGAACAAGAACTACGTCTTTCTGCAAGCTGAAAACACCGACAAATCATGCAAACATGTTAAGAGTTAATGGATGGTAAGCAGGCAAGTCCGTCGCAGACACGGTTGAAGCGCTAGAAGCACAGTATACAGTTATATTAACAGCACACGTGCTCAAATTGACGATACCTTGCGATTAAAGCATTTCCTAGGGATAAAGAAGATGAAAGTGAAGGACAAATTACCTAAGATACGATAGCAGAAATAGAAACGATTAGAAGGTAAAAAAGAGCATTTTATTTGGCTACCCTCGGCTCGGGAATCGTAAAGCATAGGGCAGCCGCACAGTTTAGAACAGTGTTTAGCGCACAAGATAAGCACCTAGTTATGTCTCTTGATGATGTTATTAACTCTTAACTGCCACTTAGAACAAGCAGAGTTTTTTCCCTTCGAAATGGCAATTTTTCTTCACTATGTATGGGACCCATAGCAAGTATACACAACCAGCTTGCTGCGCTTCGTTCCATAGGTATTCTATAGAGGCAGCCATTGTGAAATATATTATTAGCTTTCTTGTTCATATTTACAAAAACACAGAGAAAAATATTCAGTTCTTATTCTCGCGCAATGATATTAAAGGCGGTGTCTCCATATAAGTTATGCTGGTCCTACCAACTAAGGCTCTACTAACATGGGAAATCCAATGCGCATCACTTAGTAGTGCTTGATTATGATCCTAGAAATGCACGAATACACAAGCCATATTAGATTAGGTATGAGCCCATCAAACGTGTTCTCAAAGCAATCGCAGCTGTCCGATGTGCTCTGAACGCCAATCTAAAATATTTTACCTTGAATGAATGCACGAACTCCATTTCCCTTCAGAGCGAGGCGAAATCCAAAGAACCGGACAATTAGTTTCTCGTACTGCTTCCGTGTACACAAAGGCTGTTAATGACACTCAGCTAAATTGTTGATATGGCTCTTCTTCTAATTTTCTTCCCCGGAGACATGGACACAAACCATGGCTGCGTTTCGATGGAGGCGAAACGAAGTGGCGTCCGTGTGCTGTGCGATGTCAGCGCACGTTAAAGATCCCCAGGTGGTCGAAATTTCCGGAGTCCTCCACTACGGCGTCTCTCATAGCCTCAGTCGCTTTGGGACGTTAAACCCCACAAACCAACCAACCAACCAACAAACCATGGCCCACCAAGCCCCTGTTGGCGGTTGCGTGTCCCATGCCCGAAACAAGTGACTTTGTTGATTATATGAACGCTTTGTTTTGCACTGCGAACACCTCTCAGAAAACACTAGGAGCTGTTGAGCTGGCACGCCTAGGCCACCGCCCATCCCTCTGCGGTGTATCTCAAGAGGAGAATGGCAAAAGCTTACCCTTCGTCTATCATTTGCTTCTCATCGTTTGCCTCTTATTAGCGTTCGTTGCAGTTCTACATATAATTATAATTGGTTTACAGAAAAGGAAAGGCGAAGTATCTGTCACACTTTCTCTGGCAAGTGTGTTGGCACGGTATTCCACCGCTCCTTTCGTGGCGTTCTAAGGACACATTCAAGTCTCCTCCGGATGCTAACGGCTCCCCAGATTGCAGCGCTCCGTTTGATCCCAGCGGCTGTCAAGCTTGGAGGGCCACCCCTCTCTATGGGAAGCGCGCCGCGTTCATCACACCTTTTTGAAGCCACCCTACCATAGTGGAGAGCTACGGAGTAATTTCGACCACCTGGGGATATTTAACGTTCACAGACATTGAACAGCACACGGACGCCTCTCAGTTTTGCCTCCATCGAAACGCAGCCGCCGGCGGTCGGGTTCGAGCCCGGGTACTCTGCCTGGAACGCCTGTGAACTTTGATGCTTTCAACGGAATGGACTTAGGCCGCGCACTGGGAAGCGAGCGGACGCATCTCACATGAGCTCCGTGATTTCCCAGCAAAATGCCGTGTTTTTGGTCACTTGCGTTCACCTACTTTACCCTGGACGTTCTTCTACCACTCCGGACCCGGTGTGGTGATTTCCAGACCAAGCCTAGCAAAGTTTGATAATTTTTCAACCCAATTCTTTTGGCCACAACAACTGTGACAGCTAAGCATATCAGCTGCCTCAGGACATCGGCGAGTTCGCGCGCAGCGGTGGTCGCAACGTAACGTCCCGCCAAGCCCAAAACGTCTTGATTATGCCTTACACTGTGGAAGGTACCGACATTACTGCCGCGAAGTGATCCGATGGCTCATGAACGGCGCTTGAGATGCAACGCCGATGCCAAAGGTCATCTTTGCCCAAGAAACAACCTGCCGAGGACAAAACGCCAGCCATGACATCGACTCCACCGAATCCGTGGCCACGCGGACGGCCTCCACCTTTGACCAAAAAGCATCCCCTTCCCCGCCTGCCCTCGGAACACGTCAAGTTCGTCCTCCACCCACAGGGCACACTGAACCTCCGCAACTCAGGCCCCGCACGACTTGCTCTTGCTATCTATGGAACCGCGAACGTCAGCCACCGCCTGGCGGTTTATGCCGCCGAAGTCCGTATCCACACCTCTAACAACACCATCACAGTGAGCACGCTCGACAATGCCTGTGCCGTGTCTTACGCCAAGATTGGCACCATTGCCATCGACAAAACAGTAGTCTCGATTGCCGCCTATGCCCCAGCCCGGACAATTCCGTACTGGGAATTTTTTACCGGGCCTACAGCTACGAAAACGATGCCGAGATCCTGGCTGAGCTCCACGCTCGTAATCACGATATCCCCATCGTTGCTGCTCGTCATATGGACAAGACACAGCCCTTCGTCGTGACGTTCGCCAACACCGAGCTGCCCCGATACGTGCAGTACTTGGGGTTCACGTTTGAAGTCTTCCCTTTGAAGTTTCGCCTGGAGGCGTGCTTCAACTGTCGCAAGCTGGGGTACCGAGCGGATGTGTGCCCCCAAACATGAATACCTACTTGCCGCCACTGCGGCGTCACCCACGAGTCCCCACCAGCCGGCCAACCACCTACCTGTCCCGCCATATGCATCATATGCAAAGGCTCACATCCCACAGGCAGCAGCAGTAGAGCTGAATACCAGGTCCTTCCAATTCCCAAAAACATGGACCCCTACACGACAGCGAAAGACGAAAAGCGAGAAGTCGCCACATACAAAATAGCGCCGTCAGAGACAATAGCGACATACTCTATGTAGACACCAGTCCATAGCTGGGGAGAAGAGCAGCGGTAGCCACCAGAGTTGACCACACCGAAAGAGAGGTGACCAGCTCATCTATCAAGACCAATAACTACATAGAAGATGCAGGGGAAGTTGCAATCGCCCTTGCAGGTAAACACGCCAGCAGCCAAGGTAGAAAACACATAATACTCAGCGGTTCCCAAAAGGCCTGTCATGCCTTCCTTCTGGGGCGCGTATGCAAACAGGCACACCGAATAATGAAGACGAGCAACATGAAGCACACAATCCTGCGGATACCGGCACACGAGAGAATCGACGGCAACGAGGCTGCCGACAGAATAGCCTGAGGGCATACTTTCCGGGCACCTGCGCGAGCTGCCACATAGCCTTCGACACCTCTCATATACGGGGAACTAGTACAATACTTCAAATTACAACGAAGGCGACACGCACCACCACACAAAGACCTCAGCAGACAGGAGGCGGTAACGTGGAGCAACATACAGGCTAGAACATTCCAAAACCTAGCAAAGTACCGCAAACTCTGGCCCGAAAAGTTCAAAAATAACACATGCACTGCATGCGGTGAAGTCTCGAACATCCTTCACATGATATGGAACTGCAAAAGGCAATTAGAGAAATATAAAGCTTGAGCGCTCAGCCACGCGGAGTGGGAGGCAGAGCATTCCCACGCGGGTCTCTCTGAGCAGCGCAGCCTGCTCACCAGGGCCCGGGATACAGCCCTAGCCAATGTTATCCTGGAATGAGGAAACCACCCACACTATTCCGTTAAACAATTAAAGTTTACTCTCTCTCTCTCTCTCTGCAAATGCCGCTTTGTGCCTAGCCACAGGCCCAAATCCTCACAATCCCCCACGGATACTGCCACTGACCCAGGCACTTCGCCAAGCGGCCGCCAGTCCCGTTCCCAAGAACGCGGCCAACAACAACCTCCCCCAGGCGATGAATCCTTCCCGCCACAGCAAAGCAGCAGTCCCCCAACTATCCCAACCACAAGCCACCCACTAAGGCTGCAGGAACCAAGGGATGACCCGTCGCACACGTGAACGCTCGATTTAAAGGTGGCTCAGAAACATCTAAATAAAACCGCGAACAGTGAGTAGTGCTACATAGAACATTGCAAAAACATACGTAAGTAGCCGCAATCTTCGGAACCCATCTCGGCACCTCTTTCTCGACAAATAAACTGATAAAGATGCCACTCGCGACAACTGGCATAAACAAAGAATACAGAATCGATATGTGCTCTTCAATCGCACTGATAAGGCCTCATGCCAGTGGTTGTAACAATTACTGATTTGAATAGTATGCGGCATTACTCCTCCTCTAAAAATAGTTGTTTCGATGTTCAAAAATAAACAGAAAAAGTAAACAAACAATACAAAGTTTAAAAGATCCCAGATTCTTAAACGGGCTTAATACGGCTTCAGGCGTACAGCATGAACGACGTCTGGGCGCGTGCATCGCCTTGGGGAGGCTATCGTACCGGCAGGAATGACTTCATAGTCCAGTTGTCCGGCAAGGCGGCGGATTTCGTATGGCCCGACGTATTGACGTAACAACTTTTCACTTATACCACGACGGCGAATCGGCGACCATACCCAGACGTGGTCTCCCGGTTTGTACTCTGTGTTGCGTCATCGCAAGTTGTATTGTCCGGCTGTCGGAGCGTTGTTGGTCTTTTATGCACCGCCGGGCAAGTCGTCGGGGGTCCTCTGCATGCTGCAGGTAGCCGGCGACATCGAGGTTGTCTTCTTCTGTCATGTGCGGTAGCATCGCATTGAGCATTGTCGTGGGCTCTCTGCCGGTGCACAAGGTTGAACGGGGTTGTTTCCTAGACGGTCGTGTTATGCGCGAAGATCACCTACTAGAGGATGCCATCCAGGTCTTGTGCTTAGCATAGATGTGCATGGCGAGCATGTTCGCGATAACTTTATTCAGACGCTCTGTAAGTCTGTTTGTCTGCAGCTGTACTCCAAGATGTCTTGAGTGAGCTCCACCGTAAATGCTGTTCTCCTGTCCGTGATGAGCACTTCGTGGGCACCGTGTCGTAGGAGAATGCGCTCGACGAAAAACTTGACGACTTTTGCCATGGTACCATTTGGCAGTGCTTTTGCTTCGGCGTAGTCGATGAAGTAGTCAGTGGCCACAATGATGCCCTTGTTACCCCCAGATGCAGTCGGAACATTACCGAGCAGATCCATCTAAATTTGTTGCAAGGGTTTGCTTGGGGCGGTATAGGGTTCAGTAGCCCACCTGGTCAGACCGGGGACGTCTTCTGTCGCTGGCACTCATGGCACGTTTTCGCGTAATTGACAACGTCGGCAGGCAATCGCGGCCAGTAATACCTCTCGAGCGTAACGCATTGTGATCGCTTACTATCTGAATGATCGACCGTATAGGTACGGACAGAACTTCGACGTGGCCCAGATGATTGCCAGGTATTCCACCAAGGTCAACGAATAATTGGTTTCGGCTTTTGAGAGGGATCTGCTAGCGTAAGTGATATCTTTTTCGACTCCGGCATTCCTCTGTGCGAGGATTGCGCCTAAACCGACACTGCTTGCATCGGTGAAGCGGTTTCATCAAAAGGACTTAAGACAGGCTGGGACTATAAGAGGCGCTTGAGATCCTAGAAGCTTCTTTTTTTTTTTTTTGTTGCTTTTACCTCATATTGCATGTCAGCCTTTGTAAGCAGCGTCAAAGGTTCGGCGAGGCATGAAAAGTTATGGACGAATCTTCAATAATAAGCGCATAATCCGAGGAATTGGCGTATAGTTTTCTTATCACCTGGCTGGGGAAGCTGCGTCTGAACGAACCCATCTTTGCTTACGATGCAGCCCAGGAACAACTCCTCGCATGCAAAGTAGCACTTCTCTGCTTTGAGTGGTAGTCCTGATGATGCCATCCAGCATCAAAATCACTTGGGACAGCTTAGGACTGTAAGCGGCGCTTCAGTTCCTCGAAGGCTTCGGTGTTCAATGTTGGATGAGAAGACAATGATGTCGTCCACGTATACCAAACAAATCTGCCACTTCAAGCCAGCCAGGACAGTGTCCATTACTCGTTGTAACGTGCCTGGCGCGGAGCATAGGGCAAATTGCATCACCTTTATATTCGAAGAGCCCGTCCGGTGTTATGAACTCCATCTTCTCGCGGTCTGTTTCATCGGCATCAATTTGCCAGTAGCCGCTCTTTATGTCCATCCATAAGAAGTCCCTTGAGTTGCAGAGCCGCTCAAGTGTGTCGTCGATGCGAGGGAGAAGATAGCCATCCTCCTTCATTATTCTGTTCAGGTGGTGGTAATTGATGCAGAAACCCAGTTTGCCATCTTTATTCTTGACCAGAACGACGGGTGCTGCCCAGGGGCTCTTAGATAACTGGATGACGTTGTCACGAAGCATTTCATCATCTTGGTCGCGAATGGCTTGCCGTTCTCGCGGTGAAACGCGGTAGGAACTTTGACGTAGAGGGCGTGCAGGTTGGTCAGTGATAATTCGGTGCTTTGCCAACGCAGTTTCTCGCACCTTCGACGCGGACGAAAAGAACTCGCTGTAGCTTTCAAGAAAAGCGCGAATATGGTTTTTTATTCTCCTGGATAGTGCTAGGTTTACGTCGAGCGTGAGCGATCTATTCGGGTGGATGGATGGTTTGCGGGCTGGTCGGGGATTGCGAAGATTTCTCGGATGCCTGCTAAATTGTCTAGAAAAGCTATCGCCGTGCCCTTATTGAGATGCTGGTGTTCTTCTGTAGAGTTCGTTACCAGTGCCCGAGCTTGTCCCGTCCGCAAATTGACGATGCCTCTTGAGATGCCCAGACCTCGCTCTAAGAGTAACTGAGCGTTTCTTCAAACACGCCTTGTGCGGTATCGATCTCTGCGCTACCCACACAAACTAGAACGCTGGATCGGGGCGGAATGGTAAATTCTCCGTCGAAGACCTTCAGAGCGATATGTACGTCGAAGATGCAGTAGGCATGACGTTGTCCGTCGAAAGCTTGATGAGCTTTGATCGAAAATCTATGATCGCTTTATGTTCCCTGAGAAAATTCATGCCCAAAATAATGTCTCGCCAGCAGTTCAGTAGACCATGAAGTCAGTAGGGTACCTGCTGCCATTTGCTGTAACTCTTGCGGTGCATCGCACGGCCGGAGTAATCAGAGCAATCCGTACCAGCGGTGCGGATTAGCTGGCCATCCCAGCTGGTATTCACGTTCTTGAGCTGGACGGCGAATGGTCGAATGAAGACAGAATAGTCTGCTCCGGTGTCCACTAGGCCAGTAACCGTGCGACCGTCGATAGCCACTTCAAGGTCACTTGTTTGTGTCCTTGCACTACGTGTTTTCCTCGCTTTTCGATCTCACTTCCATCGTGTACTGTGGGAGCGGCCATGGTACATCGTTGTCAGTTGGTTGGGCGGTGGTGCCGGATTCCAATCCGGTTGGTTGTTCATCGAAGTCGTCATGTGGAGTTGCGACCTCATAGTTGCGGCCTCGCCACTCAAATAGGGTGTTGTACGGCGATTGAGAGTGGTATCGTTGACTCGGTGACTCTGCCCTTCGCAGGTAGTTCTCCATTTCTTCAGGTCGTTCGCCAGGACGAGGTTGTGGTGCGTCAACGGCAAAGCCTTGCAGACTAATGCGTCTGTGAAGACGGTGGCGTAGAATGTGGCCGGCCTCACCCAAGTGGAAGCATAGTGGTTGGTTACTAGACGTCCTCTATGCATTGCATTTTCTGGAGCTATTAGGTGGTTGGTAGGCTTGGCGGAAAGGGGCCCAAGGGGCCGCTTTCGGGAACAGGACGGTAGCGAAGAGGGCCTGGAAGGTTATGTCAGGGTGCGGGTTGATGTAATGCAGTAGCATAGTTCATGGCTGCTGCTTGGTGCACTGTAGCAGTCGGAGCCGTAGCTTGAGGACGACCCCAGTGCCTGCTTGACTTCTTCACGGACGATGTCCGCGAGAGTAGCCACCTTGGGGATTTGGGATGTTGGCAGCAGCCTGTTGAGTTTTTCTCGGACGATCCCTCGGATAAGGTCCCGAAGGCTGTCTTCGTTCGGAGATGAGTTTTTGTAGCGACTTGCGCAGGCCGGTTCGAGTGGTTGTTCATAGTGGCGCATCCGGGTGTTCATCGTCTTCTCAATGAAAAATTCTTCAATTTCAAATTCGGCCACGGTTTTTGGCGGACCTAAACCAGGACTGGCTCATTTAGGAGTTGAAGTCTCGATTGACGGAGGGCGTTATCTCTTTCTTTTCGAACGACACTTGCAAATGCAGTCAAAAACCTTCTTGAAAGTCTTCCAATTCTTCAATGCTGCCTCGCGATTTTAGAACCATATAAGGGCAGAACCTTCAAAAGCTAAGTAGACTTGCCGCAGTTACAGGTGCTGAACGTTGCTACGCGTTTGAAGAGGTTGAGCCAGTCTTCCGCATCCTCGTCCGGTAGTCCTCGGAAGCAGGGGGGCGGACGGGTTTGGACGAAAACCAAGGGTGCTTTCTGCTCGACGAGTGCCATCTTCGGGGTACGTCATGGTGTCGGGATTCAGCATTTTCACTATATGTCACGTGGCTGTAGCAATGTCGTGATCAACGATGAATGCAGAGGTTTAGAAGCACTGAAATTATATTTTTATTGGTCTGACATGTGCCCTCAAAATAACTGAACAACTAGGTGGCGGCGTATGGAGCAAACATGCTCGCTTGTCGACGAAATACGAATATCCGCCGCACACGTGAACGATCGATTTAAAGGCGGCACAGAAATATCTAGATAAAACCGCGAACAGTGAGTAGAGGAACCTATAACATTGCAGAGACGTACGCGAGTGGGAGGAATCTTCGAAACCCATCTCAGCGCGTCTTTCGCGACAAATAAACTGATAAAGATGCGTCTCAACAAGCAATGAATACAGAATTGATCTATGCTCTACAAACGCACTGCAAATGTCGCATGCCAGCGGCTGTAAAAAATACAAGTGTGAATGGTATGCGGCAATATACAGAGTATTCATGTGTCTTAATGCTTACCAGACACGCACTCCCGAATTCCTCACGCCTTTGTATTCGACAGCGCTTCGCCAATCCTCCTTGTTGGGGCGTGAAACGTAATGGAACACGATCTATTTATCACCTACCAACGCCAATGGTTCCGCGAACAGAACCCGCTCCAAGGAACTACATCGCGCAACACCTGTTTCAAGGCCTCTTCTCTCACGTTATTATCGTAAAGAGGGCACGTGTCGTGCTTGCTTATGCCAAAATAGAGAAGCGAGAAAAATGCAATGTAGAATTAAAAAAAGGGAATATTTATCTAGAGTTTTTAATTCGCTGGCATTCTACTCTACGTAAGCAAGAGAATTGGGGAGCGAAAGATGGGAAAATAGCTGTGTGGAAAATAATCCAGGCAACAAATGCATGCGGGGGTGCATCGCCGAGCATAGTTATGACATGGAAGGATGAAATGCATATAGTCCGATGTATGCGCTGACTAAGTGCACAGCGTGGAAACGGTGTGAGGATATTATGCATATTTCATTTCATTTTCATTTTATTTACACCATTTGATTGTGGGCAGGCTCAGCCAAAAAGGGAACTATTTTTGCTTGAATGATGTTCGAGCTCCACTGTACATTTCCATAGAGCGAACACAACAACTTATACACTGTTAATTGTGGATCAGTAGCTAGAGGAAGAAGACAAACACATGCACGTGATAAAAATCACCCGTTTTTCAATTCATATAGAATGAGCTATTACAGGAACATTGATTTAATGACACTAACACTACATTTGTCTACTGGAATATTTCTGGTACAGTATTTAAAAGCCACGGCAAGATATAATAGCATTTGGCATCCAAGTTCAGTTCTAGAACTTGCTGGCTTGCTGTCGAAGTAGGTAAGTAAAAACATTTACCTCTAACTTTACTAGCTGCAAAATCGTATACTGATTTTTATGGACAGACGTCGTATACCTAACACTTAAAGTGCAGTAATATAAGTTATGTACAGGGGCGACACTGAAAAGTTGGAATAGTTCTTGAGTATGAGCATAAAAATACACATTGGCAGTACAGCGAATCGGCCTTTTTTGTAGAAGGATTATTTTACTATCATTTTTATGTGTAGATTTTCCCCATACCACAAAGCACTAAATCAGGATGCTAAAGAAAATGTCTGTTGTAAATCGTAAGCTTTATGGAAACGGCAAGAAAAGAGCAATATCTGGCAAGTATTCCGGCACTTTTGGAAGGTTGAGTTTCGACATACTCATAGTGGGCATCCCATGGCACGTTAGCGTTAAATAAACACCGAGATTTTTACAGTATCGACACGTTCTATTCGGCAGTTACCAAGATACAGTTCATATTCTGCTAGCGCGGCACGCTGTCGTGGATTGAAAAGGACGGCTTTAGTTTTTGCTGTAGTTATGAGTAACGAGTTAGATTCACTCCAGTTATTTATTACTATCAGGGTGTCTTTTACCTGTACGCACCAGAGATTGGATGTCGCTGCCTCGAAAGAACAAACTAGTATCATCGACCTAAATTATAGATTCAAGGTTATTGCTAATAGAATGTCAATAATATACAAAATGAAAGGCAGCGGCCCTAGAATGCTTTCCCGGGAACACCTGTACGAATATCTTTAAAGGAGGACGTAGCTTTTTCAATGCTAACGCTCTGAACGCGGTACTGCAGATAAGAGCGAAGGAGGCGGAGGGCTGTTATACAAATTCCATGCAGTTCAAGATTTTTAAAGACAGTTTGTTGATTGAGGCGTTCATAAGCCTTTGAAAAGTCAATGAAAATTCCGGTGCACAACTGTTTAAGTTCAAAAGCTTTGGGATTGATTTCTTCCTAAGTCAGCAATGCTGCTTACGTAGACTAGCCATAAATAAAGCCTTGCTGAGATGGGCTCACAAGTTGAAATTTTTGACAGTAGCTTGACAGTCTTTTATAAATAATTCTTCCAGACCATTGGAAAAAATATGCAAAACAGAAATTGGTCTGTAGTTGCGTAAACCGTTTCTTTTGCCACTTTGAAATAAAACTATAACTTTGGAAACTTGTATTAGCTTAGGGAAGCAACCCGTCGATAACACAAGATTGTAAATGTGAGCAAGCAGCGGGGAAATAGCACCAAGCACATATTTTACCGGTTCAATTTGAACGTCGTCAATGTCCCGTGACTTGCTGTTCTTTAAATTTGTATAGATATCTCGCACTTCAAATTCATCAGTAGGCTCTAAATATACGCTCTGAATATTTTTGTTAATTTCGCATGTTGTAGGCAAAGTGCACTGCGATTAACCGGCAACTTTCTTAAAGAACGTTTTGATATTTCAGCAATATCTATACTATGTATATGACGAACTTCCATAATAAGATAAATAACAACCGAAAGCGTTTGCACACAATTGAGCACCCCATTCAACTTCCTCCAAACATCAGCACTTCCCTCGCAGCTTTCACTGAGAAATTGATTATGTAAATAAGTGCTTTTCTCATTCCTGAGAAATGAGTTGAGCTTGTTGCGATACTGATTGAATGTTTTCAGGTCGTGGATTGACTGTTTTCAGGAATTTTTGTACAATTTGATTTTACGATTAATCTGTTTTAGCGCTTCGTGGCTAATCCATGGTTTGCGACTTTTAACGCTGTTGTTTGTCATCCGCTTCAGCAATTCGTGGATGATCCATGGTTTGCGAATTTTAATGTTATTTCTTCTCATGCGTTCTTCAGGGAAATTTTCATGGTAAATGCTCCTAATATATGAATAAATGTTTCATAGGCAGTATCGTCGGTGTCACAGGCTTTGACGGTATTCCACTGCTCGGCCCTGAGGCTTCTAAGTTATAGGGCGTGATATTCTGACAGGATATTTCTACACCCTGATGCATTGGTTTTACGGCATGTTTCAAAAGGAAAAAAAAAAACAATAGGAAACGATCAGTTATATCTAAGTGCAGCGCGACTCATAAAGTATCGTCTGCATTTATATTCGTGATAAATATACTGCCAGGGGGCGCCACTTCAATGTCTTTCGCTCCGAGCGCCCCCTGGCATGGCGCTTGGAGCGAAAGACGTTGAAGTGGCGCTCGGAGAAAAAGGACGAAGTGAATCGGCTCCGGACTCGCTGGACGTACGTAAAGCCTGGACCGTGTAATTCCACCTACACCTGCTCTGATAACCTAGCCCTAGTCGCCAATACCGTGACAATATCAATAAGCGTCACTGTCACGCGGTAACTCGGGTGGGCGTGTCTGCGATAACGGCAAAATCATTGGACTCTACCATCATCAGAAACAATTTTATCGCGGAATTAGCCTTGAGCAGGTCGATTTTAATATCACCTCCGAGTAATTACTCACATCTGTTTTCATTAATGTGGCTCAGGAGACTGTCAAGATGACCAATAAAAGAATTCAAATCCAGATCCGGAGGACGATACATTACACATCCAACTAGACGGCTAAGGAACCTTCAAATTCAATGCCAAACATTGTAATACGAGCCAAAGTAAAGCTGTTCTAAATAAAGCACCCTTAAATTTTCCGCCTAGCAATGCGCTTCGTCTTCGCAGTACTGTTTCTTCAACCGGTGGTCATGATGACGACGGTGCTGTGAGATGAAGGAGTATAGGCTAACATAGTAAAAACTTAGCTGAACGCAGCAAGACGTGTCAAAGGAGAGCCTAGCGAAGCGAAATATATGTTTAAAATTGCTTCTGCATATGTATGTGTCCGCAGCCAAGATAAATCGCCGCTTATTTGTTTCCTTTTTTTCGGAAATGCCGTGGTGATGATTGCGTTTTTTGTTTGATTGGTAACTTTCCGAAGCATCTCCGGTCATAAGGGACGCCGTAGTGGTAGTAGTGAAAACTTTTATTAAAAGTAGAGAGTTACATGGAGGTTGCTCTGGGGTCGGGCTTAGTGCCCTTCCCCTCACAAACACTAGGTGGAGTCTTTAGTACGGGATCCCACTGGCTTCCGCTGCCGCCATTGCTCGTTTGAAAAACGCCTTTCGGGCTTTCAGGTCGAAGCAAGCGAGTGCAGTCGCCTTCCAGTCCTCCAGGGTAAGATTTGGGTTAGGTGCCCGTATGCCTACATCCGAAACTTCCTCACCGGCCACACAGTGCAACTTAAAGCCGGCATGGGAAATCCTTCCTCCATCTCTCCTGGAAACCGTGGCACACCGCAAGGCGCCGTACAATTTCACCGTCGCTTTTTAACGTCGCACTGTTAGGTCTGCCGAAGCTACTGGCCGACATCCCCCACCTGCATCACAGCATTTATGCTGATGACTTCACACTTTGGATCACGCGCGGCAGTGACAGCCAGATTGAAAAGATTTTACAGACAGCCATCGAACGGATCGGAGATTATCAAAGTACAAGTGGCCTCACCTGCTGGCGTCAAAGTCCAAGTATATCATCCCTTCCCTGGGACGGCCCCCTCTAAAGATACTTCCTGACATCAACCTCCAGGTGCAAGGAAACCCGATTCCTCGAACAGATAACATCAGGATCTTGGGCTTGCATCTGCAGGCTAACGGCAGCAACAACATTACGCTCCAATGCATCGGCCAGTCCCTGGTACAGATTGGACGCCTCCATAAGCGAATCTCCAACAAGCATCATGGCATATGCGAGAGTCCAACCTCCTGCGCCTCGTTCAAGCTTTCATCTGCTTTCGCATCACCTACTCTGGACCTTACTTATGTCTCACTCGTGCCGAAAGCGAACAGCTACAGGCGTCACTTCGAAACGCACTCAAGCCGGCGGTACCGCCCCTAGGTTTTCCCATGTCCACAACTACCCATAAGCTCATGGCTCCCGGAATCTCCAATACCGTGAGCGAGCTGATCGAAGCAACCCTCACCGCCCAGTATGAGCGGCTCTCACTCACACACGCTGGCCGAGCGGTACTGTAGCAAGTTGGGATCTCCCCGCCGAGATCGGTCCCAAGTTACGCTGAACTTATACCGGAATATCGCCTAAATCTCCTCATTCTTCCCGTTCCCAAACGGATGCACGCGGAACAGTACGCCGAGAGATGGGCCGACCGGGCTCGTCAATTCGAGAAACGATTCAGCGCACGTCCGGACGTCACGTATATGGACGCCTCTTACCATCCATTGAGGCCAGCGATGGTGGCGGTAGCTCTCGTCCCTCGTCGCAGCTGGTACACAACGTGCAGCATTCGCAATGCAGAAATAGTCACCGCAGCTCAGAAGGTTGCCATTGCGCTAGCGCTAGCTGTCCCAAATATCAAAGTAGTCATCAGTGATTCTCAACAGGCTATTCGCAACAACGATGCTGGCCGTATCTCTTGCTAGGCGTTACACATTCTACGTTCTACAGCACCCTCTTCCACATCTCGCTGACTTCTTTGGGCTCCAGCCCACGAGTCGCTCAACGGAAACGCCCAGGCGCACACTCTCGCTCGAGATCTCAGCTGTCGAGCCGAGAGTATGATCAGCCGCCCTGCTTCCGCTGACACTAATACCTCACGCACTTGTCTACTCACCACTTATACGGACATACTCCAGCACTACCGACTCCAAAGATGCACATATCCTCCCGCACACGGCGATCTAACAAGACGCGAGGCCGTCCAATGGCGCAAACTACAAATTGGCAGCTTCCCACACCCCATCTTATACAGCAGGATCTTTCAGGTACAGATAGCCCCCATCTGTAAACACTGCTCAACTCCGGCCACTCGCATACACATGGCGTGGACTTGTACACACTACAACACAGACAACTCAAACATCCCAGAGACGTGGGAGTCTCTACTTTGTACATGTACAGAGTTTCTACTTCCGAGCCAGCAGACTAACGCTGCCTTATCCAGCGCGCGGTAGAGGCCGCGGCATCCCAAGGGATCCCCACCGACCGCTTCTAAACCAGTGCAATCGGTCATTTGACTGGTCCCCTGTTTTTGGGCGCAATAAAAGAGTCCACCACCACCTACAGAGCCAGTAGCAGGCCTGTGCATTTTATTTTCTTTCTTCCTACAGCTACAACAACAATATACCGACCGCCGCCATCCGACGACTCGACTTGGTAGCCCATCTCTCGCAGCTGATATGACGTAACAGCCATCTGCGGTCATTAAAGGTCAAACGTGACTACCGAACGTGGCTAAACGCGAAGAGCTGAAAATAGAAGTAGTATTGATTTCGCAATAAAACAAATATTTTCTATTACACCAAGACTATCCGCTCCAGGTCAAGTGAGACAGGGAGAGAGAGAGAGCTTTTATTTGCCCAGCAGAGAAACTATCAAACGCTCAAGGTAATGACCTTGGGATTTGCAGTGTGAATAGTAGAGCTGCATGATACTCTAAATGTGAAACGGACCTAGGATATTGGTTGACATAATAGGCTGCATGAGAACTACATGCGCGCATTGCGCAGAAAGGTGGAATTTTGCATCATTAGGGCACTTTCAGTTATCTTTGTTTTTGTAATATGAAATCATAACTGCTCCACAGGAAAGGATAGGTGCATTATCTGTCACACTAGTCCTGTGGACACCCTCCCCGCGTCATAAGTCAGGGGAAGAAGGTGAGACCGAAAGTTAAAAGATGTGCCTCACTGGAGGGCTATGTAGTAATTGTACTGACATGCCCCGCCGGGGTGGTGCAGTGGTAAGACGCCCGACTACTGTGCCGGAGTTCCCGGGATCGAATCCCGGCCTCGGAGGCTGCATTTCGATGGCGGCGAAGCGAAGTGGCGTCCGTGTGCTGTGCGATGTCAGCGCACGTTAAAGATTCTCAGGTGGTCGAAATTACTCCGTAGCCCTCCACTACGGCCCCCCTTTCTCTCTATCCACTTTCACTCCCACCTTCATCCCTTCCCTTACGGCGCGGTTCAGGTGTCCACAGAGCAAGTGTGACAGATACTGCGCCTTTCCCTTCTTATGAACCAACCAAACCAAAACACAGCACACGGACGCCTCTTTGTGATAGGGGAGGAGGGGTGGCTGATCCTGCCCTGTGGGGCTGGCACTAGTAGGTCCCTGCCGCTTGCACCGGAGGCTAGCCTGCCACCGGACTTGTATCTGTTGTAGGCCGTCATTGCACCCGCCACCGCTTCGTGGGTGGATGGCGGCTGCTGCATTGCGTGTCTTTCTCTCCCTCTTATTTTTCTTCTGTATTTTCTCTTCTCTTCTAGCGAGGCAGCGAAGGTGGCTCAGCTACAGAGGCAGCAGCAGGCCCGTGCATTTTCTCTTCTTTCCTCCTACAGTCTAAACAAATTCAGTACTTATGTCCTAAACGTCAGAATTTTCTGTAGTTTAGTAGCACTTTCTGAAAGTCTGAATTTTCGTATTTCACATTTTTCCCTAGCCTACTTGAGTAGCACGTTTTCGTTGCAACTACAGAATTTTATGACGGTACTACAGAAATGTCTGTAGTACTGTTACAAAAATTTTGTAATGACAATGAAAAATCATCTGTAGTTTTTTTTCGACTGGGAAGGCTCAGAATAACAGAAAATGCGGCAATCACGCACGCTAGTTAAACCTTTGACCGGTAAAGTGCTGGAAAAGCCTGGACAAGTGTAACGGATCATCAAAAAAAGAACTAAGTAGAACTGTGCTTCTGGCACCTAAGACCGGCGGCGTTCTTTGCCGCTGGGTCACAACCACCTCCAGGCTGAAGGGACAGATGTTGCGACACGGTCGGAGGTCAGGACAAGTAGAGACGTGAAAGTGCGTAGGGGTACTCGCTGTTGGGCCGGCTGGAGCCCATGGAGTGGTACCTAGTTGCGCTTGGCACCACGGGCGAGGGAGAGGTAGAGGTGCGCGAGGAGGGGGAGGGGTTTAGATTCGGGCGGAAATGTCAGTGTCGTGAACATAACTGAGCGCAAGGTGCCCGGCTGATTCCTGGAACCACGTAAACAATAAATAACTTCCTTGTGTGGCTTCAAACGGCAGAGACAGATCCAGGTGAACAAGGGACCGGGATTACCGCTCGTTTCAGTCGTGTGCGTAATAGAAGTGAAGAACGTTCGGCTTTTGTTGTGTTGTTGTTGCCATTGCCTTTGTAAAATTCCGTGTTGCAAGAATGGGGACGAAATAGTTGCCAGTGGCGAACGTTGGCGGGAAGACGAAAGAATGTGCGCATTGCGTCTGGAGCGAGGTTTTGTTTAATTTACTTGCTTCACTTACTTTTTGTACCAAGGTTTTACTCAGTGTTGTAAATAAAAACTGTTAATGTAATTTAAACTAATGACAGTACTCTGTAGAAGTAATTGTAGTTTAATATATGTAATATTTGGCAGCACTAATTACCAACGTATTTAATCACAATTTATGATTTAACAAAGTAATTGATAATGTAACTAAAAAACATTTTTTACTGTTTTCAGCAAAGTATTAGGCAATATAATTTGATTGCGTTACAAAAAGGAGTTTTATCATTTATGCCACAACGGGGGCACCCCTATGGTGGCAAAAAAGGAAAAAAGCTAATAGACTAGCTAAAAGGGACCAAATGCCGTAAAACGTCTTGGCCTTAATTTTTAATTAGCATGCATCCGTAAATAAAACATATTTGACTACAATTATCACTAATGAAGGTGCAATTTGCAGGACTAGTCATAAATTCATCTCTCTGAGCATTCAGTTATCATCGCGAGCCCTGACATCCGCATCCTCTTTCTGATGGTCACTGCGAGTTGTTACAAGGTCTCATGTGCTTAATAACATTTGATAGCATAAAAAAGGGGGAATGCACGTGAGAAACAATTCTCATGGTGCGAGGTTCACTGCATGCGTAATGCTTCCCTAATAATTGGGAACAACAATTATTATCAAATTATCGCAAATAGTTTAGTAGTGCAGCAACTGGACATCTCTCATAAAAGGAAAGAATAACAGCGCTAACAAAAACACACTCATAAATAAGCAACACAGGACATGCGCTCACGCCTGTCAGCACCTGTCCTGTATTGCCTATTTGTTACTGTCTTTTTGTTAGCGCTGTTAATCTTTCCTTTTTTGAGCAATGAACCAACTAGCCCAGCAATCAGTTTTACTGGACATCTACACACGTAGACATCTACACACAGCGGGGTGCTAAAAATGGTTGCGTTTCTAAAAAACTATTTGTTTTCTTTTACTGCATGAAAGATGAGATTCAGAATAAGCGGAACCAATCGGCTGGGTTTACTCAAGATATATGGAGGCTTTAGGGAGATACAGATTTGAACAGTTTCCCAGTTTATCGAGGAGGTGTGTCGAGGGGATAAATTTTCATACTGATCTCACCCTACAAAATTCACTCCGTGTGCCGCTCTCTAAACGTAGGAGAATAAGAAAATACTAACAGTGTTATGCAGATAACAAGCAAAACGACCTGTGCAGAGCGAATATAGGTCATGGTGCTCATTTATCATCTGGTGCTTGGAGGCCCCAGAACGCAGCCTGGCCTTAGACTGTCACAAAACGTAACAACAGCTGGGAATTGTTTTTTTTACTTGCACGTACAAGATCTCGACCTTTCTTAACGGGAGACGTTTAGTGTCATGTTTTTCACCTTTGCGTACATTTACGTCGGACAATCTAGCTTTTGTGAGTAATCGATTTCAAGATAAAGCGACGAACTGTCTTTTTCAAACTCCGAATATGTGCAGAAGCACTGCTACATTTTTCATCTTGCTGTTAAGAGCAAGAGAAATGCAATGTTTTTTGTTTCTGTAGTGCTGCCTTCGATAACTAAAACGGTGATCGCATTATTTCAGAATGAAGTCACTGAGATGTTTTCAAGTACGAGTCATGAGTCAGTCTAGGTCTCCGTGTTCCTAGAGAAAGTTTTGCACGAAAGCTCCGCCGCAGTACTTTCACGCTGATTTCAAGGTGGATTTTCGTTTATTCGCAGGTAGGCCCTAGCATGTGCTACATCGAAAGCGATGACTTAAAGAGTGAGTTGCAGAGCTCAACCCAATCTACTTTTTTTCTTCTTATTGTAGCTTATTGTAGTGTACCGGCCATTTACAGCTATGGTGATAACGATGGCTGGCAGAGTTTTTGATCGGCCATTACTGAAGCACACAGCTCCTGTTACAACATGTACGGCTGCTCGTCGGTATTATAAACCACATCGAATGAACTTACTACATGGTGGTGCTCCAACTCCTCAAAATTACCAGATAGAGCAACATGGAGCGCTAAACCAGAGGCTCCAACTTGCCTCTTCTACACTTCACTTAAGCGTAGTCGTTTCGCAAGTGGCGAAATAGTTATTAAATGACACCTGTATGTAACGATGCTGCAGTTGACCATAAATGTTTTAAACCATTCGTTCAGACATCTTCCCAGTCGGATAAAATACACAACCACATTAAGACTAGAACAGAATATTATAGTTATACCTTTTATTTAGTTCAATAGTTTTTTTCTGTAGTAGTTTTCTGTTATCGGTAGCTCTGTAGCATATTCCTGTGGTAGCAGCAAGAAATTATGATGGTACTACAAAAGTTCTGTTGTCACAACAGGTTTCCTGTTAGATACCACGCAGAATTTCTTTGTAACAATAAAAAATTTCCTATAGTTTTTCGGCTCGGTTAATACTAATTTGCCCTGAATATTGCTTCTTTGAAGCCGCGAGATTGTGGGCTTTAATCAAGCATGAAACTTAAACCACGTGAAACGTACAACGACCACATTTCATTATATTTATCGATCCCTGTATTCTTTTGGAATTTTCGGTTACGTTCTTTAAATGCTGCTTTTTGCTGAACAACTGAAGAGAAAAAAAAAGAGAACTCGAACCTATATCACTAAGCCCAGGCTTCTCTAACCAATAAAATTGGTTGCCATTACTATTAGCCGAAGTCAAAAAGATCGATTGAAATTCTTGAAATCTACGCTGCACAAGTACCAGATATTTGTTTGGTTGCTCTGAAGTAACTCTCTCATGTCTTCTATTAGCTGAAATTGGAACAATGAAACTGGGTCCATGTCTTACTGCCGTGCTACCATCTAAAGTAGAAACCCAATTCTATACTTAATAAAGCAGCATGTCGTGAAAAAAGGCTGCGTCAACAGTGCGGGAAACCGAGATCCTCAATTTTATGGCTGTATGTGTTGAAAAATACTTCGATAAAGAAAGGACGAGACGCCAATTTGGCCAAGAGTTGTTATTCTGGAAACAATATTCTGGAAATAGGAAGCCTAACCTTATTGCGGTCTGCAATCACTGCGCTTTTAAAGCAGGTTTGTGCCACATCGCCACTCACGGCCGTTTCGGTCGACCTCTTTTTCATTATTGCTTTCGTTTCTGCCGCGACACTGTGGAGAAGACGATCGATTCGTGCGCTTTGGTCTAACCCAAAAAACAAAATCATCTTACTCGATGCTCTCCGCTTGATGGATCGGTACCACCGGTCGAACGTAGGGTGCATGGTAATGGATTGATTATAAAGCCATTCCTTGAGATCTCGCGGTTAAGCGCTCTGGAGTTCTTGCCGAAAGCAATATAAATGTTGTGAAATGACTTCCTGACAAAACTAAGTTCATAGTTATCAGAAACGCTGCAACTCAATAGTTGTACCATATACACAAAGAACGGTGACTACAAAGCGTAAGTTTAATAGGTTTTTGCAGTATGCGAAACTAATGTTCGCAGGACCTACATGTAAATAGAAAATAGACGCCTTTCCACTTATCCGTTTTAAGAAAACGGCGCACAAAGGACGAACAGAGCATCCGTAACGCATTCATGACATGCAGCTGCGTGAACTCTAAGAAGGATTAGAACCACATAACATAAATAGCAGGAGACTGTCAACGGTTAACATCCCCACGCTTCAAAGTATTCATTTGGTGTCCACATTTTTAAATAGTCATATTTACAAACACACCTTAGAACTAAGTTACGCCCCTTTTAGCAACTTGTTCGTGCTTCTTATTAAATGAAATATGAAGATACTTCGAGGTATCTGCCCAAAAATATGCGTCAGCTAATGGCTCACAGTTTCACCAAACGGTCATAGGGAGCCGTATACCGCAGGCGGCTCCTTTGAAGCCAGAGAAAGACATCTAAATGATCAGGCGTCTTGCTACAAAACAGCAGTAACAAAGTTCAAAACTTTCACCCTGGGAACGAAATCGTCGTTCCCAAGCTTCCTTATATTTCAAACAGGTGACGTGGATACTGAGCATATGTTTAGGTTTCTGAAGCCGACACCTAATAAGCGAGTTCCAGGAATTCTGGCCAATTTCCACAGAAAGTCAAGGGGAAGCGCTAGATTTGGAATGCACAATTATTACACAGATAAGTGCAAACTTGAGGAGAGCCTCAGGCTACGGCCTCACATTGGTTTACCACTGGAGACGCGTATCGTGTGTTCGTAATTGCCACACCTTCAAATCCAGATTTCAAGACGTAGAACGCTCATCTTCTGTATTTTTTTACGATATGGCGTTCAGTGAATCTTAGTCTACACTAGTGCCATCGCGAGGCAAGTTCATCGCACGGCTCAGCCACGCAATTTATGAACTCTCATTTCTTTGAAAACAAAAATAACATAGATGAGCTTGCCGGCTTAGCGCATTATTAAGCGAAAGCTGCTTCCCATCAGCGGCCGAGAATTCTGGTGTGGCCGCCTAATTGTAGCGTTTGATGGACTTGTTTTGCCGTCTCTAAGCTAACATGTTTTCAGTTCCATCTCGCTATCACCACTTAACTCGGTCTGCCGGATGCAAGATACACGATTGGTAGGGCCGACAAAGACATATCTGTAGGCAATTTAGGCCATGGGTCCGCTCTGCTGCGCATTTGAGATGTGCACAGAGCCGCGCGATTGTTTTTCGCCTTTTTGGGTTGTAAAGCGATAGCCGCAAGAACACCTTCTGTAGGAAATCCGATTCAATCAGTGGCTTCCGCGTTGTGATGGAAAAATTGTGGGCATGCCTATGCACCGTGGTAACATGCAAGCGATATGGCCGGGTGTTCACGTGTCTGCTTGCAAATTTACGCCACAAGATCAAATGACACGGCATGGGCTGCCAAATAAGGATTCTTTGAGATTTGAGGGGAAGGTTAGAATCAAGCCTACCATTATTATTGGATCCTGAGTAAGACACGCTCCTCCCAGGACACTCGTACAGGTACGTTTTAATTATATGCAGGGTTACCTTCCCGTAATATGGTAACTACGACTTATACGGTAATCAGTATGCTTTGAAATAATAGGAATAAATTAAACAACTTCTTTTTTAAGCCAGTGGGCAGCAATGTGAGACTAATACCGTTATCGCATCTGCCCTTAAAATCAGTGTCCCCCAAAATTTTGCACTTGCTGCGATTCAAGACAGAGGGAAATGAATATCGACGTTACTGCCAACTAAATGTGGCATAGGTACCCCGCTGCTCAGTGCGGACAGAGAAGAGTTGCACGGGATTTTGTTTTCTTTATTGCCTGGTCTTGACACATTGCACTTCACGAGAACAAAATCAACAAAAATCACTCAAATGCTATTTACATACGCTATTTACATATGGCACACTAAAATGCACGCATACACAACAAAGGCCCTAGCCTTGAGAGCCACTCGAGAAGCTCTGCTGCCGCTTTCTGGATTGCCAAAAACCGGTTCAGGCTTTCCCGAAAATAAATTCTGGCAGGCCGTGCATCTTTATAGCAATTGCAAGAGATGCAAGAAGAAAGGAAGAAAGCAAGAGGAGATCCGTGTTGCAGCAGTCGTCGTCTCTCATCAGAGTGGCGCATAGGGCCAACGGCAGGAAAATAAGATATGCCCTGTGGCAAGGAGCCTCCACCACTTCCGGCGAAGGCCATGCGGTTCTCCCGAAACCAGCACGAAGTGAAGGAGCACACTTCTTGAGGCATGCGCTGTCTCAGAGGCAAGGCAGCATGCAGCCACCAAAGGGTGACATAGGAAACTTCATTTAGCGTTTAGGTTTGTGTTTACCTAGCATCAGTTTTCTCTTCTGGTTCGCTACCATAATCTTGCCAACGGCACGCCGACAGCGAGCGATAAAAGCCTTCCACGCTTAGAAACCTCAGGAAAATTCATTAGTATTGACCGTGGCGCTATCTTTCATCTCTCGCTTTACTTCCCTCCTCTTCTACAATAAACACTTTTCTAAGTGATCAGAGATAGTAGCATGCATGCCAGCCACCCTCCGGTTGCACATTGTTCTACTCACGTCACAACCCTCCTCTCTCCACGATGCCCTCCGAGTGGTTCCCATGGCAACCGCTATACAGCTGTGTATTGATGCGCTCTCACTGTCTCTCTCCTTGCTCGATAACTTTGCTCCTTCAGTGGTGAGCACTCCTCTCGTAACACTCTCATCGGGTGATTTTAAGCGCTATCTGAGTGGTTCCTACTGCTCTCTTTCGTTCTAATCATAATCGCCTCTTCCATGGTAACTTTTTCCTGGATGTTGTTACAGTCTTACTGGCTGTGGCATCAAACTCTCTTACTATACCCTTCTACTCACCGTTACCTTCAGTAAGGTGGTTCTTGCCATAACCACTCTCTGGTTAAACATTCGTCACACTGACCATATCTTCCGACATCAACCGTGACGCTTTTCTTTCTGTACTGTAGGTCACAGCGATCATTATGCTGTGACAAGAATAATTAATTACATCTTAAAAGGCAGATCTCAAGCACAATTTCTTATTCGTACAAAATACTGAGCATGCTGAAAATACAATAGAAAGTGTACGCTCGCAGGACCATCTTTGATTAATTGCATAAATCTAACAAAGGAACCACACCTCATGAAGCGAAGTTAATGGCAAGTAATTTTACTGAAGACTGCCGCTCTCATCATCACCACACTTGCCGCGGTGCGTTAAACAGACAAGGAGGTCCCACATTGAAACTTTTTATCCCTCAGCTGGTTGAATTTTCAGAGAATATTAAACAAAGACTGAAAACATCGAGGCACGGTGTACGCGCAGCGGCAGTCTCCTCCTTAACAAGGTACCTTTGTGCCTCTGCCATGTGTGCTTTCCAGACGTTCTAGAGATTTCCGTGAGACAGTGCCAGGAAAGCACTGGCACTGCAAAGAAGGATACAGAACTGGTTGTAGAGATGAGAAAGGGTCGAAATAAAGAAGGAGTGGACGACGTTAGTGTTAGGGTGGGTAGCGTTTGCTACATAGCGGCTTTCATTTCAGAAGCCGGTTCCTGCCTCCTTTGAGCTTCCCAAAAACCATGTTCAACCATATTCAAAGTGCTGCATTTTTCTTGTGTAACATAAGCGCAGTCAGTGACGTGCCGGCTCTTATATTTCTAAATATTTTCACCTCGGTTTTTGCTTTCAATGAGGGCAATGCATGCTCCTATAAACCTAAACTATCTTTTACTTCTACCCGTTTCTTTAGGAAAGATAAGTTATTAACACAAATTTTTTCCCTTCATGTGAGGCTAAGTCACGTGTCAGGAAGGCAGGGGAAAAAAGAGATTGATGAAACGCGAAAAATCAGAAACCTTATAGAGTACACTTAAGCTTCGCATATAAGCGTCGCAGAGTCTCGTCGCTGGCACCTAGGGCCTTCCGGCAGTGGACCCTAGTATCTCCCACTCTGATCTTGCTCCACGGTGCTCCACTAAACAAGTGTCCTGAAATGTCGACACTGCCAGTTGCTAGCACCTGGCCCCTATTTCTGGAACGAAGGCCGCGAGGGTTCGACACCTTCCAGCGATGTAGCTCATATACTAATCAGCACCACCTCTACTCAGGGTCTTCAGAGTGTGCGCTCCCCGTTCACGTAGTCCGAGTGCGGGGTGGTGGTTCATGGAAAAACATGCAGCCCATCTCTGAACGAATGCCATAATTAGGGGTCTTCGGCTGCCCACTGGGCGCCACAACAACGGTGCTCAATGCGACCTATAGGCGTCTGCTGGACAGTACAAATCCCCGGCGTCTGCATCAGAATGCATGTAGTCGTTATAGATTCTCCGCTACTAATTTGTTTTATGCACAAAATACTACAAAGGTGATGCGTTGAAAATGTTTCCATGGTTGTCCCAATGTGAAAAAGGCAATAAACAACCCAATGTTTAGGAGATTATACGGCTGGTGGAAATCGGAGGCGTAGTCTTGGCGCGCTTGTGTGGTGCGAATTCGTAGAGCTCTGCGAAAGCTTTACATGCCACTAACCTGGGGCACGTGACTACATGAAAGCTCACAAGGGATAGAAAGTGTAAATAACCCCTCTGAGGTACAAATAGTTCTTCAGATAGGCATCTTACACCCGCCGTTAAACTGATAAGTTATACTCTTAATTTTTGGAGTCCAAGTACTCTAATAAGTCACACAGAAAACTGAAGCTCGGACGTCAGAAACTTTCGACTTATGCAGCGGCAGGAGTTTCCGGGTTCATCGTTAGGTACAGATATCAGCAAAAGCGCGGCGACCTAGTTGCACTGCTCAACTGCCCAGTGCCTTAACTTGTGTGCCTGCCGCTCTCCAGCCAGAGCTGTTTCCTGTTGGCGCAGTGACTTTGCATATTAGCTGTCAATCATCTCAGGAACGCCGTCCATATAATGGTCGAAATGCTATTCATCATTATTATGATCATTTATTATACCTACATTTAGATCAAGGGCAGGACAGATATCGATAACATATGTATCAATGGTCAGTAAATGAAAAGCACGAGAAGGCACTAAAATACAGTAATACAATAACAATACAAGGATACCATACATTATAACAAATCAAAGTGCGAAAACTCCTAAAACAGGCTATATAAGCTATAAGTTATAATTCATATATAGCTATAACAGCTATAATTTATATATAAAGAAACGTGAAAACGTGGAATAATAAAAATTTTGCAAAACGAAAACTTGCGTAGTTATTTATTTAGATTGGCAGCAAATATAGCCGGTAATTTAAGTGCGTCATGCTCGGATGCTATTGATCTACGTAATTCATTCCATACGGCAATCGTGCTGAGAAAAAAGGACCTGTTGAAATCATCAGTGCGACTATGAAGACGCTGTAACCCTCATTGAATTAAAATAGGGGCGAGAAGTGTGTAGTGGCGGCTATAAGAGACAGTTAGGTTGATGAAGAAAATGATGGTATAGTTTATATGAGACAAATTTGCGCAATTTTCCGTCTAATTTCCAGTGGCTGAAGGTGAAGGGAGTCTACTACCAGTTATAATGAGGCGAGTGTCGTACTGGGATGAGATCATTTGGGCCGCACGATTCTGCCTGGATTCCAAAGTATTAATTAGAGATGCTATATGGGGGTTCCAGATTGCCGATGCGTATTCGAGTTTGGTACACATGAAAGTTTCAAAGGAGAGTTTACTAATGAAAGAAGGGGAAGCAGAGAGGGATATTCCTATGAAATCGAGTGATTTGGAAGCGTCTGCAATAAGTTTTTGAAAGTTTTCTTACCATCTTAGTTTTTTGTTGGTAGAGACGCCGAGGTAACAATAAGACACGGTTTCAGAGAGGGCTGATGAATTTAATGAACACGGGTAGCTGAGAGAGAGATAGATAGAAAAGTTTATTGCCAATTGGAGTGTGGCCGCAAACCCAGGCGAGGTACCGCCTCACAGCACTAGATGTATGACAGTCCACGTCGCTGCAGTCCATCCGCTGCCCGCGTAATAGCGGTCTTCCGCCGATGCGGGTCCGTCGGGCGCAGTCCTCCAAGGTGGAGAGCTCCGAGCCCGGTGTGGCAGGACTAACTGGTGTGGGGGGATCAGCAGGGAACGCCATCAGGACATGTGTTAGGGTAGCGGTGAGATGGAAGCACGCGGAACAAGATGGGGTGAGGTTACTCGGGTGCATGCGGGATAGTAGGCAGGGTGTGGGAAGGGTTCGGTTCTGTAGGCGGTGCCATAGGTTTTGGTGGTGGATGGTAAGGGATTGGAGGGGTGAGGGTAGAGCTTACGCTCCACTCTATAAGTCTGCTTCAGCTCGCTGAAGCTACGCATGCGCTCTACCGAGTCGTTCCGGCCCGAGTCCGCCGCCGCCCGGTTTATTGTCCTCGGGCGTGGATATTGGCGGCCTCGTTGCCAGGATTTTCTGAGTGCGCAGGCGACCAGATTAGCTTCACTTGAACGAATGGTTCAGGAGAAATCGATTCTAGCATGCGGTATGCAGTCTCACGATGCTGCCTCTCGGTACCCTAGTGGCTAATCCCGGGTAGGTGAGTTTTTGCTGCTTTTGAGAAACATGCAGAAATATGTATTTTGAAACATTAAAATGCATGAGTAATTTGGACACCATGATTAAATGAGATTTAAATTGTGCTGGAGCAAAGATTGGTGAAAGTTAGTGGAAATGCGGTGATAAAAAACGTAGTCGTCTGCAAAGAGACCTAAACTAAATGATATGCCGTTAAGAAGATCGTTAATAAGTATTAAGAAGTGCAGTGGTCCCAGCACCAAGCCAACTGCGGGACGCCTGAGAAATACTTTCGTTATTCCGGAATCTTGATTGCGTATAACAGTGTATGCGAACGACCTAAAAGAAAACAATGCATCCATGATGGTACAAGATCAGTTAGAAGGCATAAAGGCTTGGTCAATCATTGATGAATATGAAACATGATCGAAAACCTTAGAAAAATTAAGAAAGATGATGTCAATTTGGAAACAAGTATCGATATTATAAGGTGAAGGTCTGATGTAAATTTGTAAAGTTGGGATTCATAGGAGAATCCTGAGCTGAAACCGTGTTGTTTGTCGTAAAAGAAAGAGTTGTTGTCGGGGTGGTATGTGATCTGAGAATATGGTATATGTTCAAGAAGCTTGCATCAAATGGACGTTAACGAGATGGCACGGTCAATTACTGTAATGGGAAGGATCACCTTCTTTAACAGCGGTAACTTTACTTACATTGCAGTCTTTCGAAATTCCACTGTCACGCAGTGACTGCTCGAAAATGATTTGCAATTTATGGCTATAAATGGCCCTGCTTCCCTTCACTATCCTGGCATTTTTGTTATCTGGTCCAGTCGAACTCGGAAATTTCAGATTTTCAATCAGTTTGCTAATACCTTCGAATGTGATATTAAACGTAAGCGTTTGAGAAAAATTGTCGTCGCTTAACAGAGGAATAGTGTGCATGAGTTCTCGGGTAAACACTGACGAGAAATACGAATTCCCAAGATTAGACCGCTCATCTTCTGTGACGTGCAACCCATCTTGGTTTACCAATGAAATATTCTGTAAACAATTTTTCCCAGAACTCACCAAGTTCCAGAACTTCCTTGGGTTATCGGGATTATATTTTCGAGATCATGGTTAAAACAATTTATTTTGGAGCTTCGTAACCTTGTGTATTCCTTCAGGCACTTACAGTAACTTTGCCATTCTGTAAGAGAAGCCAAGGAACTACAGTGCTGCAGTATCTTTGGTGGACACGTGCCGTAGATTCACTTGCAGTGCTTTATAAAAACTTATCGGAGTTAACAACTGCCTTCCTTCGGACACACGAAAAGGAGGAGGTGAAAAAATAAACTTCAGACAATACAGAAGAACTTTAATCTTATATACTATAGCATAGGTTTTAGTACTAAAGTACTATTAAACTTGGTCAAACCTAACTACGATTCTTCCGTAGTCGTAGAGCTCGGCAGAGCATCAATCCTCAGAGCAAAATGAATTCAAAATCCAAACATTTCTTGAGGTGATTATGTAACCTCGTGGCTATCGCCGCAGCCGATTTCCCATGCATTTTACTGGCACTCTCTCGCATTGTTGCAGTGTGTTTCGTCCTTTTCATAAACTTCCATCCACTGCGCAAAATATCCAAACGCCTCTTCCGCATTACCCCGTCAAGATGGTTTAAAGGTGAAAGACGGTTTCACTAATGGATTTGGCCCACCCCCAAAATTCACTTTGCGCAACTCTAAAAATGAATCCGCCCATTTTCAAAATCTTAGGCCTCTTAAGCCATTGCCGAAATTTGGATGGCTCATCAAAATATTAGGTCGTATTGCTCTTAAATGTGGATAGTGGAAGTTTCGACGCTTTGGTACGGTACTATTGCGGTTGCCTGAGTGAAGCGTCTACCACTTCCAGTTTCTAGGACATACTTCAAGGTTCCGAGCCTTTTATACCCTAGTCACACGGTCATTTTCAAAGGCGATTGAGTCGATAGCCTTCGAGATTTTCAATCGCGATCGAACTCGAAGGAGTTGTGCCGCTGCTACACGGCAAAACTCGAAGTCTATTGAAATAGTTATAGTATTTGGCGCCAAACTTCTGTGGCGCCAGTATCGTTGCTTTCGGTTTTGCTTAAAGAACTAAAATCTCTCTATAAATGCAAAATAAAATGTAACTGTTACCTTTTTTTATTAACTGCAGGTGGTTTAGTTGTTATTCAAAGACAAATGTGTTTTTGTTTTGTTTTTTTTAACTCGCTGGCGTTTATACGGCTGGGCTTTTCATTGCGTTTGCATTTCTCGGCGGCGCATGTTGAGAGTACATAAATTACTTGCTTTAAAAAGAGTGATGTTTTTTTTTTTAAATATTACGGATATTACTATTTTACTGCGTAAATTAAAGATATAAAATAACGCTTGTTCATGATTTTGTATCGTAAACGCGCTGTGCACGTGTGTGCGTGACGCTCCTCGGGTCAGCGCTAGCAACCTTGCGGACGTTCGAGGGCCTTTGAGATCTCGATAGAGTTCTGGGCTGCTCCGCTGACTCGATATAATATCGACTCAATGGTCATTGAAAACGCCCGTGTGGCAGCTTTCGAATGCCTTCGAGTCGATAGGCAGTCGTTTCGAGGGCCTTCGAAATGCCCGTGTGACAGCGGTATTAGTTTTTGCTGCGAAACGCTTGCGTTTATGTCCTTGCCAAGTTCGCTGAACTTTCGAATGCAGTGACTGGTCTACTACACAGAGTGGTTGGTGCGAGGTAGCTATTATGCAGTGCGCACCTGTTTCCAGTCACAGAGACTACCGATTTGGTGGAACCGCCGACGCTCGACGGAGGCGCGGTGGCAGCTCTATTGTTGCCGACGGCACTCGCCGCCGCAGAGCACTCGTCCCCTTTGCGCAGTGTTCAGTGTTGAATGTCATATCCTGTTTTCTTTTGTATCCATTCTCGTACTGCTACTTACGCGTCTTTCCCTCTGCTCATGTGTATGCAACCTTTGTGGGGTAGCAGGTGTACGGTGGCTGACCAGCGCACGATGAGGCGCAATGGGTCATTGAACTGCAGGAACTCAGAAGAAGCGCTTGGTCAAGTTGGAGTTTCTACGTAGCGTTTGACCCTGTAATGCAGCTTTCTGCTTTTTTTTATAAATAACTTCAGCTGTTGTTCACGCGGCATACGTTGGTCCCGCAGGCACGTATGCGAAAAAGAAAACGAGGGAAAGCAGAGGTTCGAAATGCAGTGACCTCAGTGTCGTTCGTATGTTTGCTTAGGACCTCTCCTTTCCCAAGTGTTTGTGTAGTTAATATTCTTTCCCCAGTCTTTTATTGGTGAGAAAAGTTGCCTTATTGCTTATTGGTTGCAGTCTCCGCCAAGGGCGTAGACATTTTGCTTAAACGTAAGCACTCCGGGTTAAACAATGGCTGATTTCGTCCGACCAACGGGTCAGTCATGTAAATAGTTTTCTCCTTCTTTGTGTCAACTCGTTTATTTATGCGTAAATAAATAGTTAATCTTTCTGTCGTGCCATCAAAAAACGTCATTGTTGCGAGTCTGAGTCTTGAATTTATCAAGAACATCGAAATCCTGAAGAGTTTCCTTACTTGTCTACCTGAAGGGGAAACTCAAATGTCCCGTTCGAAATGCTTGCGCACACCCTTGATTTAGTGATAATGGGGGTTAAATGTCTGGATTTTGTTTCCTGCAGCTGTACTTGAGGCCGTCGTATTTAATTCAAGCCCCGTTTGTACCAATCGACAAAAGCACAGTGCGAATAATACTTCCTGAGCCCTTTGGGCCTCTAAAGTGCGATGAGGCGAAAGTCTTTATTGCGCGGTGCTCCGAAGCCTTACAGTACGGCACTTCTTTCTCTCTTTTTTTCACTCCCACCTTCCTTCAATTCCTTACGGCTCGGTTAAGGAGCCAGCGGAAAATTGCAACAGATACTGCGCCTCTTCTTTCCTGTAAACCAATTTCACACGGTGCTGATGCCTGCTGTACTTTACTGCGTCTGCTTCTATATGCTGTGTGGTGCGGCGTTCGAGGAAGCACTAAATGAAGGTTGCCGCACGGATGCCTGGACCGAACACCGGCCGGTGGTGTTAGCATCGTATATGCCTGAATCGCCTGGTGACGTCATGACCTGTCATCGCGTCATTACGACGTTAGTTCCGGTGATTAGAAATGATCAAATGTGACTTCATAATGACGTCACAGTCATTTATGATGTCACTACTTGTCTTGACGTTACCAGTTGATGACCCGCCGGGATGGCGAAGTGGTTACGACGCTCAACTACGGTTTTCAAGGATGCGGAATCGAGTCCCGACCTCAGCGACCGCTTTTTGATGGAGGCGAAAAGCAAGGCGCCCGTGTGCTGTGCGATGTCAGTGCCCTTTAAAGAACATCAGGTGGACGAAATTTCCGGAGCCCTCCACTACGGCGTCTTTCATAGCCTGAGTCGCTTTGCGACGTTAAACCCCATAAACCTAAACCTGTTGACGTCACAGTCACAGTTATCTTCGTCGTTATCCGCATAGCTGTCGGTCGGTAACTACCACTGACGATCACTACCGGTCACGTCTACCCCTAACTATCGGTGGGGGTCTCCATGGCAACCGCGCTGGCATGACGCTAGACAAAGAGAAATTAGACGTTTCTCCAGCCCTGCGTGGCGGTTAGGATGAAAGCCCCTACAAAAGGCGCCCCAAGTGCTGACCTAAGTACGAAGCGCTTTACTGCTACACTCGTAATAGTACACGGGCCACTTTTGAAAACTGGGCAATGCGCAAAGCTTACCATAACTAGGCATACCGATTTCAAGTGTCATCTATTTTCGAAACAAGGGTGAATCTTTCGACAAAAAAAAAAAAAAAAAAACATCATGAAAGAGTGCCGGTCTGAGCTTACACCAGCAGGTATGAGGAACATAGCCTCGCTTAGTTCCTATTTAACTATCTTGTTTTATTCCTTATCTAGCAAAGAGAAGAGACCGCCCATCGGCGAACAAAGCCTATTCAATCAAACCTCGCTTTAGAACTTGTGCTTTCTGTGATAAATGCGTGACTATTCTTAAAGGTATGTTTTTTTTTTTTTCGAAAAAGATTGCTAATGCGATTTTTGCTTACACTTTTAAAGGAGCTTATCATAATTGCACATCAGCTGAGCATAAAATTCTTCCTTCGTTCTGCCCTCAAGAAATGTCTGTTTAAATCATGACGCTTCTGAAATTCTAATCGGGTTGTGGAAAGCTTATTCCCCATTTCTCTGTGCGTCTGTTTTCTTTAAGTTGTAAGGCTTCTTTGTGTGTTTGCGAGACTGAGTTTCACAATGCAGACTTGACAAACAAAACAATGTTTTGCGAACTTATCTCTTAGAACCAGGCACTTCAAACAAGGCGACGTTTGTCTGCTTTGAAGAATGTACCTGATATCTTTCCATGTACGGTGTATAATATTTTCTGTGGTTTCAAGTTCATAATCTCAACCAAAATTATTTTTTGAAATAGCAAACCTTAAGGTACGTGCTCCGAAGTTTCATATTTTTTAGCTTGCACGGTCTGTTAATCGGTCAAGACTATTGCAATTTGAAGGAAGAGAATATAACGAGACTTGTAGGCGGAATCGTTCTAGCGCTAGTCTCAAAATAAGCCACGCATGGTTTCTCACTCTCTCTTTCAGCCTCCTAAACAATTAAGTTGCCCGGTAACTCCGCATATGTTCAACGCAGCCTAACAAGTTTTCCCGCAGTTGGCTGTCAGTAACATGGGCTAAGTGTTTTGCGTCGCAGCTCTACGGCAGAGACAGGTTATGACAAACATCAAGGATCTAATTAGCTGTAATGACCATCATTTAATCGCGTGCTGCTCCAAATTACATTTTTTCGTGTTTTTCTTTACCGATGCCTAGTCGGCATGCTTTCCAGCGTGTGTTGTGTAGTACCAAGAAAAAGTATTTAGAAACGTTTTATTTTTGCTGTGTATCTGCTGTTTGTTCCTAATTAGCGACGGCTGACTAGTAATGCTGGTTAACGTGTGCGATCACGCCTGGGTTACAGAAAGTGCGTTTAAGAGCCGCACACTGCGGTTACTCGAAACAGAACAGGCGGGATCGCGCCTGCTCTGCATTGCTAAACTAAGCATTCTCAAGTACTCAAAATAAAATTTTTATTTTCTTCATCCTAATATGCAAAAGTAATGCCGAGGCTAGCAGGCAAAATACCTATGAGAAATCTCAGTACTGTTCACAATTAAGACTTTGTGACTGTAAAATATTGAGTTTCTGCCTCTACTCTGGAAGACGTAAGTTTAGGGCATCCTAAATCAATTTTAAATATAATCCCTTCCTTCAATAGAAATTACTACAACACTTCTGTGACATCGTTTGTCGCCGTCGTTAGCTTACCTGACTGACTGACTACTTATGGGAAGCAGCAATGAGCATCATACAATTACTAAAATGCAACTATTTTCTTCATCAAAACTTATTTCGGAATAAAGAATACCACTGAAGTGCAGTGGGTTAGAGAAAGGTTGAAATAAATTATGTTATTTCTCAAATTTGCGCTCAAAGCAACGGAGTACTGCGAAAATGTTTTGGTTCGGGTTGTAAGGGTTAACATCCCAAAGCGATTTTGGCAATTAAGGACGTCGTTGTGAAGAGCTCTGAATTAATTTAGATCAATTTAGGTTCTTTAACGCTCACTGAGATCGCGCAGATTACGGGTGTCTTGCGTTTTATCTTCATCGAAACGCGACCGCAGCAGGCTGGGTCGAACCCGCCTCTTCAGAACCCAACTCTTCGATACCAGTAGTCGACCACTGAGCCTCTGCGTCGCACAGCAGGCTACTAATTGGTTTATAATGAGTATTCCAGGCGCCTCGCGTGAAATATTAGAACCTTCACCTTAGTTTCTTTAATAGAAAAGTACAAAGTGAAGTTGCTTCGTTGACTTATAGGGTTTAACATCCCAAACGTCCGAGGCTATATGAAGTACCTACTGAAAGGCTCCGGAAATTGAGACCACCTGAGAATGTTTAACGTCCACGAAAATTGTACAAGAAGACCTTGCTTTCCACCTCAATCGAATAGCGACCGCCACGGCCTGAATTTTATCAAGCGTCCTTCGGTTAAAGTGGCGCTGAGTAAGCTAGAAGAGGTCACTAGATGAAGCACAGGCGTCTTCATCAAGGGCAGTTTTCAACAGCAGCTCTTCTTTCATTAAGATCTCAGGCATGAGTCTATGAGGCTAAACTACCTGGTCGTTCGTTCATAAGTTGTAATCAAGGACTACTTGGCCATGATGCCACAATTTGTAATCGACGGCGCAATCATTTAAAATCTTATTTACTCGGCAATATCTGCATATTTAGCCCCCGAACAATTATAAGCGTAGCAGGAAAAGCCACACAAACTCTTTTGCCGTCGAAAAATATAACCTAACTTGATCTGGGCTCCTATTCTGCACGGGATTCTGCTCAAAGTGGAACCGGGAGGAGGCTGCTTCTTATCACTGCTCCTCTCTATCCCTTTCCTGGAGTGCAGGGTAGCAAACCGGTAAGGTGTGATGACTAGGCTCTACTGATTCTTTTCTACGCTCGCTTTCTTCGTCTATTTCTGTCACTTACGAGCAGGCTGTGGTTCAGCTTGATGTGATCGCACTAAGACGCTTTTATCGGTTTACTTGGACGTGGTAGGGAAACGGGATTTCTTTTTCACCGACCACAACCTTAGGCGGCACCGAGGCTCATTTCGATGGGATCAATGGATCAATGGCACGCTGGCTACGGAAGCCAAGAACAATGGATAACCTTTGGCAGCGCATCAAATTGACGAGTCCTTGGGGCGAAGAAACAGCATTGTAGGGAAGAAGGGATCAAGCTCTCCCATCCTGGTGGTGGCACAAAACCGGAAGCTCGACGGTGGTCAATTTATTCCCCGCCTTAGTTTCTGAGGCCACCGATATACCATCTGTGTGGGCATCTTCAACGACTGCTTTAATACAGCCATAACGACAGCTTTGGCTGGAAAAATAGCTGGAAAATGTTCGCCAGGTGCCTTAATGCTCGAGGAATCCGGTAAAATATGTTCGGCTTTAATGCGTGTTAACTAAGTTGAACGAATGTGAAGTAAATCGTTCTTCCTTCCCTGATTGCTGAAGCGCCAATGCTGCTTGACTGAAGAAATGGGAATGTTCCGTATTTTAATCATAGCACACTTATTCCTGCCGCAACTAATATACCGTTTCAGGGATAATCCTTGATATACGAATTGCTCCTTGTGGTGATAAAAAGAATAATAAGAAACAATTGATTATCTTAATGAATAAGAGAAAATTGCAACTTTTTCTGATGCTTTCATGTGCTTTCGTTGCTTAAATGAGTTGATGTAGAAACTGGGAATTAACTTCCATTGTGAAGTAAAAGGTTACCGGTGTTGCAGTCAAAGATACACATTTGCCTGCGATTGAGTTATGACGCCACCATTACACATCAATAGGCTCGCTTTCATGGCGGTAATAAAAGCAGGCACAGGTAGCGCAGCAATTTAGGATGTTACCTGCCGGTATACCATTCGAGTTCAGAAAACCACCCTACAAAGCTTTTATTTATTTATTTATTTATTTATTTATTTATTTATTTATTTATTTATTTATTTATTTATTTATTTATTTATTTATTTATTTATTATACCCTCAGGGCAAAGCACTACAGAGGGGAGTGGGAAAGTACATAAAAACATTGAAAAATGTGAAACATGAACAGAACGTAATAAATCGCTAAAACAAAAGAGGAAAAAAAATCATTACTAGTAAATAATACAATATTAAACATTACAAACGGTAACAGCAGAACGAAACAGAACAGGATCAGTAATTGCCGCAACGGAAGAAAGAAGGTGGTTCCAGTCATATGATGTACGAGGTATAAAAGAGTCCAAAAACGTTTTAGTTCTGCAGATGGTGATGCCTACTTTATGTATGTGATCGGTTCGAGGTGAAATGTATGAAGGGGAAACGAGCAGCTCAAGGCGAATCGATACGTGATGAAGCATTTTGTGAAAAAGACATAGACGTGTAGTTTTGCGTCGTGATGCAAGTGAAGTTAAGCCCAAGTTAAGTTTCATGATGGTTACGCTTGATGTGCGCAGATAGTCAGAGAGGATAAAACGAGCTTATTTGTGTTGTCTCATTTCCAGTAGGTCGATCAAACGTTTAGTACCAGGATCCCAGACTCCCGAAGCGTATTCAGGCTGTGAGCGGACGAGTGTGGTGTATAAAAGAAGTTTGATGTTCGGGTCGACCTGCTCAACACGTTAGACTATTTCTCCTATTTTTTGGCTCCCCAGGAACTCTTACATTGTGTCATTCCGTACTTTGCTATAAAGAGAAAATTGAAACCGTGTTTGATGCCGCAATGATGGCGCTGCATTTGCAGCCGTTGCCGCTGCTACTGCTGCTGCCGCCGCTGCTGCTGCTGCCGCTGCTGCCGCTGCTGCTGCTGCCGCTGCTGCCGCTGCTGCTGCTGCTGCTGCTGCTGCTGCTGCCGCCGCCGCCGCCGCCGCCGCCGCCGTCGCTCTTGCTGCTGTGCTTCTGATGCTGCTGCTGCTGCCGCCGCCGCCGCCGCCACTGCGGCTCTTGCTGCTGCCCTGCCGCTGTCGCGGCCACTGCCGCTGCTGCCGCCGGCGCTGCTGCTGCCGCTTTCGCTTCTGCTGCTACCGCCGCCGCCGCCGCTATACCAGCACCACCACCGCCGCTGCTGCCGCTGCTGCTACTGGTGCTGCTGCTAGTGCCTCCACCGCCACTGAGGCCACCGCCGCTGCTGCTGCCGCCGCTGCTGCAATTGCATTGAATTAACACCTTGTTCAAGCGCGTTTACAAAATTTGTTCCCCTTTCATTTGGTGTTACATTTTTGCAATACGCTCCGCGCCAGGCTGCTCAATGTAAAAATAGACTGCGATTTTATTTACCCCATGAGGTGCAGAGATCATTTAGTTTCCAATGTCCCAAACTGAATGTGTGTCAAATAGGTTTATCCTTGGCAACTACAGGCGAACATTAACGTTATATCTGCAAGAGGTGAAGTGCTTAATCCGATTACATTTTTTAACGTCGAAAGTCTTTCCCTTAAACAATGTTAAGAGTAACTCTGGTGCAGTCTGTACAGGTAGGCTGTAGAGAGTGACGCGGGAACTGTGCCCGTGGCATGTCTGTAATTGCAAAGCCACATGGTATGCTGCTATTCTGCATAGAGCGTAAAATTGATTACAGCTACGAAGCTAAAAATATCTGGACTGAGATCGAGGTGAAAGCTCATACTCATACAAGTGTGCTACACTCACCGCTCAATATAACACCCCGCAAGATCAAGCCTACGGCCGGGATAATTTTGAGCGACCGTGTATTTGTTATAGCTCAACATTTAGGTGCATTTTAACTAAAATACATAATCAGCTTGTAATTTATGTTTATGATGGTTAAGAATATAGAGGAGCCATAATTTGTAAATGTTTCTAATCGGCAATGTTGTTACAGATATTTCAAGTCAAAAAATACGAATTTGCAAGTGCTATGAATCTGCTTTCCCGAATCACGCTCTTATAAAATGACATTCCTCCAATTTCTCAGGCATCAAATCCAGGCGTCATTTTTTAACTTGATTATGTAGAATGTATCTATATTTTTTATGATACTATGTGACCTCTAATATTGTCTTGTAGGGATATATGTTTGAATCTCCTAGTTAAGTACTCAGCTAACCTGAGGCAAACACCGTCCATGCATTTACGGTATGACAGGTTTCGATATAAGGGGCATCACAACCGGACGGGTCCTCGTATTGGAAGGCTCTGGAGGAATTTAAGCCCCTTGGTGGTCTTTAGTGCACACTGACAACTTGCAGCAAAGAGGTTGAAAGAGAGGTCGAGATTTTTTCTGTCTAAAGGTAGGGGTTCGCCATTCCGATTCTTCCAGCAATTTCTGCACAGTAACACTTCTTAGTCTCCATAATTCAGAGACATACAGCCAATCGCAATTTTCATTTTTTTTTTTCATTTCATTTTATTACCCTCAAGCGCATACGCATTACAGAGGGGAGTGGTACATCATATATGATAGAAAGCATAGAGCACTAAATAAACGAAACATAACAAAGGCTAAACGAACAAGGGAATACAGAACAACGAAAACAATCTTACAATAAAGAAACTTATACAAGCGGAATAAATTGAAAACATTCATAAGCGGTGAGAGAACAGCATTATACAGCAAAAAGAACAACAGCACTGGGAGCAAACAAGCATAAAAAAGCAAAAACAGAAATAACATAATAGTCCGGAAAAAAAAGTGTCACGGATCAGCTTCAAGACATTGCATCAGTGATGAGCGAAATGAATCGTGATCTTGGATTAGTGCGATATTCGGCGGAAGGCGATTCCACTCTACTGACGTACGAGGTAGAACGGAATGAAAAAGAAGGGCATTAGTATTGCAAGTTATGACGTTTACTTTGTAAGCATGATCGACGCGGGAGGAGCGATACGATGGCTGTGAAATGAAAGTATGCCTCAATTCGTTATGATGATAAATTTTGTGAAAAAGGCTAAGGCGTGAAATTTTCCTTCTAAGCTCGAGAGATGGCAAAGATAGCGTTAGTTTCATTGAAGTTATGCTAATAGAGCCCTGCCGAAAACTAAATGAAGGCGTGAAACCTTCTTTCTAAAAGACTGGTTTCCGCACGGATAGACGATGTCCTGAAGTAAACTCCGCGCGACTCCTGTTTTCTTGAAGATTAAGCCAAAAATACACTCAATACGGCATTGTACTTTAAGCCTCACATACTCTATATCCCCGCAACCAGCACATGTGGAACACATCGGAGACCTTGCCAGACTCATCTTGCACTTGCACATCTATGCAGGGTACGAGCAGAGCCCGCAAGAATGCGACGCAGCAAAGCGGCCTGAAAACTTTTCAGTCCTTTGGTCACTCATGGCTTGCAGGGTGAATTCAAAAAGGATGGCATGCCTGAAGACTACCTGTGATTGTATCCTTCGAAGAATATTTTAGTGTCCGGAGGAACTCTTCTTAGTAGTTGTCCTGACAGCGCTTTACGGGCTAGGCTGTCCGCCACCTCGTTGCACACAACACCTATGTGTGAGGGTACCCACTTACAACGTATTGAAAACATCTGCTCTACAGAGTATGTACCAAGCGCAAAGAGGCAAGAGACAAGTCATTGATATGAAACCCGTACTCTAATCTTTGAAGGGCTGATTTATAATCCGTCAGGATCAGAGCAGATTGAGTCGGACAGGACAGTAGCTTCCGTTCTACAGATGTGGAAGACGGCTCACTTTAGTGAGTGGATCAGAGCGGCTCCGCTCACTGGAACGGCTCACTGGCTCACTTACATCTGTAGATATGAGTGGGTCGCTCAGTAGGGGCCGGATCTTATATATATATATGTTTCATAAATGTCTTCCAGGATCCAGAAATATGTATAAGATGAGGTAGGGGCGCACAAAAGAAAACAAAGGTTTATTTCCGATGTTTCGGCCGGGCCCCGGCCGAAACGTCGGAAATAAACCTTTGTTTTCGAGGCTCTCCAGAATAGAGGTTGAGGAAGAGGAAGCTCAGCATTGGTTGGCTAGTGCACCAGGCTAAGGTGGAGAAGTGCTTTATAAATAAACCTTACTAGTGTGGTGGCAGGTGCTGCAACCATCACTACGAATTCTTCTCTACCTCGTTCGAGCCGGCGACTCGCTGGACTCCCCCTTTTGACCGTGACAATGATTCAAGACGGCGACGCACGGCAGCCAGGCCGCGGCACCCGCTTGGCATCATTACCGTGAGCCGTGGACCTTTTCTGGCAAGGCTGGCGAAGATGTGGATGAGTGGCTCAGCAATTACCAGCGGGTAAGCAGGTACAATCGTTCGGATGCCACATTCAAGCTGGCTAATGTTGTTTTCTTCTTGTACTCCACCGCACTGATATGGGTTAAGAACCATGAAGACTTTTTAAATAGCTGGGACCGCTTCGAAGAGGAGATTCGTAGTTGTTTTGGAGATACCACCTCAAAACAAAAATTCGCCGAGCAGACTTTACTCCAGCGCGCGCAAGTGCCTGGGGAAACGTGCACGACATACATTGAAGAGGTCCTAAAGCTTTGCAAAACGGTGGACACCCCACGTCTGTGGAAGGCAGGGTTGGTCACCTATTAAATGGCATCGCCGTGGACATATATATTTTTTGGATCACAAAAGATAACTTGGATACTCCCACAGCCGCCATCAAGCACTTTCACACGTTCGAAGCTTTATGTAGCTGTGCCGCATAACACCGAAGTTCGGTCGCTTGCCTAATGTGACCACTGTCGAAGCGTGGATTCTAATGAGAATTCCCAGGAGCCTACAAATTTAGCCGACATGATTCGCCACATTGTCCGTGATGAACTCTCTCGTCATCAAGATGTGAGCCGCAATGCAGTCCCCTGTGACAGCTGTTTCCTGCAGGCAGCTCCAATCCAGCGCTACACTTCTTAGGGTACTACCGCTCAAACTCATCCTGTCCGTGGACCCCGTTCCTCCCTCGTTCCACCTGTAGCGCGTCACTGCGTCCTCAACAACACCAACGGCCGGACTTTGCTGATCGCTTCGATCCTGCTTCCGAGGACATTTTTGGACCGTGCTCGTGACGCACGAGTATGTTACCGTTGTGGTATGTTTGGCCACATATCCAGATTCTGCCACCAACGGAACCATGTTCCACATTACCAGAGCCAATGGACGAACCGTCGATATTACGTGAGTCCAGAAGTCCGTGACCAGACCTTTCTGCCCTCGTCGGGCTCTTACCGCTATGCACCACATCGAAATTACTCTCCAGCCTCTGACCGCAGCCTGACTCTCCCAGCTCGCCGCTCCCGACGTTCGCCATCTCCCCGCCGTCTCTAGCCGCCCTCAGGAAACCAGCTTGCGCGGCCGATGGAGGTGCGGTCGCCAAGTCATCGATGCTGCCAATTCCTCTACCTGTCGTTCCGGAAAAGAACCACCTGGAAGTGTTAGAGGATGGTGTTTGTGTTTTGGCCTTAGTGGATACGGGTGCTATAGTTTCCGTGATGAACTTAGATTTTAAGAGTCGCCTCAGCCGTAAAATTGTATTTGGTTGGGACAGAACTGTCATATTTCGTGGCGTAAGTGTAAAATCGTTGGTTGCACTTGGTGTTTGTTATGTAAATATAGCGATTGCTGGCCACGTGTTTAGAACAGAATTTACGGTGCTTCCTCGCGCTACGCATGACGTTATTCTAGGTTTGGATTTTTCACAGCAGTGCGGCGCAACGCTCGACTTTAACAGTGGTGGGATATCAATAAGCTGTAGCCTTCGATCGGCCCTCATAGAAGAATTGTGGCTGACTTGCCTGGAAGATACCGCCGTTCCGGCGATGTCCGCTCTGGTGGAACCCGTTTTTCTTGCTGGCGCCAAAAAAAAAATGTGTTGATGCCCCGCAGCGATGTTCGAGTGAACGGGGGCCGTGCCAAGGTTTAGACTGTCAACCATTCCAACGAACCTGCCGTATTGCCGCGTGGCTAAATGCCACCATTTGCTGTCCCGTGAGGGCCAAAATTGATTTACTTTTACTATATATATATATATATATATATATATATATATATATATATATATATATATATATATATATAAAGTAAAATCAATTTCAGCACTCACGTGACAGAAAGCGGTGGTATTTAGCACTAATTTCTGCCTGCGGTTGTGATGGGAGTTGCGGTTTCTGCCCGTTGAGACGACTGAGGAAGGTGCTACGAAAGAACGCGAAACATTCAGACCACTTCGCTCTGCTTTTCTTCTCTCCGGAGCATAACTACGCTCCAGACACTAAAACACACCGCGTACCAAGCCCGCTTACCAATTACGACAAACTACAACATTGGCCTGGCGTCAGGAGAGGATGGTCCCGAACCGTCCCGTCTAATCCAGGTCGTCGGCTCTTCTCCTACTCATGAAGTAAAGCCAAAGTGATTGCCGCGGACCACTTAACGCAGCGGACAAGTACCAGTACAGGTCCCCATTCGTCGGCATCGAAAGAAGCCACAAACCTGAAAAACAAAAAAACGTGCGGGTACCAGCAGCAGTGCGCCGGCATTACCCGCAATGGGTTGGTTGTGACACTGACAAGAAATGACGGTAGAGGTGCTCATTCGCTTTGCGTTTTAAAAAATCTCAACAGGCTCCGACAGACAAGGCTCACTTAACGAGAGAAAACCGGCTTTTCAAAAGAACCGCCGTTCCAGCTATCTAGCAGATCTTCATCCATAGAACGAAAGCAAAAGAACCACCTCACTCACTCCCCAAAACAACGGCGCACTCCACTCAAAAGACAGCCGAGGGCGAGGACAGTATTGCGAACCCTACAAAGAAAGGGCCGCAGGTTGCTTTCTAGCATCGCTAATAGATAGCGCGGACGTCGCACCCACTTGTGACGGATAGGTTCATTGAACGAGAGAACCAGCCACCAGCTCTCCGAAAGTTCCGACGGATCCGACCGCTCCGACCGCTCCGGATCCGACGACTTCGGCGGATCCGGATCCGACTTTGCGGAGCCAAATGGTTCACCCAGGGCCCTATTCTCGACAATTCGCCATTTTGTTCAAATTGTGACTATACGTGACGTGTGCAGTAGGACGGTGCCAGATTACGTAAGCACACAATCGTGTTACGCATTCTGAAGAAAAAGAGAAATAAAAGTTCGTTTGTTTCGCCTGCGCTACACGAACTGTTTCACGTGTTGCTGCACTTCGCCATTCGTTTCAGCGATGCAACATGGCGCCCTCTACACCACGCTGTTCGTTTCAAAAAGTGCAGACATCGTGCAGGTCGAGTTCACGAAAAGTTCAGCAAAACTGTGCACCTCCTCAGAGGTCAGTGCCGAAATGGTGCAGCTGCAGCAGCCTCATGAAAACAAAGGGACTAGAGCAGAATAGAAGTGAGGCTGTAGAGTGGCTAAAGATTTTGGTGACGATAGAATAGCATTTACATAATATTTCATAATGATTTCAACAACATAAAACAACGTGGCCCGTACCCGGTCTAAGTTTCGATATGCTTCTGCAGCGCATCATTTCAAAAGTATCTCTCAGCTTCATTCTTTTTTCTTGCGGATTGTAAGCATCTAGGTGGCAGGTTCAGCAATTAACGAGAGGGACCTCGCCCCAATATCTTGTGGAACTTACAGTAATAGAGTGCGTTAAGGTTCGGCGGCAATTATGGCAAACGCCGCGGACACGCACCTTCGAAACATTTGCCAACTGAAGTTGCAGTTGAAGGAGCATTGCTGTGCTTGAAACAGCGGTCCATTTTACCGGCTTTCCTACATCATACTCTTTGTGTGTGAAAACGCGATCATAGTTCAATGTCATCTTATAATAACACTTAGAAGAGCGGAAAACATGACACTCGGAAACAAAGCATGGAAGCATACGATAACGGAGATTGCCTTTTTTTTCCTCAGAATCTGTCTTCAACGAGTGATGAGGACAATAAAAAATATTCGCGGCTCCCATTTAAGAACGTACAGCAAGAACAGACAAATATTAAAAGCGAAAACCAAAAACGCCCGGGAAACGCGACAATGGCTAACTTTTAGCGAATTCGTTACTGCCCTGCAAACTCTGCAGGCTTAAAGAATCCTCTAGTCGAACTGTCAAGGAGGGGGGCTCAAGTGTGATGTGCGTTTCATAACTATATAAAAAGATAGCTTGTAATTAGCTGCTATAATTGAAAAAGAGCCTAAATAAAGATGTGATCTTCCTATCTATCCGAAGTCTGCGACACTTAAAGGACTTAGGCAATATTATAGTTTAGAGGTGTTTACTTGGTATTTCAGGGAAAGCGCAGTAAACATCAATACTTAGATGCGACAGATTGCTGCAAATAAAATGTTTCCCAGAACTGCGCTCATTTGAAATGCAAATAAGCATAGAACAAAGAAGATATAAAAGAACTAAAAAGCGTTAATCATCCATTACTTGTCTTTAAAAACTAACTAAAAAGTACAAACCAGTACTTCTACGTCAGCAATCCTTTCGCTTCAATGGGCAAAAAACCTAATAACTCGCCCAATGTGACTCACAATCGGTACAAATTTCACAGACTGTCCACTACTTTTTGGAATGTATATCATTTTTTTCTTTTTGTCCCTTAGGTTTAATGGCGCATACTAGAGAGGAATTTACTATAACTGAAGACCATGGATTTCATAGATAAGAGGATGCAATGCTCTAGCACTTTACTTACTTCTGTAGTTATGTGTCGAAAGAAATATTGATAGCGTATATTATGCCTAACCTATCGAAGCAACCCTTCTGCCTGCTTGGTACGAAGAGAATTTATAAGTTTATGGCAATGGTTGTCCCGATAAAGTGGCCATTGTTAACCCGTGTGTGAAAAATGCCTATTGTATCATTTTCTGAGTTTCTACACGCACTATATTAGAACAGGTGGCACTTACTGTCTTTGAGAGTACAAATGTTTAACCTAATGAGACATGTTGTTCTATGATGAAGCCTGGACGTCTGTAGACATTGACGGTTTGAGCGCTGTAAGTTGACATGTTTAGAGACCTAGGTTCGGATACTACGTTGCTCACTGTAGCTACACCTTTTGTTTTAGATATCCAACGTGGATCGATGCCTCTGGGGCTCCTTTAAGAAGGTCATCTTAGAGCATATTGTCACGTTATTGGCGACTAGGGCTAGGTTATCAGAGCCGGTGCAGGTGGAATTACACGGTCCAAGCTTTTGGTACGTCCTGCGAGTCCGAAGCCGATTCACTTCGTTCTTTTTCTCCGAGCGCACCCTGGCATTCCTCCCTCCTTAAGCGTGACGCACACGGAACACGTGCACACAGGTGGACAAAAGCAAACGAAAAAAAAAGTTTGCAGATGCCGTCTTTCAGTTACCGCGTAAAATACGGCTTCATGCGTAGGACATGAACTGTCTCTGGACGAGGTAGCCGACGGCCTCTCTGCTCTGGGCCATCTGGGAGGACCTCATAGCTAACGTCGCTGAGGCACCGCAAGATTTTATATGGTCCGAAGTAACGGCAAATCACCTTTTCTGATAGACCACGGCGTCGAACAGGAGTCCACACCCACATCTGGTCTCCGGTTTTGTAGGAAGCTTGTTTGTGGCGGAGGTTGTACCGGCGTGAATCCTTGTCCTGTTGCTAGGCGATGTGGACGCGTGCTAGTAGGCGTGCTTGCTCAGCATCTTGGGCAAAGTGTTCGGCGTCTGTAGAAAGCTCGGTATCTGTTTCGCAAGGGATCATTCCGTCCAGCATCGTCCGAACCTCCCTGCCGTAAACTAGGCGAAACGGCGTGAAGCGTGTCGTCTCTTGGGCTCCCGTATTGTACGCGAATGTCACATATGGTAGGATAGCATCCCAAGTCTTGTGCTGGGCGTCGACATACATCGCCAGCATGTCCGCAATGGTCTTATTAAGCCTTTCCGTCAGCTCGTTGGTCTGCGGATGATAAGCAGTAGCTTTTCGATGCGCCGTACCGCTGACATGAAAAACTTCGGCCATCATTTGTGAAGTAAGGGCAGTCCCTCTGTCAGTAATAATACAGGTCGGAGCACCGTGCCGCAGCATGATCTGGTGTACAAAGAAATGGGCAACTTCAGATGCTGTACCACTAGGTAACGCTTTGGTGTCGGAATATCGAGTCAGGTAGTCTGTGGCGATGATTATGCAGCGGTTGCACCCGGAGGATCGAGGGAAAGAACCGAGAAGGTCCATGCCGACATGATCAAACGGTGCGCGTGGTGGTATTATGGGCACGAGTAGGCCTGCAGGCTGTGATTGCGGAACCTTCCGACGCTGACATTGCCGACAGCTCTTAACATAGCGCTTAAAGACAGTTGCAAGGTTAGGCCAGTAGAATGTTTTTCGTATTCTAGCAAGTGTGCGAGTATAGCCCAAGTGACCAGAAGTTGGTTCATCGTGGCACGCGGAAAGGATTTCCTCTCGCAGAGCTGCAGGTACCACGAGGAGGTAGGTTCTCGAATCGGATCTAGAGCTGTGCTTATAAAGTACACCACTTCTCAGGCAGAAAGTTGAGAGGCTCCGAGAAAAGCACTTAGGTATCGTGGCTGGCTGACCTTCTAAATAATCGATCAGGGCTCGTAACTCTGGATCAGCACGCTGCTGATGAGACACATCTGAAGCATCAACAGCTCCGAGAAAACTGCCAGAGTCACCTGTGTGTGGTGAAGCGAGCTCGACGGGCGCACGACAGAGCGCGTCAGCATCTTCATGCTTATGTCCGGAGGTCAAACTCCTGTAGGCGAAGGCTCCATCGCGCCAGGCGGCCGCATGGGTCACGCAGGTTGGCCAGCCAACACAAGGAATGGTGGTCAGTGACCACTTTAAATGGGCGACCATAAAGGTAAGGACGAAATTTTGCAGCAGGCCAAATAATGGCGAGGCATTCCATCTCAGTAGTTGAATAGTTCATCTCGGCGCGGGATAAAGTACGGCTGGCATAGGCGACGACTCGTTCCACACCCTCTTGACGTTGCAAGAGACCGCCCCAAGACCAATGTTACTGGCGTCAGTGTGGATTTCTGTCTCACCGTGCTCATCTAATTGGGCTAGAATAGGCGGCGATTGGAGACGGAGACGCAACTCGGTAAAATCAGCTTCTTGCTCGTGACTCCAAACAAAAGGGTGTCTCCCCGGGTGAGCCGAGTCAGCGGTTCAGCAAGATCAGCGAAGTTATCGATGAAACGGCGGTAATAACTGCACAAGCCGAGAAATCTGCGAACAGCTTTCTTGTCACATGGAATCGGAAATTCCGCAACAGCAGTAAGCTTGTCAGGGTCAGGCTTCACGCCGGCAGCGCTTACGACATGACCGAGGAATTTAATCTCTCGGTAGCCAAAGTGACATTTCTGTGGCTTAAGTGTCAAGTTAGCGGATCGAAGGGCTTCGAGTACTGACCACAGGTGCTGAAGCGGTTGTGCGAACGATTCTGCGAGGACCACCACGCCATCTAGGTATACTAGGCAACACTGCCATTTAAGCCCGGCGAGGACAGTGTCCATCATCCGCTGAAATGTGGCCGCAGCGGAACAAAGTCCGAAAGGTAGAACTTTAAATTCGTAAAGTCTGTCGGGTGTGACAAAGGCCGTCTTTTCACGATCTGGCTCATCTACCTCAATCTGCGAGTAGCCACATTTCAGATCGATTGACGAAAAGTTCTTCGCACGCCGAAGGCGGTCGAGAGAGTCGTCAATCCGCGGCAAGGGGTAAACATCCTTCTTGGTTATGGCGTTCAGCTTGCGGTAATCGACGCAAAAACGTAACGTGCCGTCTTTCTTTTTAATGAGAACGACTGGGGATGACCATGGGCTATTTGAAGGCTGGATAACATCATCTTCGAGCATTTGTTTAACTTGTGACTTAATAACTTCGCGTTCGGTCGAAGAGACGCAGTAGGGGTGCTGATGAATTGGGCGCACATCATTGAACGTCACGATCTGGTGCTTGGTAATGGGAGTCTGATGAACTTTCGACGATGATGCAAAACACTCTCCGAATTCGAGTAACAATGAAAACAGCTGTTCACGCTGGCTCACCGATAGCTCTTAGCTAATATCGAGGTTGTCGAGGGATGTGGGCGGTGGCACGGTTTCTGTGGACAAGCCCTCGGAGACTTCAGATACGCGTTCCGCGAAAGCTACGGAAGTATTCCTAAAAAGGTGTCGATACACGTGCTAAAAATTAGTAAAAAGTACCTTGGACTGACCACAGTTAAGATGGATCAAACTTCGAGCCACGCAGACTCCCTGCGTCAACAGTAACGAGAGGTTAGTTTCGGCTATTGCGTCAACATCGTGAAGTGCATTGCATTTGACATTAACGAAGGTACTGGTTCGGGGTGGCAGCGTGACAGTGTCCGCATAAACTCGAAGCACATTGAGTGGTCGCTGTGTACTGCTGAGGGCCACTGCTTTCTCAGTAGAAAACGAGACCTTAAAATCCCGGAGGTCAATAATTGCGCCATATTCACGAATAAAATCTACGCCCAGAATTAGGTCACGTGAGCAGCTTTTCAGAACGAGGCAGCTTACCACAAATGTCGACTCTTGAATTTGAACCCTGGCCGTGCACATGCCTAGAGGAGTAGCCAGATGACCACCCGCAGTTCGAACATATGTGCCAGCCCACGGAGTCAAAACCTTCTTGAGAATTGCGGCAAACAGGCTGCTCAAAATAGAATAATCAGCGCCAGTATCCAACAAAGCTCGAACATGGCAACCATCCAGTATTACTGGTATGTCCAACGACAGCTGCTCGTGAATATCAGGCTTCTGAGTGTTTGAGTGCTCTACATCGGTGCACGCGGTATGCTTCACCTGCAATTCGTCGTTGTTGCAGGCGCGTTGTTGCGGTGTCCGCTCCACCGGCAATTCTTCATCGTTGCGGGTGCGTTGTCGCGTCATCTGTTCCACCGGCAATTCGTCGTTGTTGCGGGTGCATTGTTGCGTCGTCTGTTTCACCGGCAATTCGTCGTTGTTGCAGGTGCATTGTTGCGTCGTCTGTTTCACCGGCAATTCGCCGTCGTTGCGGGTGCGTCGTGGTGGCGTCGAGGTAGCGTTATAATCGGCAACCGCGGACTTTTCCAATGTCGATTCGTAGTCTTTCCGTGTCCGCGCCGATGGGGGGTCTCCCGAGCAGCGATGTCCAGCGAGCCTACCCCGAAGGTCGCTGGTTTCAGTTTTCCCGCTGGGGGCTGGGCAATCGGCCCTGCGCTGCCCATGAGGACCTCGCAGCAGATGGCGAAGGGCGAGCCCTGGGCGACGGTGCTCGAGATTGCCGCAGACGAGACGGAACACCACGGCGCTGGTCATTGACGAAATCTTCAACGGCTCGGGGCCGTTCGCCGTAGCGAGGCCGCGGAGAATCGGCGGAAAAACCTTCGAGGCCCTGTCGACGGTAGGGACAGCGCCGATAAACATGACCCGGTTCGCCGCAGTGAAAGCATAAAGGGCGTCGCTCAGGGGTACGCCACGCGTCTGCTTTCCGTCTAGACGGTCGGGAATCCGTTACGTACTGGATCACGGGGGCCGGTGTTGTTGGTGCAGCTGCGTTAGCAGGAATGAGGGTCGGCGACTGGGGTGGAGGGTATTGTAGCACCTCGGTGTATGTGGGACGCTGACACTCAGGTGGCGTAAGAGGAGGAGCAGAGTGAGGTTCACCGCTTGGAAACGGAGGCCGCAGAGCTTGCTGCACTTCGTCGCGGACAACGCTCGCAATAGAAGTAGAAGCTGGTTGAGGTACGCCATACAGCAGTCCGAGTTTGTTGAGCACAATCGAACGTACGAGCTCTCGTAGCGCCGATGCGTCCATGCCATACGATGGTAACTCGGCCAATACCGTTACAATATATGCACTCTTTCTTGAGCGATTCACGTATCAGTGTTATATCACTCGAGATTTCCCGCTGGGGGCCTGGCGACGACGACGAAGTGTGCGCGTGGCAAAAGCGTTCTGGTGCGCTCGCTCGCCCAGGTTAGGCTACGGGCGGCATTCGTGTGATTTCGGAATAAATGCTGTATCGGCCTGTTACCGCAATACTGGGCCGAGGCTACCTACTCAGTGACTCTTCCGGCTGAATTGGTAACATCAGGATTGAGTAGTAGTTCTAGGTAGGCTCCGACCGGTCATTCTCGATCGATCGTCTCGAGTTCAATTTAGACGCTCTGCATCCAACGAGTGCGCCGGTTGAGGAACGCGAGAGCCTATCCACTCCCGTCTACAAGTTAGAAAAACCTGTGTTTTTTTTTTATATTGTCCGGTTCACAGAAGTGGTTGGCTGCCACCATTAGCAGACAGAATTTGAAGCGGTCATATGAGGTACCTCTGCTCAGTGGTAGACTACTTGAGCAGGCGTCTGACTACCGACGACGAAGGCGGATTTCGGAAGAACACGTGATTCTGTTTTCCAGATGTAGCGCTAGCTGACGTAGCCGACAGCTATAACTCCGCTAACAGGGCTCCACCTGAAATGACAGACTGTTGTGACTCCGCCGCCATGGCTTCGTCGGAAGTGACAGACAGCGTTGACGCTGCCGCTCCTCTTAGTGGCATCGTTCCATCCATACAGACTCCTTCATCCAGATTTTCGAGCGGAAGACTGCTTAGAAACCCTGTCTCTTCTACTAGCTGAAAAAGGTGCGCTGGGAAGGAAGTGTTATATCCCGACAGAGCTGGGGACCTGGCGACGATGATGAAGTGTATTCGTGAGAAAAACGTTCTGCTGCGCACGGTCGTCCAGGTTAGGCTAGGGGCAGCAGCCCTGTGTCCTCGGAATAAATCGTGTATCGGCCCCATCGCCGCGGAGGCAATACGAAATGTACATCTGACAGGAAAAGAGGTGGAAAGTTTTGTATTCAGTTTCACTGTGCTACTACTAGGCGCCAGCAAAAGACGTGAATATTAGTCCATGCGACCTTGTGGTGAAAGCGTCGCAGGTAGTTATCTTCCCACCACTATAGGAAATAACACTTTACGTTACGTTATGGAAATGGACAGTTGGCAAGTACTGCTAAATACAAAAATACCTGTACCTGAACTAGTTGTGCAACATGTTGTGCAACATGTTGTGCAACATGTTGTGCAGTTATGAGCGCACGTAAAATATCTTAAGGCATCTACCGAGAGAACGGTTGTGAACAGGCGTAAAATAGGGCATTTCCAGAAAGAAGCGGTTCCGGATGAATGAACCGAAATAGTCCAGCGAAGTGCAAGACAGCCAAGCTTGCCATCTTGGTAGGCATGAGAGTTGAGTGCTCAAAGTATCCCAATTTCGAGAAACTTTTTTTTTGTACATAACCAAAACTTCGTTTATAGGACCGTTAAGTTTTTTTATTACGGCAATGCGTTTTCCTCACAAGTTCCGCGTTCATTTTATTTCTTCATGGAGGCGCAGCAAGGCATGTCGGAGCCTCTACGGCTGCTGCGCGAAAAGCGTGGCCCGAAGCGCTGCATATGGCATGCATATTAGCTCCACGACGCGCGGTGCGCAATCTTGAGGTGCAGTTGGCAAAAATGTCTATGCAGTCACGAAACCAAAATGCCCGAAGAATGAAGGAAAATGACCCTAGAGATGTTTACTGCTCTAAAACAGTCATCAAAATATTTTCCTGGCAAAACAGGAAGGAGAAAATGTAGGAAGAAAAGGGCAGCTTTCTTTTTTTCGCAGAAATTCTCATGGCATCAAGGGTACCAGTAGGTTGCAAGCACAAAACGTACGCATAAAAGCGCAGAGGGTATAAGTGATAGCCATCCCTTCACCTCAGAAGATGCAACACACTTCGCTGGCTTAGCGCTTATGCACAAAAAAGGCTTTGTATTTCATATTTGTTGTGAGATGGCAGCCCATTCCGGAAAGCGGGGCAGTTCTTTTGAACATCCAAGCGTGTTTAGGCGAGAGGCCGCTTGGGGACAGCATTATGGCAAGGATGCCTACTCACGCGGCCATAACGGTTATGGCTTTTGTTGGCGATGCCACGGACGCTGAGCACCGTTTATGGCTTCCCTATTGTAGTTTTCTCAGCTCTTTTTTTTTTTTTGCATTCTTCAAGACCAAATTCCATCTGCTCTTGGGAGGTACGTAGGGAGAAATACCGTGGCCCCAGCAACAAAAGGTTGCGTCTGTATGTCTAATGCCTTTTTGCGCCATAAAAGATCTAAGAAAACGTGGCTTCATGAGAGAGAACCCATAAGGCAACAACTTTGAAGCTAGCAGTGTGCAAATAGCATATTTGCGAAACAAAAAAAAAAATAATATATTTACGAAACGGCCTTCACTTGCAGCGTATTGAAACGAGACCGCTTCAGTTGCATCCCATTGTAGTTGCTGCGCAGGCGACGTTCCCTAGCTGGACGTTCATTAAAAGTCTTATAAATATGTCATTGTTCAGCCTAAGAGCCATATGGGCACACTGAACAGGATTCAGTGCCGGAAAGCGTCCTCAGAAAGAAAAGGCGGCCGCGCAAGGGAAGGGTTGCTTGCTGCGGCTGAGCTGGTGGGGCCATGCTTTCACACCGTTTGTTATCCGCCTTTGGCTTGAAGTCAAGGTTATTCTAACTGCAGTGTAACCTTGGCAGTGTAGCCCAATTCTGTATGAACGTTGTGAATGTCGCGGCACCCTATCGGCACGGCACAGAGCACGACCTAATTTATTTTTCCCACAAAGTGACCCTGGTAGCGTAGTGGAGGCATCAGAGTCAGGCCTGCTTTTCGAACAAGCTTAAAAAAAGATAGGCATCTTTTCATGGTATAATTCGAAACACTCCGCAACCTTATGAAAATGTTCAATACATTTCGAATAATTTTGAGCATGTGCTATTTAGACGTTCAGTGGATCGAATAAACTCATATTCGTTACGCCGTTCTTAATATTCGAGAATCGCGTCCTTTAATTGGGACACTTCACCTTGCGGCAATCTGCACTGCGTAGTATCCATTTGGATAGTGGGAACATATCTTTGGAGTGCATGTTTTGTCATTGTACTGCTGGCTTCCAAAAGCTAAATTCCTTGTAGTATAGAAATGACACAATTCCTGGTTCATCATGCGAATTTGAGAGTAAACTGAGCACTGAAGCTGCGGCCACACTACCCGCCAGCGGCGTCTAGTCTCCTTGGCAATGTTTTCGCAGTGCTGTGTGCATATGCATCATAAACTGCTGGTTATCCTGCCGGTGAATTCTGCAAATCTTTATGTCTGCTATGATGGGGTTGTTGTGCTTTCGATATCAGATCAATCGCTTTGAGCGTCCTGGTCGTGGTATATCGAACGGCCATTAACGATGCATGGAGTTAAGCTTCGCGCCATGGAAGGCCGCCGTTTATCAAAGTGGCTGGTATTCAACGCGAACCTTCTTAAAGATCAGTCAGACGAGTTCTCGTCTTGAACTTACTTTAAAACTGTGGAACTACATGTAGGAATAAACGTCGCTTATTTAAGGGCTTGGCATAGTACTTCACAGTCTGGTTTGTTTTGTGTGATAAATATTTCGTTATTTTTTCTTAATACTTCTATTCCTTCGATCGTCTTGTACGAGAGGGAACAGGAGAACCAATTCCTTGACACATTTTGCTTTTTTTTTCTACAATGCTTCAATGAAATCATTCGCGGCTTGCGCTCTGCCCTGTGAGGTAGGTAGCCCACAGGGAGTGATACTCCCATAGCTTGGTTTTCTACTTCAAACAATTTCATACAATTTAGGCCTTGAACAGGTATTAAGGCACAAGTAAAGGACAATTCTGAAGCATTGACTTGATTTAATGCCACAAAAAACCCTACGGGCTTTCGAAGTAATAAACTTGTAGTAGGAGCATATCATTTGCATTGATATTAAGTGATAAAATTTATCAAGTCTGAAATATTTTTACATTTTATTGACATTTTAGGGTGTTTCTAATTGAACCTAATACATTCAAAGTCATCGCAAGCACTGGCGTTTATTCTCAATTACTGATATGTGTTGCTTTGGCAAGTTCAACTTTTTACCTTGCATTTCTTCGACTCTAGAAGTACCAAATTCGTGCTTGAAAATAAACTGCACATCTTTTCTATTCCCAGAATAGGGGTGTGTCTATTTGAATCCCTTTCGCAAAGGACATTTTGACTATTGAGACCACTTTTCTCGATATTTGTTTTGTGGCATTGTAGTATTGTTTAAAGTCGTGCTTTTACATGCACAGGTGGTTTCTCGATTTCCGTAACAAGTGAGCGAAACAACTGGATCAAAACTATATTTATATACATTTGGTGAAAATTAAAACTGCTAAACAGTGATTGAAAACATAAAAGTACAAATTATCCGGGAACTTTCAGCGTGGGATTCTACGCCATCACCTTGACCATGTAGAAAAGATTATTTACCCCTCCCGCTCCAGGAAAAAAAAAACATTTTATATGGTCTCTTGCCCCGGACTTCAAGCTTTCTCAGAGAGGCTGTATGCAGGGACGCACTCGTATTCGGCCGCACCGGTTGGTGACACTCCTAAGAGGTGAATTTCTACGTAGTAGTGGTTGACGACCAATGCTCGTTGTACAAGGCGGATATGGCTCATAATCCGTCTTGATGAGTAATGTACTTTATTTTTAATGTTTCCAAGTCTACAACCGTTACTCAAAATTGTTAACGAATCCAGTCTCGGCGCATATTATGAACGCGCTAGGATCGACATGATTGTCTTGCTGCTCGGTTAGAACATAATTCACTCGGCCGTCAAGCTTACCGTGCCCTGGAACAAGCGGTTGCGCTACACGCCTTCATATCGATTCTTCATCTGACACGGATTGTAAAACAAATTGGTATTTGACAAAGTTGGTGTGATGTCTTCGGGCAGGCTACATTGAGGTCAGCGGCAAACATTAAGAGGTTATTAGCGATTGTAACTCATGATCAGTTGAGTGGACGTGATTAAAAAACGCGTGTTATACATAAATACACAAATAAAGATAAATGCACCTGTTTAAACCATGCAACCATGCAACCGGCTGCTTTGTACCAGAGCTGGGGATTTGACCACAAGCGCAATCGATATAACCATAACGTGAAACAAAATTTTGCGACATCGCAGAGCCTCTGTTATGGACTGAGGTTGAGGAGTTCTCGTAGGTGAGGGGCATTCACCTAAATTCTTGAGAAAGCTCAAGTGACCTGGCTAATCTTCAACTCAACTCCAACTTTGAGACTAAGTTATTAAGCGCGATTTAAAAAATAAAAACAAAAATCTGTAAATGAATTGCTCACTTGTAGCACTGATTAAAACATGTCCGTAGACAATACTATCAGAGAAGGAAGCCAAATTGATCGAGGTGCAATAATAATCACCGGTTACGTCTATAATGGCATTTACGGCATTGTAGGCTTTGAAACAGTAATAAGGACCAGTTACGGCTATAACATCATTTATGGCAATGTAACTTCCTACTAAAAAGGCGCAAAGCCTTTTAGCTCTATAACTCCATGTTCTCGGAGAGAGTTGACGCTACAGGAGGTGACAGGTAGTGCAACGACGAAGTTAAAATTGAAATGTTATCGTACCTCTTGATTGTTAAGACTGTCATTCGCGCTGTAGTATATATGTGCTGTCCAATGCGCACAAAATAAATAAACTGGCTTTGTCAGGCGTAACAAACGTTATGAATGGTTTGTACGTAGAGAAACTTGGGTCTCCTGCGGGTTCTCGAAGTGCATGCCATAATTTCTCCGCTCACTCGCTGCTGGCCCGTAGCCGTAATGGTTTAGGGACGGTTTGTGCATTGAGCGGAAACTGGTACGCCGTGAGGTGCTTTGAAATTGAGTTTCCGCGTAGATATTGGCAAGCGTATCAATTGCAATCCTCGACAACCTTCTTCGCGTGCCTTCTGACATTCCACGGCATCCTTATTCACGAGCAATCCCACAGTGTATCAGCCCGGACCGCTTACCGCACAGATTTAATCTACTGGGAGCGAGAAGGAGATCAAGTACATGTAATATGCTCCTTTAAAGAGAATTAGTGCAAATGTAGCAGAGTTGTTCACTACGTACATGCGAAAGACAGACCACGAACGTACAAGTTGATAATCCAAACGAGCATTTTGGCAATGTAGTCCTTCTTCAGACTAATAGTAACCCGAATCGTGCTGTTTGATTGTTGTGTCCCTATAGGTTCCTTCTACCTGTCAGTAAACCTCAGTTGCTAGTCGGCGCTGGTGTTGTGTCGTCATCTCATTGGTCCGGCGCTGTTTTTAATCCCATTCTTCTATACTGGTATATTTTCTTCGCACTTTCTACCTTTACTCGGCATAGCGGGAGGAAGCAGTGAAGGTAAAAATTTGTAACCATGCAAAGACACTGTACAGCCGCTTGTATGCGGGTGGCTTTGATTCCTATACGTATTAATGAACGCCTTCGATTGAGCTGCATGGCCCTCTTTTTGTTTTGCTGATTATGCCAACCGAACTAAATGAGCCTATTAGTGGCAAATTCATAATCCGGAGGTTTAAAGCCTAGCAAACTCGTCTAATTCTTGTTTGTCGGAGATACTTTGCAATAGAGAAAAAAAAAAGACAAATACAGTAGAATAATAGATCGGATTGTTAGAACGTTTATAGAAACAAAAATTCATTGGTGTGAGCAGATTCCAATCCAGGAACTTTTCCTGGGAGGCTATAGTACAACAACTCTTCGTCGTCATAGCCTCAGCCGATCGCTACGAGTGCGTAACTGCCACTGTCTCATGCCGTACATTTAACGTCTTCTTCATTAACTTCTGAACGCTTATCAAAGCCATAAGTAGATACGGCTGAACACACGCGTTTGGTCATCTACTAAGTTTAAGTACGTGAAAACAGTATTTGAATAAAGGGTGAAAGCTTAATCAGCCCTTGTCGTGGCTTTGGTGGCGAACCGGGTTCCGACGAGTTGTTCCTGCTGTCCGACGAAAGAACAAGAGTATGTATATGGAAGGTGATCAGCTCGAGCACATGGAGAGGAGTTTCGGTTTCCATGTGGTTTGTGTAGATATAAGAGAATTTTGCGTGATTTTCGCCTCAAAACCATTGAGAAAACAAATGGGCAACTAGTCAGGCCAAAAATAATAGTCATAGTAAAATGATGTTAACGCTTGGAGACATAAGATACCACCTACGTACCAAATTATTATATCAATAATTTCGGTTTTGGCAATCGGGTTTGTATTTTGTTTACTGAGAAGGAAAAAATTAACTTGTATTATGATGCGACAACTGGCCTGCCCGAACAAGACGAACACATGTAAAGTTTGGCGGCGATGCTCTAGAAGTAGCTATCAATAACAGTGATATAGGTTGCTTTCCAGCACCAGCGCATATGACGTTGGTTAGCTGCGAGCAGTTCATGCATTGTTCAGAGTGGTTTACACTTTAAGAGCAATAGTCATAGCTCCTAAAGGATGACCGACCCCAGAAAACAGACGAGCACGAGCTGTTGGCAATTTCAGCCCTGCTCTAGACTAAGTGCTCCTTTCGTAGTGTATATCGTGGGCGTCAGGCTTAGCTAGCCCGATGTGCTGTCGAAATGTCACACTTTAGGCACCTAAATCTGTTACCCCCATGTGTCCCTGTCATTCTCAAGGAAGAACACGATCTTCGCAAGTGCTCCTCAGCGTTGTCGAATTGAAGTTAGAAGCTGTTATTTATGGTTTAATAAAACAAAAACGAAATGAAAATGGTGGCGAAAAAATGAAGGGAGAGCGACTTAAGGGGCAAGATAATTGAAGCTACAAAATGAACCAGAATATTATTCTGCATAATAATCAAAAGAAAACTTGCCTCAACCAGTACAAGAGTAGCGCCGGTCCTCGCCTAGGCATCTTGCTAGCGTGTCTGATCTTATGAGAGAAAATGACAAAAATGAAGTGGGCAACTAACTTACAAAATTAGAGGGATACTCAACTCAGCCATTGAGGGTGTGACACAATAGCGGTTCACGCACCCGGGTATTTTTCAACTTTTTATTGGTGCAATTTTTTTATTATTTTTGAACTTCTGTAGTTTTATGCACCAATACTTAGAATCTCCAAACATTGGCTTTCCATTCTGAGCAGTTCGACAACTTTGAGCTCATTATTAATTGCTAATTATTTGAAATATTTAATCGATCAATTACACACCCTAAATTGTAATCATCAAGCAATGGCTTTTTACTCTGAGTAGTTTGTCTGCTTTTAACCCCGTTTTGTTTTTCTTCCCTTTTTTTCCCCAATCACATCACTTTATTAGTCACAAACTCTAAATTTCCTTTTTTAGCATCGTCAAGCATCGCCGTTTGATTGTAGCATTTTGATATATTTATACACCATTCCTTCAATGCTTCATTTATGATTATTACAATTAAATAATTTATCAATTAACACCATAAATATTGCAAATTAGAATTATCTAACATTGGGTTCTAATTCGTAGAGTTTTGACTCGTTTGCACCCTGTATTTCTATTTTTCATTTTTTCGATTATTTCAATTCAGTAATTGCTCAAATACACGCCTTAAATTTCCTTAACAACCATCATCAAGCGCTGGCTGTTCATTGTAATTGACGCCATTGAACGCCCTTTTTCAAATTTAATCAATCTTTTTTATTTGTTTAATTCAGGCAATGTTCAATTAATTCTTGTGAATTCATTATCCCATCACCTATCATTCACTAATCAATCTTTAGTCACTAGAAACAAAGTACCATTGTACGGTTGTTCTTACGCGGCCCCCGATAATTTCCGATGTGCAGTGCCGACTACTACTACGCAGAAGGCTTTTTGGCCAAACAAACTGTAAAAACTATCCCTGGAAATTGCGCATTTTGCTGGCAGCTCCCATTTAAAACAGGCCAGCAGAAAGTTTCATATTACATAAGGCTTACGGAGCGCCAAGGCGGAAGTGCTCAGAGCCCGGAGCGGGCCTCGGCATACTATCTATACTGTAACGAACATCAGCAAGCGTCAGTGCGCATCACAGTGATCCACTTAGGTTTCGGCAAGGGCGCTCGCCAGAGTCATCCTCGACAACAAAGAAAACGCTCGACCCCCCAAGCGTCTCAAACTGCGTCTTGCGTCTCAAACTGACGCAAGAGGTTGAAGTCGCTAATCGATTTGCTGACCTCACTCATGAAGTTTCTAACTGTCGCCAACCTCAAGGCCGAAGTGGCTCTCAAGTTCGCCAATAGTCCTCTCATTGCCATGCTCTCAATAGCTCCAGAAAAGTGAAAAGCCACCTCTGGTGAGATTTTTGTAAGGAGGAAGTGTTGTTCCCATGCGAATGGTAACATGGCGTACAAAGCTCAAAATAAAGGAATTGCAATAATTTTTGACAGCCTATGAGTGATAGTTTGGGAGCGCACATTAGACATGCTCGCGTAGCTTCAGGCAGGCAGAATAGTAATAGCTAAAGAAGTTGGAAAGGAACAACCGAGCAGCTGAAGAGAGTAATCCGGACAACATAATATAAGGTCGAGCAAATTTGAGAACTGAACACCATCAAACACTTTCATCTATCGCTACGCTACCTAGCAGGCTCAACCCAAGTATATGGGATAAAGGTACGTGGAGCCTTTCATCCCTCAAAGAGACAAGAGAGAACAATGAGGAGAAGGAAGAAACTAGAAAAAACTTCCCTAGCCTCGTATCTGGAGCGAGTGGATATTTATAAAAACGGTTTGAGTCCCAGGGAATGGGGTATGGGAATTAAAAGGAATTGGCGACAGAGGGGAATCCGACCCTTGATATTTCGTGCTTGACGACGATGTTATGCTTCCAATATTGGAGAAACTACGACACTTAATATGTGTATTTTGCTATTTCTTGAATATTTTTCTGCAAGACGCTCAAAGAGTTCCTACGACACAGAACGCCATCGTTCGCTCAACTACCGCAGGAACTTCCAATCAATATAGTGCCCATTTTTGCGCACGAGTTTTGTAGTAGTGGGTGTTGCCGCGTACGCAGAGATGGTATGTGATCCGGCCATGAGATCGATGAGAGAGACGAGCGCGCGTTGTTCAGCCATGCGTAACTGCAGTGCCTATGATATTTTGCATTCAGGAATATTGCTGCATCGAGCTGCTCCTTCATCTTTCGGTGCTTCTCTTACGCACGGAAATTGCCGCTAGGAGACTTATAACATTTTTATCCACAGCGCATTTGGTCGATTATCTATATCACCCAAGAAAGGGCTTCTCCCTTCCGCGCACATCATTTTATATATTCTATAATTCTTTATACAAAGCGATCTGTGTGGCCCAAGCTACTGGTGGCCCGCATCGGTCGTCTGAACGAGAAACCACAGCACTTTCTACCCTCTGCTTTGCCAACCACCTGGCGAGGTGGAGCAGAGGCTTGCCGACTGCCATGAACTGGTCAACTTTATCTAACACAAAAGCCATATTGCTGAAAACAGGCAAATAGTCGCGCATTGATATTATACCTAAAAAAATATTAGCTTTTTGTGAACGAAATACAAAGTCTAGCACATTTCTTTCTATTATATTGCAGCTTCTTCATTTCTAAGAAACCTAAAAGAAAGTGTAAGGACGATTATGATACTTCCTAATGCGAAATTTGAGGGCAGTATTCTTGCAATATAATTAGAAAAAGAATTGATGAGATGCTTGCTTGTACGTATGTATGTATGCGCAGTTACAAAGCGCTTCTTAATTTGCTCACGCGCCAAATAAAATTTCTCACAGAAAGAGCCACGAGCTCCGCGCCGCTCGCTGGAGGCTGTTCTTTTGTTCTGAGATATTCTCTTTGGCTTGTGACTCTCTCGTGGCTTGTGCCTCTTTCACTCGGTTACACCGGCAACGGCACCAACTGCGCCGCAGCTAAACTGCCGAACTGCTGAACTGCTGAGCTCTCAAACGAACGCAATCTCCAGTTTGAATTCGTGTAAGACACCCATAGGCACCCGTCCTCGTATGGAGTGTATAACGTAACCAGAAAATGAAATCATAAAGAGAAAAGGAACGAAATGAAGTAAAAGTGTCAAGTATTTAATAAGAATATAATGCTAAAGATCTGCATTCCAAATTTGCTCGAAAAGATGTTTTATTTTTATTTTTTTAAGGGAAAAGCCTTTCTTTGGTCGAGCGGAAAGTGCGCGGGATCTGCGCGGAGTAGCTGTGCCCGTGACCTGCTGTGTCACTCGCAAATAGCGAACATGTGAGGAGGGAGATTACCAGTGAAGACAAGTGATGGTGATAAGTAGTGAATAAAAGGTATAAATAGACATAGAGTTACTCACCAATGCTAACGACTAGTAATGTCAGTACTACTAATCATTACTGATACTAGTCAGTATCGATGTCTATTGCTACTGACTCAGTAGCAATAGACATCGACACTGACTAGTATCAGTAATGATTAGTAGTAATAGACATTCATAGAGTTACTGATCAATGCTAATGACTAGTGATGATAATTAATAATGCATTCTAATGACCACTATGTCAAACTACGACTCGTAATGACCGTAACTGATTGGGAATGCGTAAAACTGCTTAGCGGTGAGTTCTTAATGACTGCAATGACTTGGCATGACTAATCGTGACTGCTAATAAGCACGAGACTACCGATACGCCAAACAATGACCTTTAATGGCTGCAACTAATTGGAAATGAGTAAACGCTTAGATATGAGTGTTAATGACTACAATGATTAGGCATGACTCATCTTGTATACGCAACGACATTATCAAATGACGACTTAAATGCCCAAAACTTGCTGGAAACGATTAAAAATGCTTAGCGATGAGGGATAATGATTACAATTAATAAATATGACTCGTATATACTGCGAAATGACCAATATGCCAAACAACGACTTGAATGACCGCAGCGGTCAAAAACGCGTAATAATACATAGCGATGAGTGATAATTAATAATGCATTCTAATGACCACTATGCCAAACTACGACTCGTAATGACCGTAACTGATTGGGAATGCGTAAAACAATGACTAGGCATGACTCATAATGACTACGGAACGACCACTATGCTATACGACGGCCTAAAATGAGCTTAATTGACTCAGAACGAGTAAACTGCTTAGCGATGAGGGATATTGAATACAATGACTATGCATGACTCATCATGTCTAAGAAACGACCAATATATCAATTGACGACTTACGATAAAGATAAGATAAAAAATGATAAGAGACAAATAATGGGTGGAAACTGTAGGCTTTTGCCCCTCGATCCCTTCTTATGAGAAGAGACCGTCTAATTTTTTTTCTTACACCTCGGACGCAATTACAACAGAGGTTGGCATATCGCCATTTACTGATAATGAAGTGCCGGAGGGTCTGCGCAACTCACGGTTGTAGCCTGTCCAAACATTTCTTTGACTTTCTAATGTTGTTCTGTGCAGCAGCTTTTAAGGCCAAATTTGAAAACGCTCCTTACAGGAGTGAGGAAGCCTTAAGAGCGACTTGCCTTCCTTCAGCCAATTTTTAAACACCCGGGTGTTTAAAAATTGGCTGAAGGAAGGCAAGTCGCTCTTAAGGCTTCCTCACTCCTGTAAGGAGCGTTTTCAAATTTGGCCTTAAAAGCTGCTGCACAGAACAACATTAGAAAGCCAAATTTGGAAGGGGAGGCCTCACGCAGCACTTCTCAGTAAGGGCCCTTACTGAGAAGTGCTGCGTGAGGCCTCCCCTTCCAAATTCCTTTATCTAAGGCAGACACTGTGCTACCTCCATGCTCCCTTTCATTGCTCATTAAGCGGAACACACGCTTCCCAGCAACACAACTATCTTTGGGCTGGCACAGTAGGGCGTCTTTGGCGGCACAGGCGACCCCGACTGCCAGTGGAAAAGCGCGCAGAGCGAGCATTCGGTGCTGCTCCTGCAGAGCCCTTCCGTTGTAAACAGTTGCATGTTGCCAGGCCAACGATGTTTCTCTGTCAAGCCAAGTAAAGCTTTGAAACAAAATGTGTCAGATAAAACAGCGAAAGCACATAGGAGCACACGTCTAAAGAAACGCCACGCTATAAATGTGTACTTGCGATTTCGTTTCTACAGCTTGAAGCATTATACATAAATCAAACATTAGGCGCATATTCTCGACAACAGATGGATACTAGCAGCTGCTCGTCGCTGAGTTCTCCTTAGCCAAGGAGCTGGTAAGAATGGTTAAAGAATTAGAAGCCTTCATTACATGCCTTATTGGGTTTAGGAAGCATGGAGGGCCCCTCATGGAAGGTAATAAAATAACGTAAGCCAAGGAGGGTTCTGAAATTCGGCCCTAAGTCATTTAACTGTATCTTTTAGGCTCATAAAGATATTAAGTAAAAACGCCACATGCTGTAAGTCTATTTTCACTGTAATAGAAAATACACACTCGCAACTGAGGCAGAGCAACAGATAAAAATCTCCAAACGAAAGGGGACATTGAAAGTAGACTTTTAAACAAACCTTTCAAGAAACCGCGAAATCCTTTGACCGACTACAGTGAAACCAAGATGCAGATGATGAACAAGAAAGCACAAGCAAACGCCGACACGCCAGGAAGGTGACAATACAACACACAATGTCATGGACAACAAGCTCAAATCAACTGGGTAAGCTTACCTCACTCCATATTCACAATGCGTTTAAGGCAACCACGTGAAAGGGCTTGCGCCGCATGCAATCCGCATGCAATCCATGTCGCAGAAAGTCCCGATAGAACCGTAAACATGAAAAAGCTAAATGATTTTGCGATTGACGCTGAATTTATTATGTACGCGTTCCCGTATTGCAAGAAAAAGTAACAGAGCTGAAAAGAACACTCGATGGACTTTTGTAGGGGTGAGAATCGAGCTCACGGCATTCGGATTGAGAGACCGGTACGGTGCCTGTAACCCACGAATGATTTTTTTTTGCCTTTCTATTTAGTTTTCGGCGTACTAGGACATTTATTACAATGCAAATTAAGCAGAAAAGCCACAAAAGATAAGCCTACACATACGTTATGAATATCTACATTTGCGGCACAGAGAAAAGTCGATCGCCGGCAGGCTTCGTCTTATAATACAAGATACAGCAAAAAGCACAATTCTGATAGTGGTAAATAACTTCGTTACAGAACAAGTGAGCGTAGGAAAACCGGAAGGTGACATGGCCATTCCTGGGCGCCACAGGATGAAGCCGCGGCTTTGGCCTGCACAATAAGGGCCTTTTGGGCCTCCAGCGATTGGAACTGCTAAGCAGGGTGGCCTTCGGGCTATATCTGCGAGCGCGACTCAATAGTTTCTTCTGCCGCTTTCCGAACTTCAATAACCCTTGAACACGTTCTTTAAAACTTTAGGCTGATTGAAGCTGACTAAAGGTGAACCTAGTGAATGTGTGATGCGAATGGTAGGCAAGAGTGAAATCGGTGAATAAGACTTCCATTGCTGGGGCGCTAAAACCAACGCAGCTTAGTGGTTTCTTTTTAGCGATGCTTAGAAAAGAAGAAACGAGAACGATAAACACAGTGTTGCGTTCCGTGCTGACCACTCTTGCAAATTCCCAATTTCCATGCGCCGGTAATCTTTATCACAAAGAAATTAAAACAAGTGGTAACGAGCAGAGTTACGTAATCCAAAGTTAGAAAATTGAAATGTAGCCAGGATAAACGAGCGCACTGTTCCTTTGGTTATCTTATAAGCCGTGTGAATAAAAGTGGCGCAGGAGCTTCTTGCACATCGCAGATTCGGGCTAAAAAAAAAAAAGCGTATTTACGCAAACCACGAAAAAAGTCTTAATTTCGATACATGAAGTTTGACAAAAGTGATGGCTTCCCTGTGTTTTGCTAAACACTTCGTTACATTACAAGCTCTATTTCCCATGCTAAGACACCTCTGCCTAAAGCGACGCTCACGTTTGTATTACCGAAGGCAGTGTTAATCAGCTTCAGGAGTGTGAATTGCTAGGCGAATTTGTTCATGTTTTTTAGGGGCAGAAGGAACCGACACAAAATGAGAGCCACGAGCGTTATTATCAAGGAAACATCTAGACAAGAGTGCTAGCTGCTCTAAGCGCTCCCAAACGAAAAGAAAGATCCGTCTTGCACAAGCGAGCCGTGCGCGCCTATCACTGAGAAACATTAAGGAGTGCCATTATGTATCGGCGCACTGAGTGAAGGAATGACGCGGATTATTTTGCATGTGTGCTTGCTGAAGAAAATATGTATGCAAATAAGTGGAGAAGCCTCAAGTATATCACTTGCACATTCAAAAATATGTGGGTATGTGAGTATGTGTGCGTACGCAGGTTCTTTCTGCCGCTTCAAGTGGCGAGTAATCGTTAATAACTAGTCACTCGTAATTTTCACAACTTTCGGATGAAAAATAATTGAGTCAAGCAATGAAAAAATACTGGTAGATAATTGAGTGGATACTTTTTTATTTGTATTAAGGTTACAGAGGCCGATTTTCAGAAGCGCTGAGAAAGTAGCCTTGATTCTTCCTTGCAGAATTGCGGGAACAGTGAAGCTTCGTTTTTATAATATCATGCGGCAACATTATTGACTCCTGCGGGCCGCTTGCTTTGCATATTTTTTATTTCGCGTACATACACTTTTATATTGCCTTAATAACAATAATCTCAATGTCTCCCACTGTTATCTCACAGGTACTTATTACCAGACTTTCGCAAGCTGGCGCATTGCACGAATACCCACCAGACATAGAGTTTAATACCTCCTGAATCAAACCATACTAATGAGCCTGCATAGCCTATGTGTTGCGTGTCTCGGTGAGATCTGTTCCCATCCACAATGAGATTCCTAATTTGGAAGCGCCTGCTAAATCGCAATGGCATGTGGCCTCATGAAATCACACAACTCACCGACCAATGAGCGTAGATCCTTGTCACCTGGCAACTAACATCTGCCGGAATGAAGCCTTTAATTTTAGGTCACAAAATCACAATGCCGAAGCGCCACCAGCTCTGATGCCAGCACCGACTTTGACACCGAATTTTGTGGACAATGTAAAAGTGCACTTTATTGCGTTAAAAAGAGAAAACACTGCAACAGACGCTGATCGGCAATTTAATTTCATTGCCATTTCAAGCCATTTATAGCTGTCTCTCACTCAACACAAGAAGAAATATTGTTTGTTCTGAAATACATGGAACCACAAAAACAGCACGCGCTTCAAGGCAGCAACGATAGTTTTACCCCGTACGTGACACTGAAGTTTCACGCAAAAAGCTCACCTAACAAAAAATGTTTCGAAAACCGCCTTTATGCTGAAACATATAAGCTTGCTGTCTCTGCTTCATATATCTAAGGACACATGTAAAGCGGCAATCTTATAAACACACTGCACAGAGCAAACAGTAAGTGCAATCAGCACTTTTTGCTTTAGGAACAATGCTACAGCGGCCGAGCGCAAGAGGTATTAGCCGACAGTACCTTGCGAAGGTGGTTGCTTGTTATCGGCTAGTTGAAAGGGGTTAGAAGGTGGAGTATATTTGCCTAGTCTAGTACATCATTACGCCAAAACAAGCCGAAGGAATGCGCGCGTAAATACCTTCAACGGGTGTAATTCAGGCACCGCAGAGTCCTGCGGCATATTTGTGTTTATGCGTTACGCCATCGATTTGCAAACACGACCAAAAGTGGCTGACCATGCTTACCGCTCGCTGCTAGAATAAAAGCCATAAGAATTCCGCGGAAGTGTTAAAAGTTTGGAAATGGCTGATGGCGCATTGGAAGCAAGCTTGTAGTGGAAATAAGTTAACTAGCGCCAGACATCGTTTCCAGATAAAATTTCTCATGGATTCAGCTTTGCAGTTAACGCTTTGATTCATCATGACATAAGACGCTGCGGCATACATGTGAACTAAAAGAGAGGAGGTGGAACTTAGTGCGTTCTTTGCTGCCTGCTCACATTTGTAGTAGTTTCCAATTTTATAAACTTAGCTTTTCATGCACAAGTGGTGCAACGTGCCTTATACCTTGTGAAATGTCAGAAAGAACGCGAGAATTCCGTTAGGTGCACACGTGCAAATTAATACAAGCCAAACACGAAGGTGCTTCCTTAACTTCGCGATGCTGTTTTCGCTGTCAATCATTCTGTTTTGTGGCGCGATATTGGCTCATACTTCAGGTATAAAGAAAGGCACCTTCGAATACGTAATGTTGCAGTGAAACATTGATATTATGTAACTGCGTCTTCTCTTTTGCTGCCTGTCTATCCTGTGCGCGGATAGGGTGGTCGTTCTTGAACCTTACAAAGCCGGACTCCTTGGCTTCTTCACAAAGGAAAGGTAAATATGAGAGTATGTCGAAACGAAATCTACATTGATGCTGTTAGAAAAACTTCATGCTAGCATTTCTGTACCGAGAGATCCTTTTCGGCATGCTGCCTTATAGGTGTACTCTAAACGGGCCAACCTTACCTCGCTGGGCAAAAAACCAACAAGAAGAACAACACATAAGTTTTTCTTGATACATCTTGAATCTCAAGCTTCTAAATGCATACCGGAATACATTTCGAGTCTTCGTTTGCAGTTGGAGAGATTATGGCGCCATAATATTGTGCCTGAACATGCTGCAAAGCGCCGCACTTTTTAAGTGGCCTACCTTCGAAACAGCGTTCACTACATCCCAAGCGCCGTCAAGGTGTACAAGAGGGATGATAAATGAGCACCTCTACCCCCTGTGCAGCCCACGAAGAAGTGGAGTGAGGGCGCGGCGGGGACACGCGGTTACCACGATTATTTCAGGGCACCTCCCGAAACTCTTACGGGCGAAATTATGGATAACACGGAAGAATCCCGGTATGCTTACGAAATTTTGAATGACGTGTTTTAAGAAGTTCATGCCATCAGCAGTCATTACAGCCGAATACATTTCATTCAGAAAAGGTCAGTTTTCGCAGTATACTAAAAAACGAAAGAAAAAGACATGCGCTCTTTTATGAAATTTTTTTGCGTCTTAAGCCACTATCGAAAAATACATTGTATTGCGAGTTCTTTTTATTTGTTCGCTTAGAAACGCTTCTTAACGAGGCTCACCAGATTAGAAACGCCCTAGTTGTGAGGGACGGATGTATTGTGTTTACATGCCGTCCTCTACATTGCGGTGAAGAGCAGAGTACACAAGCATCTTTCATATAGCCTCCATCGAAAGCGGCTTCAGGAGTATGGATTAGACCCACGTTCCCAAGCACGACAGCCAAGCCTATAATCAATACACCGTGGAACTGTTTTATTGATCAGAGGCTTGGCTGTCGTGTTTTTTCGAAGCATTTTCGTTAGCACGTTTGGGCTACACACACAAAAAAAAGGAAAGTATTTTATGTAGTTACTCCTCTCGCTGCAAGTGAACCTTCTTCAGCAAGCCTAAGGTTTCTACAACAGGCTTCTGGTGCAAAGCGGTATATTTTTGCTTTGTTCTTTGTTGAGCATCACCGACTAGAAATCATTCGGTGATTATTGATCCGGCGCTAAGGGTGATTAACACATCAAGACTTATAATTTCATATTAAATGGTGAGAACTCTATATCGGGAACGAATAAGTATTTTCTATCGAGCACAGGTGTGCCTGAATTTAAGAAGTAATTGAATAATCAGAAGCCTCACGAACAGTACGCGCTCAAGCGATTTAGCATTTGTACGCGACACCACTTGATTTTTAAACTGCCACTGACGGGGAAGTTAAGAGATCCTGAGGTATATATTATACTCACAGCAATGTTCAAATAGCGACGATCATCAGAGTATTTATTTTTCTGCAGTCAAAATCAACGGGTGCAAGCCATTTCTTTACGGGACGCCTCTGATTTGAAAACTTGTAACTGCCATGGAATCGAACAGAAATGATGTTGCATAGGTTTCGCTTACTGCATGGGAAGGATAAGTTACACGAAATCTTGGCGCCTCGGAATTATCTAGCCTGAAACTGCGGGCAGTAAATTCGGAGCAGGAACAGATATTAACAGACGTTGCGCCCACCAATACTACCCTGTCGCATTGCGCGCCTTGCAAGCTTCTCATAGTAGAAAGCATTGCTTTGTGTTCGGAGCTTGAATGACTTGGCGCTGCATTTCTTGTTTATGTCCTTTTATCCACAATAAATGAGCATATGCTCTTGAACCAACCCTACATTCTTCATATCCAGTTCAGCCGTCGTCCGCTGAGCAGCTCAAACCGCAGATGAGCCAAGTAGCATCTACTAATCGATCATCTTGATCGATCTTATTGATCGATCTTCTTGATCGATTATCTCAGAGCTTCTTGGTATGCGCGCTTTTTGGTTGTAGAGCTGCACGTGCGCAAAAAAAAACTTACCATGAGAATTCTTAAAACAAAGCTATTTGTCACGCAAAAAGAAAATAACTTTAATCTTCTTATTGTAGTTGGCTGAGAAGGATCCCCCCCCCCCCCACACACACACACACACTGCAAAAGTTTTTGTTTAGATGACAGTGTGGCAGCGTTTATCCGACGCCGTATCGCAGCGGCAGGGACAAACACGACACAAGCAGTGCTCCTTTTTTTGCGGTGGCAAAAAGCCAGTTGCATATAGGCTTTTTGAATTTACCCTCCCACTTTTTCTGTGAAGTAAACTGGACGCAGGTCGGCAATGTTCACACTGAGCTGTGCACTACGCTTACAAGCGAGCGCATGCAGAACCCTGTACGTACGCTCGGCGTTCAATGAGAGAAGGGTTGAACTAAAAAGCGTTTCATTTCTTTGAATTGCCAAGTCTAAAATCTCTTAAATCTCTTCGAAATAAGCTTGTCAGTATAATCCGAAAATCTAAATCAGCCTACTACTCTAACTTATTTTTACATGATGCGCAGCGCTCTGATTTAATCTGGATGAAATTAGATGCTGTGTTGTGTCGTATCCATGGCTCTAATGAAATCGAAGCGATCTCCCATGAGGGTAAAAATGTCTCAGAATCTAGTCTAGCAAACCTTTTTAATGACTTCTTCATAAGCCAGTTTTCAACTTCAAGTATTTCTTTAGAAGAAGCAGATCCTGCACTACCACATATTTCACCAATCGAAAGTACCATGTTTTTGTGTCCTACAGATGAAGACGAAGTCGCTTCCACAATGATGAATTGTGGAAGCGACTACCTGTCTACCGGTGTTTTTCCTAAGTCAATGCAAACTGCTAAAGTGACTCTGGTCTTTAACGATGGGGATAGAAACATAATGAAAAACTACAGGCCTATCTCTATTTTGCCTATCTTTTCCAAGGCATGGGAAAAGCTTATACACTCAAGATTATCTAGGTACTTCACTAAAAATTCAGTGCTTCACGATTTCCAGCACGGTTTTCGCAAGTATCGCTCTACTGAGGCAGCGCTACTGAAGCAAAAGGAAATATTATTAAAGAGCTTTTTTGGAAAATAATTTAACACCTGGAATATACATAGACCTCACTAAAGCTTTCGATTCCTTGCGACATAAAAACCTGCTTCTTAAGCTAAGATCATACGGTGTTTGTGGTGTTTCGCATCAGTTACTAGCATCTTACTTGAATCAGTATAAGCAGTTTGTATCAAATGGCAATTTTGTTTCAGACATTAAAGACATAAACACAGGAGATCCTCCGGGAAGTATTCTAGGGCCACTTTTATTCTGCTTGTATGTCAATGATTTGTATTGCTTGTTTCCAAACTCACGGGTTTCTTTGATCTGTTATGCTGATGATACAATTTTATTAATTACAGAAAAAACAACCCAAGACATAGAAACAGTCAGTAATGAGTCACTACGGCTGTTTGCAGCATGGAGGAAGCATAATTCACTGGATGTAAATACAGAAAAAACTAAGGCAGTCCTATTCTTACCCAAAAACAAATGTGTTTCCATACCTAAAATAGCGCTTGGTAACACTCCGATTGAAATTGTAGAGAGTATGATGGTTCTTGGTGTTCATTTTTCCAGTAACCTAACTTGGGATCAACATGTTGATGGTACCTACAAGAAAGTTTGCAGAGCTATTGGTGCAATAAACAAACGTAGGCATGTGTTACCTCAGACGATTAAGCTGCGAATTCTCTAATTCTACCCCAAATGACGTATGTTCATTTGGTATGGGGTACGACAACCAAAACGAACTTAAACAAATTATTGTTGTTACAAAGGAAAGTAATAAGAATTATAGCTGACATAAAGTATGATTCCCACACAGAAGAACTTTTGAAACAATTTGCAGTTATTAAGGTTTGTGAATATTAAAACTACCGTCTTACCGTATCGTACACCGCAGCTCTAAAAAAATAACCTTTTTTACAACAACATCGCCACACTGAAGCCAACTCTTCAGAAATACAACACACGTCACCCAGATGTGTTCTATATACCAACCCCGCCAAACAACTATGCCCAACAGTCATTAACCTTTACTCTGCCAGTTCTCCTCAACAGTTATGCTCATCAGTCTATCGGTATAACTAGGATGTCTAAAAGATGTTTGAAACATTTGTTCTTGGGGTATAATAATCCAGCAATGTGAAATGTGAACTCTGCGTGATTTTCTTCTTAATCCGTCAATCCCATGTTCCCTTCTTGTGAAACACTATATGTTGGCTCGTGTGACAGTATATTTGTAACGCTCCGTTATTCTGATAGTGAGATTTTTTTCCTTATTATTTTTCCTTTTTTTTTGTGACACTGTATATATTGTTTCGTAATACAGTACATTTGTATCTCTCATTTTGCTATTTTGATAGCAAATTGTTTTATATTATGCCTCTGCTGCTGTCATGAGTGGGGGCAGTCGCCTCGCCAAGCTGCTGGTAGCAGTAGCTTTTCGTGGCTGCTCCATCCTTGTACTTTAATTGTGCAAAGGAAAATAAAATGTGATTTGATTTGATTTGAAAATAACGAAATGGTTTACGTTTATCTTAGGGCATTTACCGGTTCTTCGTCTGTTTTCAAAAAAAGCATTGCAGAAGCTTTATTGTTATGAAACAGTATGTTTCGGTTGAACCTGTGCGCTTGAATCACCTAAACTCCGTAAGTTTAGAAAACTGAAATCAGGACAAAAATTTCGCATCAATTTTTATTTCTTGAAATTTCGAAATTCTATTTGGAGGGCAACAACATACTCCAGCTTCTATGCCTAAGACGTTGCCAATCTTGCAGGTGGTGGCCTTGTGCAACTCCTTATCGGTCATGGTATTCCTAGCACGTTTGCTGATACGCCATGGCACAATGGACATAGCACAGCGTCTCGGATTATGCCAAATTAGATTGCTTGCTAATAGAAGTAGGAGTTTGCGGTACAAGCTTTATGGCATAAAATGCACTGCGCCCACATGTTCACACTTTGTCCACTGGACTGCCAACCCGCAGCCCAGCCAACTCGAAAGCTACGGCAGATTAAGAAAATAGTCACTGCTGCATATTTCACAGGGCCAACGTCTTGTCCTACAAAGTCTCTTTAATGCCTCTGTGAACTTGCAAAAGAAAGGAACAGACGTTTCCATTAGTGCCGCCTTGTTCGTTTCTCCTCCAGCGAGCAGTAGCTTCTAACAAAGAGTCCACGTCCTATATCGGGCAAAAAAGACTCAGACGTGCACACCCTGGTAATGTGGAAGATGATTGTGCGAAGTCGATTCGCCAGCAGAGAATGAAAATAGAGGACTCATGCCTCTTGTATTAAAAGACAACCTATAACTAGCGTGAGAGGCTCGAATACAGAGCATTTGCAAATGAAAACGTTAACAGGCTCTGTCCTGTGCTATGATATTTTTATTTTAACACAATACGCTTTTCAGGGATCTGTCGACAAATGTCTGAAGATCTCCTTTGTGTGTCATGTGACCCCTCTTAATCACTTAGCTCTGTCTTTTCAACCTGGGAAGCATGGTCGCTCACTCTTTGCTTAGCTTTCAATTCGTCGTTTTTCCACGGGCATAGTTTCTACGAACACCTTTTACGCTTTGCTACTTTTCTTTCTCAGGACATTCGAGGCTGTGTCCACTAGGAAAAGTTTCAAAGCAGGGCAACGCATACCCACCGATCATATTAATACCATACCGTGCGGACCATCTGGGACTACAAATGATCTTCAACATAATTAGGCCGGATATTTTCGGTAAAATACTCGAGAACGGTTCTTGTACTCAGATAAAGGAAACTGGCTACGTTAGAAAAACTACAGGGCCACTTAAGCACATTCGGGCGGACTACAAAGAGGCTGAAAGAACACAGACTGCAAGCTTTCCTTCTGTCCCTGTACCTCGGAAGAGAAGCTGTTGCTCGAAATAAATAGCTTTGTCCCATCATGTAACCCGAGAGTCTGCGCGCTGGCTGTCAGGTCACATGGTGAGGCGAAGCTGCACCCGCCAAATTTTGAGGGCTGCGCTTTAGGAGTAGCTGCTGTTTCTTAACAGTGTGCACTACTTACAAAAACACTAGATTTGAAGCATTTGTTCAGTGGAAATTTGGGTCCCTTCGTTGGATCGCGGACACATTTTGAGGTACCGCCGAGAAAACGACATCTGGTGTGGATACCTGAAATGAAAGTATTAAAGTATTGGACACCTTACATGAAATAAAATGTCGCGCAAGCCTGCAAGTTATCACCTATATGCACTTCTTTGACGGAAGGATAATTTCATAATTTATATTTATTATTACAGAGCATTATTTAGTCCTAGACCAGACAAGCAACCGAATATGACATGACTGCATGCTTGTCGCTAAAAATGAAAATTTGTATGCGTGTCTTGCCGTTTTTCAAGTACTGAGATTTTTAGGAATTATTGTTAGTAAACATGTGTTTAATTAAAGCAGTTATAAAAAGAAAAGTAGTTAAAGGAGTTTTTAAGCACATATTCTCGTTTCTTATCTTCGCTCGACAAGAGATACTGTCGCCAGATTGCGACAACCATCAGAAAACAACGTCAATGTGATAACTGCAGCTACCTCAAGAAATCACAGTGGACACTAAGTTGATCTTGCATCCTATATAGTAAGACATGTAGCGTGAACACAATGAAGATTACTCTATGGAATAGGCCCCTATTATGATCCTGCTTTGTGGTTTAAGCGCCTTATGACTAGGAGTGCCTTGGCTGTATAGTCAAGTGGTAAACTGTAAACTCAAAACCGCCCAAAGAGGATCAAATAGAGAGACTTAGCTTACCATGATCCGCGATCCGCCACCGTGACCATTTACTGCGTCTGAGCGGGGCGTATTGGTCCCGATGCGGCAGGTCTATGCGCCGACATCAAGTATGTGGCGCCATCTATCGGCGTCAAGGGGATCTGGGCATGCGCAGTGGAACGCGCGGTGGCGGATCACGGTAGCGGATCGCGGATCGCGGTAAGCTAAATCTCTCTAATGGCTCGCGGCCAAGCGCACTCTCGAAAAGATTTTCTTTTTTTACCTCTGGGAAAATGAGTATCATTCTTAATATCGCATGCGAATTGGTATTTAGGGTGTTAAAAGGAATAAATGTTTACCGCTCAAGACAAAGGTTCTTTTTTGGAGCATATGTGAGGTCGCTAAGGAGTTATCATGGCATCTAATATCACTGTTAAATACTCCTTTCAGGAGTATTTCGGCTCTTTATTTTTTTAAGTAGTTTAAATCGATAATTTCAAAAGACCTTTTTACTCGTATAATATAGCATTCAGGATGCCAAAAGAGAACAGTTCACTTCATTAGGGAGGTCTCTTTAAATCCAGCACTTTCACACTACCATAATTGTAGAGCATTGTGTTCCAGATTGAATGCATCAGTAGAATTGCAAACAGTCATTTCGATGAATGTCTTTTTTGCTACAGAACACCTCCACTAAATATTTCGCAGCTAGATTTGGAACTTTGCAGAACACGATAGGTGGAATATGTTCGCCTTCACTCTTTTTGTGTATCCAGTGTGAAAGTTATGAAGTACTAGTGGTACTTTCTCATCGCAAAAATATAATTTCAACAATGGCAGTTTCACTAAAACTATTCTGTTAATTGGTTTATTTGCGCCTGACTGAAACTGAAATTGAATCGTGTAATATTATGCAGGCTTATGCGTGCATTAGTCATTGTTTTTCTTTCTTGCAGAAGCAGCCTCATTTGATGTCTTTGAACAGATGCCTGAATGCCGACAACCAAAGGCTCAAAAGGTTTCCTCCGCGGTTGAAGTGAGCAATGTCTGTTTTTTCTTTTTATAAATTTCTGAACGTGTCTTTCAGGATATTAGAAGCTGCATAGTCTCTTTTATGGCCATTGATGCGATGCAGCGAGTGGAAACAAGCGTCGCTTGGCGATATTTTAATTGTAAAAAAAAAAGTAAAAAAAAAAAATACTAGAGAGGCACTGGCTCTTTCGCATTGTTTTTGGCTGGTTTACAAAGAAAGAAGTAGCTTGACTGTTTTTGCATTCCAGGTTATTCCAGAATATGAGTTCTTCATGCGTTCTATACAAACTTTTAAAGTCTAACCAAAATTATAGCTCATGAGCGTCTTGCACGTCCGAATGCAGTGGAAGGTTGGCTAACCCGCAGCGGCACTTTAATAGGGCGTTGCCGTTGTTGCACGTGCGGGTCGCGGGGAGGACAAGTAGGGGTAGCTTGAAGGTACTTTGTACATTGTAATCCATTTCGTGTCCACAACGGCTCCCACATCCTCATGTCCAGCCCGCCTTCTGTTCTGCCCTTGCCCTCACATTCGTAGCCGGAGTCTGCAAACAGGTTCTTAATTTTTTGTTTGTTTGTTGCCTTCTAAATACTGGCAGTTGGAAGAGCAGCATGAAAGACCTCGCAAATCGGAAACGAACATATGAAGTGGAATACGGGAATATTTGCACTTTTGTTATGCAAAAAGCTTACAACATCAAAGCTGATACATTTTTTAACTGGGCGGGGAACTATCCAAAGATGTAGCGGCGAACCCTTTTCCCCTCATGTCCGCGATCGAACATCCATGCCGCTATTTCACACCGCCAAGCAGAAATGAACAGCATGGTAGCCTGAGATTCAAATGTGCCTCTTTGTTAGGGCATTGCCATTCACCTTGCCAGGAACACAAAAAAAATAAACACTACATATTTCAGTTGCGTCGCAGGTTCTGTTTCAACCATCCATTAAAATAGGTAATAATTTCTTTTCCGCCGTCCATAACTTTATAAAAAAATACACGAGGTCCAACATGTTCCTAAATCTCGACCGCGATCATAGCCTGGGCAGCGTTACATTATCAGTAGGACATATATAAAAATGAAGAAATTTGCTTCCCAGGAAAATTGTTGATACAACCTACATAATAATGCAGCGAGGCAAGATTGTACTGTCATTGAATTCATTCTACGGAAAATAAATATAAATTTCAACGTACTTATAATTTAGTCACCGCTGGATAAGTTGGCTCCACGGGGCGACGACAAAACAATTGCCCCTCGGCACCCCCACATTTCTTCCAGAGGTCGCAACTTGTAGCTGCAGAGTGTGAAAGAACTACCATAATTTCATATGCGTCAATGGCTTCACAAGAATAACAAGCATTTTACCCGTCGAAGCGGCAGCAGTCAACACTGAAATTTATACTGTGACCACTGCTGCTTTGTATGAGCCTTCAGACACTTTTAAAACTGTCATAAGACAGCTTTTTCGCCTGCAGGCCTTTCAATCACGAGTTTGAAAATAAAAAAAAAATTCAATTCAATTCAGTCTGTTGCGTAGACTACATATCTTCAAGCGTTGGTCCAACACAGTTTTTTGGAGCACTTTGTTGCACAGGTCGATGGAATGGAGGCTTTTTATCAAGACAAGTGTGCAAAAAAAAAAAAAAGCGGTAGGATCATGAATGCTAATGCATCGTGCACCGCCATGTTGGCTCGGCGAAGCTAGGTCTGGATAGGCCTCTCGCTTGTCAGCCCCGCCAGAGAAGCAGCACGAAGCGTTCTCTGAACTTGCTGTAGTCTTGAGAGCTAGTCTGTGAAGCATTATTTTCCAGTTGTCGATAACCCGGTGTCTTGTCTGACGGTAATCACGCGTGAAAAAACACAAGCAGATGCGACAAAGGCAGCGAACGCGATGGTTAGATGGCATCCTCGAGGCACTGCAGATGAGGTTATGTGATGTTAGGAAGATAGTGAGAGACCGGAAAGCGTGGCGTGACATGGTCCATAGGGTCACGAAGAGTCGGACACGACTGAACGACTGAACTGATTTACTGCGCGCAATAGGGCGATTGGCGTAGAGTGCACGGATTTCGGATGCGCCAGTGGTTACCATTCATGCTGCTACGCGCATACCGCTTCGCTACTTTAAAGTGGGGGGGGGGGGGGGGGGGGGGGGGGGGGGGGGACGGCATAAATTCCCTACGTTTCATCCTAAATACGTGACTCGTATGTGATTTTCTTCCATTGGAAGACACCATTTTTAGGTTTACAGGTTTTCCTTGCTGCGAGCTGTGTCCTCTATTCAAATCTGAGTGCGTGCTACGCCTCTCTCAAAAGTCTGCGCTGGCAAGAGAACTATTCGCACAAGAAATGCCCATCAAGAGCACAAGCTATATGCCTGAACTGCAATGACTCACACCTTGTTTCATATTATTTGTGCCATACAATAAAACAACTAAACTTTGCGCGCACTACGGAACAAGTAGACAAGAAACCTCCCAAGCCATCTGAAGCCTTGATGTGTTTTTCACGAGCACACCAGCACTTAAGCAAGATGTATCAATGCAACGAGACAAGACAGCTGGAAGCACATGCAGGAGTGAAAAGAAGGGTGGAAAATACGCACGAAGACAAACGCCTAACAAACGCCTTGACTCTCTCCCACAGTCAATCTCACCCTCCGACGAAGATACCGCTACGTGACAGGATAATGTGCGAAAAATAGAAAAAGACATCTCAAGATTACTGCTGTGATATTATTTCCAGCCACCGAAGCTCTTGTCGTCCTTGTGCTGTGCTATGTCAGCGCACGTTAACTATACCCAGGTGGTCGAATATACTCCGAAGCTTTCAACTACGGCTCCTCTTTTTTCTTGTAAGCACAGCGCCCTCATCAAGAATGTTACCAGACTTTGATGATATCCTGGCAATCAAGCTGTTGGTACCAACATACGGTGCGCATGGCCGGCACAATTTGCATCATCCCCACATCCACTATATTTCAGTGTTACGTTCTCAGGTTTTGCTCTAAACTTTCAGATTTCCTGCAACTGGTGCGAGAAAGGGACAGTTTCGATTACGATGATAATATTTTATTATTCACAATGATCAGAAGACGTGAACAAATTACTGGTAGATTTTCTTAGATTATTTTGGCTGCTTTCACAGATATCCCGCCTCACTGCGATTGACAGGCACTGCCACTGAAGTATAATATCAAAAGCCAAGCGACCATTCGACATTTCAGGGCTTTAGAACTTGATAGCTTTGATCGTTTTACCACATAATGTTTAATGAAAACTGCATTGCTTGCAATGCAATTCGCGCTGCTCAGGTGCAAATAAAGTTCCTTTAAATATACCTGTATGAATTGGAGTGCATACAAGGACGCACAAGCAGGGAAACCACAGATGTGATTCGGAACAAGAGATTAATCCCCACAATAGTTCACTGTCTTGAACTAAGCCCTCAAAATTTTGCTAACCGTGTCAGCTTACCACCTATTCACAAAACACTTCAAATTCTATGTGTTATTATCAAGATAGCTGAACGAAAAGCACTTCGCACAAAAAGGGTTGAATGCCTTCGCCCGCCTGCCGGCGGGCACGGACACTCATGCGACAATACGAAACGATAACCTTAGCTTCAATGATGGCGAGACTATTGTTCTACTTTGGATGGCCACCGACTAGTAGTCAAAAGGGGGTGGACTGTTTGAGGTACGCGCCTAATGCCCCATTGGATTCACCGCTTCGTCGAAGCATCCTAGCAAAAAAGATGTTTAAAATGAGTTTCCAAAAATATTACTCACTGCCTGCAATGGTTCGACGTCATCGCCATTCTGTGCAGAAATCCATCCTGGTTCTGCACAGGTGGCAACGCATGCATTTTATATACCCTTCACTATAGAACAGACCACCGATATTTCAAAGTCTGACAAGCGCGTGTCTCCAGGACATGAAAAAGAGCAATGAAAATATGGGCAGCGCGAGAGACAACTGACTGCTGACACGGTGCCCCTGACGTCCCATACGGGCCGTTTTGCTCAAAGGCCTTCAGCGCAACAACTTGATGAAGGTGCGGGGTACGACCGACCTCAGCAGCAACGGCTCTACCCCCCAGACCTCGCCGCAGTCGACGCCTTGCCGGTTGGCCTCCTCCTATTCCGGAGATGTTCCTGGACGGAGACGTCGCGCCCAGGTTAGCATCGAGCACCTTGTGGCCGCATTGCCGCGAGCCCTGATCCTTCGCGGGCGCTGCCGGGGAGGATGTGGACTAATTGGTGACACATTGACAACGCGTCAGACGATATAACAAGTGGGATGCGACTGCCCAACGTGCCAACGTGGTGTTTGCGCTCACAGACACGGCTCTTACGTGGAACGAGAACCACGAAAACCCGTTCACATCTTGTACACGTTTTGTAGAAGAGCTCTGCAAGTGCTTCGGTGACACTGCTGCAAAGAAGTGTGCAGAACAGACAATGGCTCACTGAGAACAGCTTCCTGGAGAGGCCTGCACCCAGTACATCGAGGCAATCCTCAAGCATTGCAAAGTCGCTTCAACTCGCATATCTGACGAGGCCAATGTTCACCACTTGCTTAAAGGCTTCGCCGAGGATATCTACACCTATTTGATAAGCAAAGAAAACCTGGCATCGGTATCGAACGTGATCGAGCATTGTCGCATGTTTAACAATCTGAAGATGCGAAGAATTACTCCCAAGTTTGCTCCTTTGGCTACTGTCCCTACGGTGGCAGCCATTTACTCCACATCCGCCAGTGACCTTACCGTTACTATTCGTCATATTGTGCGTGACGAGCTCATCCGCTGGAAAGATCTAACCTGTCGCCCCATTGAACAGCCCTGTACGTATCCACTGGCTGAGTCTCAGTCTTTGTCTGTCAACGCAGAGGGGTATGATGATTATTAGGTGCGCCAGCAGTCGCGACACTATACTCCGTTTCATACATCAGGTGCAACGCAGCGAAAGCTACACAAGTAGTCCGCAAGAAAAAAACAGGAGGCGTATCACTACGCGCTCGTTCTGTAGGCGAGTGGTCCCTGCCGAAACGGGCTCTATTCCGAGCATACACGTTTGCAATAACATGCTTCGCATGCTTAGACATCTTCACAGAGCGGATCTTATAGAAAAAATGCGCACCAAAGAACCATTTTCTCAAAAAGAGATGAGCAGCGCGGAGGGCACAGCCAGCGCCATCTGGTGGCACAGCTGGCAAGGTTGCGGGCAGCAAAACGCGGCACGAATAAAAACGACATAATAAACGTACAAATTAGCCGAATCCGACCTTTTCTCCCTAAAAAAGGTGCTTTTTATGAAGTTGATGGCAAATGTAAAATGTATTAAGCTTGCAGACAAAGCAACTATTATTTTCTCGCGTCAAGAGCAGGCACTATTTTTTATCGCGGATGCGGAGAGCGCAAACAAGAGCTGTAGCTTTGGTAGTGTTGCACTTGATGTATGAAACGGAGTATAACTAGGTTCTCATACTCCACGATCGCACCACGGAGAACGTGCGCGCTCTTCCGAGCTGCCATCAGTCAACTTCGAGGAGGACGTGATATCCAATGTCTTACAAATGTGTCCTGAAAGCATTGATGCCTTCCCGAGGCGGACTCCTTTCCGTCCGTTCTTGATTTGCTACCGGTTTTGTAACACTGGTCACATCTCACTGTTTTGCCATCGTCGCCGCTAACCTCGCTGCTGTACCACCAACTATGCCGCACAGCTAAGCTACAAGCAGCAGTACCGGCGCTCACCTCGCTACGGTACCAATACACCCCTTTGTCTTGTTTTCTATCATATAGCGCTTCATCTTCTTAGCAGCCAGTTACAATATTTTGTTTTCTCTCTCTCTCTTTCACCAGGCTCAATATTCAAGGCATGCGGGGTAGCACCGGAAAAAGGACAACCTAGATCTGCGATCAGCTTCAAAAAATGACCCACGTATTTTCGCTTCATCCAGATACTGAAATATAGTGAAATAAAAACTGCTGTATCTGACGCTAGCCATGTTAGCTGCATTCTATAGGCGGCGCTAACGGAGCACGATCTCACCTTCCATTTCGAATAGCTCCAGCTGTTAGCCCTTGCCTGTTTCGAAGAATTACATTTCCGCCAGTGAAACTTCTTTCCGAAAGAAGGTAGTTGGGGCCGCAGCTAATTACATTAGAACGCACACAATCTTGCTGGCCTCATTTAGATTTTGTCTATCGCTGTTTTTTGGCAATTTGGGAAGGTGAACCTTCAATGTGTACTCAAGCCCTGCGTATTAATACAATTATGTGTGGCCTGACACGAGTGATGCGCATTCCGTTGTGAAAGTTGCGTGAATAGCAGACTGTAGTTAAACAAGCAGACAGAATAAAAAGAGCAATCAGTGGAACGCTGTTTAATTACAAGGACACTTTAGAAGCAAACAAGGATAACTAAAAGCAACAGCAAACTACTGGAAATGGAAAGCGTTGTTTTATCAAGACTGTCGTATGTTTTCAATTGGTCCCGGATATCACAACTGAGTACTAAAGAGCTTGTCGATTCCAGCTTAGGGAATATTGACTCGAGATGTGAATGCAAGGCACCGTGAAACATATACGTGGCAAATAAAATTGAATACTTCTATTAAAAGCCACGCGATCCGCAACCAGCGTTCGCTCTTGATGGCTCTAGCAAGCAGGCCATGAAAAGGTAGGAGAATGTAACACGTTGTTGGAAAAAAAACTGACAACTATTCTTTAATATCGAGCTCGGCTGTTTGTAAAATGCATAGCACTTCGTTTACGTTCCATGGGTAACGTTATGTTAGCCATTTATTTATGCTCAGTTTTTCAACCACAGATTTATAGTTGAGTATAAGTATGTCTTTGCAATATTCGAATAATAGTACCTTGCTGAATCTTATCAAAACAAACGCCTCAATTATGTGCTTCAATTTAAGGGTCCAGCTTTGTTTCGGCTACAAGCAATTTCTTACTTCGCTCAAATATCTACACCTTGCTTCTTTTGCACCGGAAGATTAGCGGAAATGGCTTTGTCGAGTTCGAGTGATCTACGATGCAGATCTATAATGAACTCTTATAAGGCTGACCATGGGACCGCCCTGATAATGGCATTTCTTGTATAAATTCTTTAATCAATTTTCCTGCTACACGCAGGATTTTCCGCAATTGTAAAACACGTGCATCAGGCTATAACAGGTCAGCGCTTTCATAGAGCTACACTGACATTTTAACCCAAAATGTTTCTACACACTTATTCTGTTGGTCAAAGTGGCTGTGTTCATGGACTTTTTTCAAATACTACTCCTAATAAGGACCCTTGCTTGCATACGTACGCAGCTTCCGATTCTATTTTAATCGCGTTAAGGTACCTAGACGCAAGAGTGCGCATAAAAACATGTCCGTCCGTATACTTTACCAACTTCTAGTTTTCACTGTGGGCTGGCATTGTTTTTCTGGAACTGCAAGAGGACTAGCTCCAAAAGCACTGAAGCACTAACTCATATATCTTGGTTTCTGAACGCTGTAAGCTTTGTTTTCGTTTTTAATTTGTTTAGTTCAGGTACAGTGCACATGTTTCCCGTTACTTCTTCCCTGTTTTACAAACGCAAACATTCTCGGAAACGCGATTGATTGCTGTTTTGCTAAACCTGTTCTTTCCCGCAGCCTGCCACTGCAGTAACAAATGGCAGGCCAACCGCCGTAAAATATAAATGGATGGAGTCTACTGTAACTGTGAGGAAACCGGTCTAAGAATTGTAGGAGATATTCTTGAAACCACGAGTTTATTTTTTTAGACTCATCAGGTTTGGCACAAACGTTGCACGCGCTACCATGCCACATATTTTGCCTTTAGACCAACAGTTCAACCCAAGCGAAAAGAGCATTGCTGGCATTAACTTATATATGACGATTAAAGCAAGGAGTTGTCTATACACACAGAGAATGGCAGAGAACAAACTCATGTATTTTGTTTATCCGTCGTTTACTGAGTACTATTGCTGGTTTTGCTTAGCAACCTTAATGGTTCGCGTTCCAGCATTCGGGTGCAGATATCCCCTAGGCCTAGATATGCCTAGGTCCCTGGCCATGGCGATCTTCTGCGGTGAAGGCCTCCCAGGAACCGCTTCACTTTAGGAAAAGCGCAGGCCTGATAGAAAGGCTATGATTTTGCTGTTATGTTACGTAATATGACTCGGATTTGATGTGATGTGACATGTGTGTGATGTGACTTCACTGACTTCACCCATCCCTCTCTTACCCATAACTTTTATATCCACTTACCCCCTTCCGCCAGTGCAGGGTAGCAAACCGGTTTCTCTTACAGGTTAACCTCCCTGCCTTTCCTCCTCATCTTCCTCCTCGTCCTCTACTATCTCTAGAGCTGTGTAAGATCCGCGTGTTTTTAAACTTTTTCCAGGCATTCTGCACCCAATGGCTTAACTGCATGAGATTGAAAGAACAATTCGTAAATTTGTACGCCGCAAAACTGCTATACGTTAAGAGGACTCCACTCCGGCTGCGGCAACTATATGTCATATACGAGAAGGGGGGAGGGGGGGGGGGGGGTGCTGACAATGTCCGAAACTGTGTCGGCAATGTTCTGCTCTATATGTGGTCAGTACATTGCCGACACACTCTACTATTTGGCCAATGGTTCGTGCTACCTGGGAAGCCTAATTTTGACAATCTGAAGTTCTATAACATCCCTGATATCGTTTAGAGGTGGATTCTGTGCTGTTATGGGTTTCTTTTACGTTCCGTCGAATTTGTGGCCTATTGTTTCACATAAAAGGCAGTATAAATTAGCTAATTTGGGGGCCCTGTATTGAAACGCTCGGGCAATGCGCAACGTGCTCCGTACATTGACCAGGCAATCAGACTACTCGAATGGCTCCGCTATTGCTTTCGTTGTCCTCGATGTTGCCCAGGAGCCCATGCCATCTGTTACTGGCGGTCGAGAAACGCTCCAGCGAATCGGGGAGCCTCATGAAATTCCGACGATCGATGTCGGCGGTGCTGCTCGTTAAGAGCCCGCAATCAAGGGAAGGGCGGGGGCCGTATCAGGTGGCCGGCACCGCAGACTATGTAAAAAAAGAGTCATGGCCTAGCCTCCTTACTTCTCATTATCGTGTTGCACGAGAATTCGAGGATTCGCCGACAGCGGTGCAATAAAATTATTCTTTCGCCCTAAGAATGGGCCAGTCGCTTCAAACTCCTATACTTTTGAGTACTTTTGCTGAAGTACAAAATTCGATGAGCCATGGTATCAATTCACTATTTATTTCTAAGTAGCGTTTCCCTTGTGTAAGGTCAAGATAAAGATTTTTCCTAAACGTAAGCTATCTAGTCGTTACCGTCCACTTCATCGCAGCTTTCAGTTGTGCTATTAAAGAGGCAAGCAAATCAGGACAACCGCAAGTGCCGCCGCTAGTTATAGGTACACCGTTTCCCAGCTAAATGTATCCAGGCTTTTAAAAATGCCGGAGTATTGTTATATTTATTAAAGACTACCTAGTATTTTAAATATTGACTTAAGGGCTCAATATGCAATCAAATGTTGTAGATTATACTGAAAACCGTCTGACATAAATATTTTCACCAAGCCGCCATTTATATAAAAATGCTGTTTACGGGAGTAAAGCATGATAAAAATCTCCCCCCGGACATCAGTGCTATGCGAGCGTACCACATCCAAATCCGTACTAAATCCGCTTTTTGTGGAACGCTGTACTCAAAGGACTGTTGCATTTTCACTGTTAGAAGTATATGCCCAAGCAACTTGCCGCGTGATAGTTGTCTGTAATGCCAATAATTATAGCTAAGTAAAGGCTATCTTGGTGCAAGCATTGCAGTCAGTTGTTTTTCAACACAATTTGTAAATTCTGAGTGTTGACGTTTTCCCCGATCCAGTAGTTCAAAGGCAATCTATGTGGAGTTGACTAAATATTAATATCGAAGAACAAAAATATTAATGCGGTCTTCACCACACCACTCTCATGTTGCTTCATTCACCTTTTTTATTGTGCTGATTATACTTAATTTCGACACCTTATATATTTCAACAAATTCCAGTCATGCTTCTACGTCATTCATCAGCAAAGCCGAACATAATAACCATGCTCAGATAAACACAGTGTTCAGGGCATTGTTGACCGAATTCAGCTCCCCTGTAAGCCGTACCGTGCTAGCTGGAGGCTTCTTACCGCTCCCCGTATTGGACATTTCACTAAACTAAAGAAATATCGCCATCATTGTCGGACGAATCACAAAAAAATAAAGATTAGAGTGAAGAAATTTCGTAATATTTTATTGTTCGCTACTGCGTGTACAGCTACAACGAAACATTTAAAATGATCGATGATGAACATGAGGAGTGACCGAAAATTCCTTGATATCGATACTGTTATTGCTTGATAAAGCAAACGCCGCAAATTTTCACTTTGAACAAGCAATTCCTAAATTGCGTGTCCGCTTCTTTCCCTGAGGAATAAAATGTGCAGAATATAATGGTGATAACATGCGCGTGATGCTGAACTATGAATGATTTGCCACTTTCACAAACTAGCTGCAGTTATTTATTGCTGTCATCTACCCTAAACCTATCCCAAACAAATAGCGATGCTAAACTACTGCTAAATTGGCTATTGGTAGTGTAAAAACCCCCAATAGTACTACTGTTGATATTATCTATAATACAATCGGTAGTAATACTGTTAGTACTGCTATAGAGAACCCTACTATCGATAATAAGAGTGTCGATAATTATGCACTTGTCGACTGACTGGTTTCATGGTTTTAATAGACTTTACATCCCAAACTGATGAAGGCTCTGAAGGACGCCGCAGGGAAGCGCACTGAGTGTGCGCGATCTAGTTTATAGAGTAGGAAGCGCCATCGTTTATGCTACCAAAAGCCATATTGAAAGTGCTAACGATGGATTTTATTTAAGGCGAAAACCTTTTCTTTGGCTCATGCTCGCGGCTACGATCTTGTCCGTCCGCCCGTCCGTCCGTAACGCTTCATATGGATGACATCATCAGGGGTGTAGTATGTCGTGCCTTGTAAATATAATGGCGTCATCAGTAGTGTAGTATGTCGCACCTTGAAATAAATGATGACGTCTTCAGTGCTGTGTATATCCAGCTTTGAAATTAGCCTGACTATCACGTCATCACAGGGTGATGCCATTGACTGTAACGTCATGACCGGATGGGACGGCATAATAACGTCACATCCGGTCATGTTCAATACCAGGAAGTGAAGCCATAATCACATCTGGCCATGACGTCACGACTAGTGATGACGTCACCAGACGATTCACGCTTATACGAAGCTGACCCGCCAGGCGTTCGATCCAGGCGTCCGTGTGGCGCCTTTCATTTGGCGTTTTCTCGAACGCCGCACCAGGCAGCACAGTACAGCAGGCATCAGCGGCGTTTCAAAATGGTTTACAGGAAACAAAAAGCGCAGTATCTGTTACTGTTTTCCACGGACAACTTAACAGCGATTGAGGTCCTAACCCGCTACTTCAACGAATGCTGGCGTTCAGACAAGCTCCCCTGACAGTGGAAAACGGCAAGAGCAATCCTGATCCCGAACCCGGGTGAGCCAGTGCACATCGGCAACGTGCGTCCTATCTCGCTTACATCCTGCTTGGACAAGGTGCTGGGGCACGTGGTTGCCAACCGGTGGCAGGAGTACCTGGAGAAGGAAGTCCTATATCTGGATACGCTGATCGGCTTCCGGCGCAGACGCAGCACTCACAAATCACACAAGAAATCATCGACAATGAGACACAACACAGCAAAGTAATTGTGGGGCTCAATTTACAAAGCTCATTCGACAAAGTCAAACACTTAGCCATATGATCACAAGTATCAAGCCTCATCATGGGGGTAGCAAGTTACAATTACTTCTAAGACTTCTTGACCAACCGCATTGTGCAACTGCATGCCTGAGACTTTAAGCTGCCCGCACACAAGCTCGGCAGAACAGGTACCCAGCAAGGTTCGGTCATCTTGCCGTTGCTCTTCAACCTCGTCATGATCGGGGTTTGCGAGGGCAGTAGACGGCAGCAGAGGGGACCGGTGTTCGGCATACGATCTACGCCAGCGATATTACTCTGTGGGTGGCCGGCAGCACTGACGCAAGCATTGAGCAAGTCCAAGAGGCGGTACTGCCATCGAGCAGCACCTTGACTGCACAGACCTAGTGTGCTCGGCAGCCAAATCCGAGCTGTTCATCCTCCCACCGTTACGACCGGAACGGAAACGCGCTCCTCCTCGGGAGTGTGATCACGTAAAGATTGTGACTGCATCGCGGCAGCGCATCCCCGAAGTTCTCAAGATCAAGGTCCGGGGTCTGCTGCTAAACAAGAATGGCCGCAACTAAGAGACCATCAACAAGATTACCACCAAAGCAAAGGACGCTATCCGGCTCATGCACCGAGTCTCGACACGATGGACAGGCATGCGTGAAGACAGCCTTCTGCACCTCGTCCAGTCGTTCGTGATCAGTCACATCGCCTACGTTGCGGTCTACTTCAACTGGAAGGTCACTGACAGGACAAAGATAAACCCGCTGAATAAACGGGTTTACACAACGGTGCTTGGATTAATGGAAACCACGAGTACGGCTCGGCTCCTGCAGCTCGGCGGCCATAACACCTTAGAAGAAATAGCTGAGGCACAACTCCCTGCTCAAATCGAGCGCCTCTCTAAAACCAAGGCAGGCCGCAGTATGCTGACGTCCCTGGGTTACATTCCCTGAGCTGACAGTCGGCAGTCGTGCGCGATCAGCGAGGAGTCGAGGGCCCACTTCCACGTGGACCCCATCCCGAAGAACGTGCACTGCGAGTGCAACCAAGAACGGCGGGAGGCGCAGGACAAAGTCCTCTTCAAGCAACACGCCCAGGACTCGCACGCCGGTACTTAGACGCATCGATTACAAGTGAGAAGCTTTCGTGGCAGTGGCCGTTGCGGCGGCTACCGGCATCAAGACAACGGCAGCGAGTGTGCGGTGCACCGACGCCACAGGCGCCGAGGAGATTGCCATCGCTCTGGCGATCTCGGAGGCCGAGTGTCGCACCGTGCTCAGCGACTCGATGAACTTCGTGCGCAACTTTGCCAAGGGGCGAGTGTGCGCGCCGGCGGCCACCATCATCGGTAAGCTCCTGCTCCAAGACCGCGACAACACCATCCGCATCAAGTGGTCCCCGGCGAACGCGGTAGAGTGTGCATTCTCATCGAATCCCAACGAGACGGCCCATTTGGCGGCGCGAACGCGTACCTTCCATGCCTCCGAGAGTGACTGTTGCGAGTGATGGTTCGAAACAAAGGACGGAATGACCAGTTACGAGGAAGTTAGTGTTACCGCCTAGCTCGACGGACAACGCCGCCTCCTGACCGGGCACTTAGTCGGGAGGAAGCGGTCATCCTAAGATAAATACAAACCGGGTCACTCCTCGCCCTGGCAGTGCTACACGTCCTTCACGCAGACGTCTACACGAGTGATGTGTGCAGTGTATGTGAAGTGGGTCCGGTGGACCAATAATACATCATGCGGGACTGTGCCAGGTTCCCGACCGAAGCTAAATCCAAGACATACCCACCCCAACTTCAAAATGATGCGTAAAGTATAGACAAGGACAGTCCACTATAGGCCAGCCAGCAGACCCGAGGTGTGCTGGAAAAGCACAAGCCTCACGGCCCACCACAAACGGGACAAAATGAGGTAATGGAGTGTAGGGCATAACCCCGGGTTGACGTTCGGCCACCGTACGGCGCATTGAGCCATCGTTTGCCGGCCTTTCAATAAAGTTTACATACATACATACATGCATACATACATACATACATACATACATACATACATACATACACACATACGTACGTACGTACGTACGTACATACATACGTACGTACATACATACATACATACATACATACATACATACATACATACATACATACATACATACATACATACATACATACATACATACATAAATAAATACATACATACATACATACATACATACATACATACATACATACATACATACATACATACATACATACATACATACATACATACATACATACATACATACATACATACATACATACATACATACATACATACATACATACATACATACATACATACATACATACATACATACATACATACATACATACATACATACATACATAACCGAGCCGTAAGGAAAATGAGGAAAGTGGGAGTGAAAAAGAGAGAAATGGGTTTTGGGGGTAGTGAAGGGCTTCAGACCATTTTTCGGCCCATCCCATTTTAGTAGAGCAAAGTGTCCCCTAGAATTTTATTTTATTTAATCAATACTGCAGGCCTGAGAACCAAAGCAGGAGGCGCATACATGACAAGAATATATTTACAGCAATCGCTGGAGGAATATTGGAGGGGCCTTCGCCCTGCAATGGGTACAGTCAGACTGATAAAGATGATGATGTTTACAAAAAAAACCGTTGCTTTGAAATGAAATGTGGAGCACGCAGAACTTAAACAATAGTTATGACACTGGGAAGTGCACAAAGCGGGGACGAAAACGCAATTGAGGAGAATGCAATTTACGAGCAGGATAAAAAAAAGCATTACATGACAACTATGAGCTGTTCACAATTTATGCTTCAATCATGCTCAAGATCAGAGTGCAGTAATTGGGTACCTTGTTCCAATACGATATTAATAATGGAAAAATGGAGTTCTGAAAGGAAGTGGCCCTCGCGAAGTAAGGTGTTAATGGAAGCAAATGAGTATGGCGGGTCTGCCGTGTACTGAGCGGAATTAAATATGGTTTCGAGCCTAAGCCAATTTTGTGATTCAGTAGCAAGTACAAAAAATTTTATGAGCAAAAGTTTTCGCCTTAGGTAGAGAGCGTGAATTTTGTAGGACACAATCAGAGAAGATAGTGAATCTGTACGACAGCACACAGGGTGAATAAACCTTAAAACTTGGTGCTGCATTTTTTTCTAGTATCTCAATGTTGTCTTTAGTCAATGGGCCCAAATTCATGCAAGCATATTCTAATTTCAGACGTATAATAGAGGTAAATCTAGGCACTTGACCTGTAGCGTCGCGTCTTTAGGCTTGGGCCGTAATAAGAAGAGTTAGCGGAAAACGTTGCAGTAAATAATGTAATTTCAGTTCATTTGTTGTGGTTACTCCTAGTCCTAGATACATGAATTCGTTGATTTCAGCGAGATGATTTTCCCGGGCGGCATACACGAACTGAAGTGGACCCTGTTTCCAAGAGACGCTGAGAAATACCGGTTTCGTTATGTTTCATGCCCCACCTAGTCTTTCAGTCGCTAAATGAATTCACGACCGAGAGTGATGCAAGCTTGCCTTTTTCTGAGTTAATTTCACTAAAAAAGAACATCCATCTGCAAAATTAATGAATTTTCAAGGGCTCTTTTATACCGTTTACTGTATCATTACAAAATATTAGGAACAGGACGGGCCCTAAGACACATCCCTGTGGTACTTTGGACGGGAATGGTAGACTATGCAAACTATCAGAACAATCAACACTACGATAGCAATATTTCTATTGATAGTATCTTTTGCCATTGATAGTTTGATGGTGACTCAACTATCGATAGTATCTATAGTATCTATAGTATACTGTCGATAGTTTGCATTTGCATGAGAACAGCCGATTTTTTTAATCGAGCCACTTCTGCGTAGCTAACTGGGAATTTTATAGGCTAACTGCCTTCGTGAGGTTTGCACCGAAGGTAAACCTAACAATAAGATATAGAGAACACGTTTTATGAAAATATTGGTGACTATTTATCACCATGTAATAAAACATCAAAACATTGACAAGAAGCGATGCTGGTAGTCTTTGCATATGGCGGATGTATGTTTTACACCTCCTTTTTAAGTTCCAGCTTCTTTGCAAAGGGACGCTCCTATAGCACACTCGGTAGAAAAACTCGAAGCAGCAACTCTTCAGAGCCTCAAAACTCTGAGTGAGCGAAAATATTGCATTTTGCTTCCGAGTTACACGAACGCTGTGTCTCCCATATGGAAATGAAAGCAAAGTTATCAGAAAGATTAAACTTGCTTGTGGGGCTTGCTGTATTATGTTCACGTTAAGGGATGTATCGTAAAATATACAGCCCATAGAAAGACAGACATGGCAGGCGTAACTTGCAACTGTTTGGTCACAGTAGATGAAAGTGACTATAAGGCAAAAGACTCAAGATAGAGAGAAGGAACTGAAGCACTCGTGCGACGAGTAGGTAATGTGATCATCGCACAGATTAAAGGTGCACACTTGTCTCACCCCTCCTTGGTAGTGTGGAGGGTGTGGTTAAGTCAATTCCCTTTTCACGCCGCAAGGAATTACGTCGGCCAGACGGGTAGATGCCTGAATGAGCGCCTGAAATAATCATCAATACTATACCTTGGAGACATTGACAGGCAACCTGGCGCTGCATCATTGCAAATAATATATCAAAGATCAAACTTCCGGGAAGGAAAAACATTAAAACATTGTTCCCCGGAACTTGCTAGCTGTTCGGTAATCAGTAGGCGCTCGGATACGATAGTGCGGGAGATTGTGGAGGCTGCCGAGAAAGCTGGTCGGCATGACAACTGTGTTTAGTGCATCTGCGTTCGCTTCAACAAATGCAGAGTTGCTCGTTTTGATGAGGCGAGAAGCTAAGAAATGTTCCTAATTTTGTTGGGAAATCAGTATAATGTAAGTATCATTTGACCCCATAAATTTCAGTTCAAATTTCAGCGCTTATGTCCTCATCTCTTTGTCGTGTGTTTTGCTGTGTTCTGGTGGTTTAAATACACCAATCGAATTTGTTTTCCTTCCGAGACCTTAGTTTTAGGTTATTTTTTACTCCTTAAACTATACGGTAAGTGTATGCCATCTCACCCGGAGGCAGTGGTATTCGTTTGGATGCTGTATTCATTAAAGAAAAATAAATTTCAACGTTTTTTTTGTGTGTGAAGAACATCTCCGCTTGCCACTGTTCTCAAAATCTAACAAACGTTTGCTGCTGATATGCTTGCTTGAGCAAGTAGACAAAGAATATTATTATGCTAAAAAACATTTCGCATTTCACTTAGCAAGTCATTTTCGTAGAACTTTCTCCTAGAGCTATTCCAATGCAAAAAGTTCCAAATGCACAGACATGTTCATGTCTAGGCTTGCGCACTGGTGAGATTTGGACGAAGGCATACAAATTTAGGTACTCAAGTTCATGCCTCTAAATGCGAGAAGTGCTTTGGGAGTTGTTTATTTTTGTGAAAGGTAGTAATTTCGCGACACGTGAAATGCTGAAAGCAAATCAATCCAGTGCTGCGTGAACAAGTTAATTAGCGATACATACAGAGTCTTAGAATAAGTAGGAACTCAAATTGTATTGTTCGTGCTTACGGAAATGTGCACCTACAATGAAAAGAAATAGTTGAACAGATTTAACTCTTTCAAACCTATTATGCAGAGCAAAAAGCTCTATCAAATGGTCAGACGCCGCCGGATGCCCCCCCCCCCCCCCCCCCCCCCCAATGAGTTGACACATGCGGTCCGGCGAACACATTACAGAGGTGGAGCCAGCGAACGCGAAGCGAAACAACTGTTGTAACGTTTTCTAGTCACGCGGAATCACAGAGATGTAGCCCGGGCAGCCGAGCTTCTCTTTAGGGAGTCACTGTAGGACGTCCCAGGCACACCTGCGCTCCGCCTTTTCGATGCCAAACGCTTGCTCTACTCGACCTCGGCAGGCATAAACTAGTGGAGCCTTCAGCTCTAATTCTAATTAACAGAGGTAAGGTTTATCTTTCCTCAAGGAGAAGAAGCTGATGGGTAGATGTGCCAACCATGATGTCAGAGTTCTATCGGCTAAGGGCGTTAGGCTGCCAACTCATATTTGCCGCTTACACTGCCACCTTCATTGGGTTCGCAACACATTGTGGCACGCCCGACGAGACTTTGTCGGTTTTCTTTGTCTTTTTATTTTTTTACTCGTTTTTTCTCTCTTTTCTCAAAATGCATTTTGCAACATTGTTGGCGACGCTAGTTGGTCAACGACCGTGATAGCGTAACACTCACAGATTTTATATTTAGGCTTCCTCCTGTTTATCTTCCCATTTAAGACACCCCATTAATTGCAGCTTCTGTGATGTGCCGATGAGCACTTGTAGAAGACTCGGCGATGAGGGCTTGCAGACAAAGTTATTACTGCGTGGACAGGAAGAAGATGTCAAAGAAAACATATAACCATATAGGGGCACGCATTCTCCATTTTCGAGTGGACCAACAGCTCACTAGATACTGAGACAGCACAGAGAAAAAAGAGTGAAATTTTTCCTGTTCCTTCAAGAGTACGACACCAGAGCTTTAATTGCTCCTGTTTGCGGCTGACCTTGTGGAACCAATTTGACTTACATGGCCTTTGCCGCTCCCTTATGAATTGTCCCTTATTGGTTGCATTTTTATCTCACACCTATTCATCATTACCGCGCAGTCGTAAGGTGCCACATAAGGTAAAATGGCATTGAACATAGGTATAAAGTTCAACTTATAAAAAGGGCTTCAAACATGTCTGTGTAGCATAGGGTTAGCGTGCGTGACTGAGAATCAAAGGGCCCCGTAGAGCTCAGTTCTCATTTCCTTTCTATCTCCGAGAAGCAACGCTAGTTGATAGGTTCTGCCAGCATGGCCATTCCATAAGCAAGCGTGTAGCACTTCTGCTGCCATTTTTGGTAAAGCATTATATAACGTGACAGCGTTAAAGACTACGAAAGAGTGGCGTCCTCCATCAAGAAAAAGGGGTCGGCGTATTCGCGTCATCGCTTAAAAATAATGAACAGCCCGCTGGTGGAGGTAGTTAGAAGGTGGCATGGCAGGGCACCGATTGATAGAAGAGTTCCGCGACATTACGAGACCAAGTAGCAGAGTCGAGTAGGAGTAAACTGCCAGGTCGGCAGGTACTTTCATATGAAAAGGTGATATTGATATCGAACTGTGCGATTCCTCAAAACATGTTTCCTAGACGTTGCCCGCTACGGTAGGCGTCTTCTCGATAGCACCCGAATCCGTCTGCGTGGGAAAAGGAGGGAAGGCAAAGAGCGAAGCCAACACTATCCCCGCGTACAGAGAGGAGAGCGCCAATATGTTTCCCTTTAGCGATGGGTGCGGACCACTTTCCGTTTCCTTCTTAGGGCACGTTAAGTGGCCCGCTAGGCGTTCTTAAGGGTCGGCGCTTACGATCCTATAACAATTCTGCCGACGTTTGCGTACGTTATTGTTGTGCAACTTTTGCTTAATGGCTTGAACTCCAGATCCATCATGTCGGGATGGATTTGTTGAATTTGCGTGTACAGGAGCCTGCCCAGAAAAGTCTATTCGGACGACGAACCCCGGACCTATCCTAGTCCGGGGACCAAACATCACGTGTCATCCTATTTCCGGACTATCATGTTCGCTCTACATCCGCTAACAGGAGAAAGCGAAAATGACTGGGCATTTATATCTGGCCGTGGACTATGGGCCTGGCGACGTCTGACAACGCAGGGGGTGCTTTGGCGAAGCACATTAGTTAGGTACCACACATCATCAACGTAAACTTTCCGCACGTTTTCAAGACTACAAAATAACGTAGGTAGTGTCCAGAGTGGCGTCTGATGGCGTTTTTAAATAGTATTCGAGTAGAGCCCAGTGATACGTGCAGCACTATGTATTGCTGCTTCGTCGCTTCCTGGGCGAGCCTTTTGCAAAGGCGTGAAAAATGTCTAAACAGGTGGGGCCCCTGCTGCATCATTAAAGAGAACTTCGAAAAACATGGGTCATGCAAAAAGCCGCGAGCTTGCCGGAAATGTGCCACAGTGAGCCCAGTGGACGACGGCGCACTGGCCCTAGTCGTCACTATAGGCCCAGTTTGTTTCGCATCGAAGCCGCAGCTAACTTTGCTTTGGATTTGCCCAGAGCTATAGTAATGGCCTGCACATCTAAACAAAAGGTCTTCCCACTAATACCAAAAGAAAGACATAGGCTTTTCTGCAAAGCCTTAGCAGCGAAGATGCCATAAGAGGAGTCCACATAAGCGGGCGCTGCACAGGCATCAGCTACAACCAGAAACTTCCTTCTATCACTCCTGCCAGCCACTTTCTATGAGTCAGCAATCTTCACGAAGTGGTCAATTTGGATACGCCCTTATGCCAAGCATTTTATTTTGGAGAAAAAACTTTTGTTACTCACGCTGGTGCAAGGGATATCCGCCGCTGGCGTTGCGCTGCTGATGGCGGACAGCAGGTGCACTCGGCAGGACAAAATACTGCATTTAAATATTGCCTATATGTACTCTTTTATCGGCATTCTCAAATAATGTTTAAAAAATGAGAGGTAGTGTACTACGAGCGCGTCGTAAAACACGAGATCAATAGTGTATCCGTATGGCCCTCTCCATGGTCTGCCTTGTCGGCTGCTGGTTTAGCCTGCCATGTACTGTGCATGTACGCGGACCACACCACGTGGCCGGTCAGCGAGCGGCCCAGTGCATCGTCCGTCCTATGGATACACCTTAGAAGCTCGGCAGGAGGGGCCCAGTAAATGCATGCGGCGTTCTGTAGACAAAGAACATCGTGTCAAGGATTGTTTGGAAATCTCCACAGGCCGTTTTTTTTTTATTTCCCCTTCATTGTTTGTACTGGGGGTTCCGCTGCTCTGATGAACGCTTGATTTTATTGCAGGGTCGTTCGTCGAATCTCTTCCTTGCTTATTGGTCAGCCTATTTTTCGCTGGTGAATATGGTGTCAATGTAAAATGCGATAATACCTGGAGGGCCATATGTCGCAAATACGCTGCGCAGTCTTCTGGTCGGGGCAGCCGCTGAAGGCGCATGAACAGGAACCACCTCTGCTCGTTTCGAATAGGCGTCAACTAAGCCAAAGAAGTAGCGGCCTTGAAATGGATCATCGAAATCAACATGTAATGTTGACCATGGTTTCCTTGGAGACAATCATGATTTCGACTGTGCTTTCCATCCCACTATCTATGTTCTTGACAAATTTTGAAAAGTTGGACTCTCTTTGCGATACTGCTATCGAGCGAATTTCACCAAACGCGGCTCCATGCAACCAACCTCATTTTTTCTAGTTGTTGCTTCGGAATGACTACTCTTGTCCCTCGCAGAATGCAATTTTCATGAGTTATGAACTTTGTGCGGCCGTCCTGAAAACGTTTCCAATCAATTAGTTTGCCGTCCCATCGCAAGCAAGTAGGGCATGGCGTATATGTGACAGAACAGGACCACGATAGGTGGCTCTGGAGATGACGGGATGGTGGAAGTTGTGTATATAGACTTTCAAGCATGAAACTGTCAGCAAGTCTGGGGACTGTGCCAGGGCTACGTATGAAGGAGTGAAATGCTTAAAACGTCGCCGTTATTTATCACTGTTATTATGTGACCAGACAACTTTGACGTCATTTAAGTCTGGCTATTGCAAGCAGGGTGAGTTTATCTCAAGAAAGGTTGACCAGTGGCGCGATGCTAGAAGCAATGGAAGTGTGGCTTCTCTTCCAAATTTTACTGGCAAGGTAGCCTTGTCCTTTACGGGTGTAACTCCTGGTGTACGGGTAATAGCTGCTCGCTGTTAAGTCTGACGTCTCTACTTAAAGATAGGAAATCGATGTTAAAATGCCGTTTCACCCATAACGGAGACGCTGGCTCGCGTATCTAGCTCCCTTCGGAGAGATCTGCCTGAGCTTGCAACACTCCTACACACGGTAGAACTGTCTGCTCGTTGCTCATCTGTCACGTCTCGTAGAGCTGCGGCTTAGTTGCATACATTTTCGTTATGTTCTTAAGGCCGTGTACTTACTGCTTCTTTTGTTTTCGCCGGCTGTGCTTATTTGACGTTTTATTCAGCTACTTCGTGTCTGTATTTTCGTATAGTGGTATAATCTCGCTATATATGTCTTATATGCTACATGAATCGCAACGTGACTTGGCATGCTGGCATGCTCTGCGTAGTCCGGCTCTCCACAGCGATAAAAACATATCGTCTGTTTCATCTGCGTTCGCATCGGCGTAGGAACTAACCGAAATTGTGGCATACCCTGTGTTTGCATCAACATAATGGGCACGTTTGGTGGTCTGTATGGAAACAAGGAGCTTGACTGCTGACTCGAGCGTCAAGCTCGGTTCGTCAAGCAGGCGTCATTGTAGTGGGGCGCCGTTAATGCCACAAATGAGTCTGCCCCGCAACATGTTAGTAAGAAAGAGGCACTGACAAAAATATGCAATGGCCTCGCTCTCTCATATTCAGTTCGAGTGAAGCACGCACTACTATGTTCCCGAGGAGGGATGGCAGTGGTGGTCAGTAATAGATTCCGTACTCCCAGTCCACTCACCGTTCTTTCGGTGATGCCGTGTAAACGCCGACGGATTCCTCTTGTTGGCGAAGCGGCACATCACCACGAAAGTCTTCAGAATCTCGTAGCTTCACAGCACGCTGAAAGTCTCGTCTGCGGAGATTTTTTCGGGCGTCTTGGACGTCAGCAGTGTCTGCAGCAGGGAGTGCGTATTTCAAGGAGTACGCTTTTTGGCAGGAATGCTTTGACGTCGAAACACAACTTCACTAGCTTGAGACGTCCATATTGAAAGATCGTCCCCAGGTTTCATCAAAAAAAAACCTTTGCCTCCTCCGCCTCACTCGGCCCTTAATATTTAACTGTCACGGGACTGGCAACCAAATTGCTACGCCAGTAGATTTGCTACTTTCAGTACAGTACAAGGTTTAGCGATTCTGCTATAATCGTCAGTAAACATCTCGCAGTGGCTATAACTCTCACTGCCACACACTATCCAACTACATTACCACGCCTGTATCTATAATAGAGTAAAATTAGTAAGTTTATTCAAAGATACAAACGCCCACCTTTCCAAAACGTTTTTCATAATCTCCTTCGGTCTATTATCTACAGCAGAAACACATGTTAAAAAAGCCCTGCGTGTTCTTCACTATAACATTATGTGCAAATCTGGACACCTTTTAAAGGCATCGGTTTTTAACCCACGCTGATGCGTCCCTGCACCGAAAGCACAAGAGGAAGTAAAATTAAAACCCAAGGAAAGCAAAGCAGGATCACAACGGAAGATTGATCACGTAGGCGACGCCAAAACTAATGGAGCGTTAGCAAAGCTGAAAAAGGCATTAGAATATCTAAACATGGCTGTTCCTGCCTTGCACTTACAAGCTATTGAGACCGCCGAAACAAATTCGCGCTAGTGATTAACGATGTTTTGGGAGGCAAGCAAATCATGTCACGTGAAAATGGGAGCTCACTCCAAAAACGCCTCCAAAGAGTGCAGTAACTTGTTTGGCATTGAACAGGTGCACTATTGAACGTCGAGTTGTATGCATTTCGGCAACTAATGTAACTTGCTTGCGCCTTGGTGCACTTCCGCGTAAGCTTCTGATCTATAAAGTGGGATAAACGGAACGTACGTGCTAGTCTTACCTCTCTTCGTGATTTCCATTTTCGCTACCTCTTTCTTACTTTCATTGGTGTTCCGATAAGCTCTTCGCTATAAAGGCACTGTCCTGGTTTCTGTGCTTCGCAATTTTACGGACAATAACGCGGCAAGGACAGGACTGTCGAACTGCAAATTAGTTTCATGTGCTAACCATACACATGTTGCCGCTCTGGGTGCTCAGTTGTAGAAATGAAGGGAATAGCAGTATGTGATGCTTATTATGAAGACGGAACCTTGAATCAATGATGCAGCCGTAGTTCTAAAACACTCTTTACTCTATGGATTATCAGGTTAACATCACCAGATCTGGCCAAATCCCATTGCGTACTCGAAGCTAAACGGACAGAAAAATGATGCCCAAATAGGAAAGACGTGAAAAAAGCGGAGGTTGAAAGCTAGACATGCAGACCTAGCAGTCCAAAAGAAAGTTCAGACGATGCCAGAGAATGTCATGTAGGAAGACTCAATACTTCGGTTCTATTTCTCGCATGCTTCCATGGGGAATTTTAAGGTTGTGTTTGAAACAATTTCGCCCAAAATGAAGGAAAAGGGGTTTAAAAAACAGCCTCGTTTTTTATGCTTTATCGGCTGAATATGTCTACAGAAATATAAAGAAATCGACTTTGTGTAGTTTGTGAAAGAAGTTTGAAAAGAAGTTTGTGAAAAGTCAACAAAGTTACAAACTGCTAAAACACTGAGGATAGGAAAAAAACAATATCTCACACATACTGTAAAATATTGAAAGCAGGCTATGGGTACACATATCCCAGCTTATAATATAGTGATTAAAGCAATATTTACCACAGTTTCTGCTGCCCTCTGCCATTCTTCTTATTACAGCACCTTAACTGTAGCGGACGAAACAAATGTAAATACAAGCAGTATCACTCTGATCATAGCTCGAAAGCGAAACATTTTGTGAGGACAATAATGGAGAAGTCTGGAAAAAGTAAGGGCTCTAAAAGGCAACTTAAGTAATGCAGCAGGGACAGTGAACATCTGCGAACGATAAATATAAATGGCCAATGCGCTATCCCTGCACAGCATGGAAACATGGAACATGTAAAAGGTTACTGACATGACAGGGTAGGCATTATAATGGGGTTACAAATAGAGAAACTTTGCAAAAGTAGTTCCGCAACCCGAGCAGTTTTGGGCTAACAAATGACATGGGAAAATCCTTGGCCCTTTTGCTTTTTTAATGATTTCATGACATGCCTAAAATGGGCGCTGTTTCAGGGCGAAACTTGCATAGGTGAAAGTCGCCGGAATTGGATCGCCGTCATTGTCTTCGTCCCCGGTGTCGGATGCGCTCCAGGAAGTAAAAAAAAGGCCTAGTTCAATATATGGAGGACGTCCGGAATAACACTTGTAGCGTGGCTTCTCCGTGCTGCTCGACGCCTTACCGCTTCGTCTAAACAACAGAAATGTTCTGTCGAATTATTCCTGTAAATAGCATTTCTTTTTATTTTTTTTTCAGTATACCGGCCTCATTATGCTGCCATCATACAGCTGTTTTGTAGCAAGTATTTAGAAATATTGAAACAAAAATCAATTCACAAAACAAAAAGCCTTTTTGTCCTGGCAGTTTTGAAGCACAAGGTCACCCTTCGCAATACTCAGCCATATACTATTCTGCAAAGTGCGCAATATGTGCCAGCACAATGAAAACCTGTGGCATAATTTTTATTGGCGCATTCAGGTCAATAACCACTTGCGCACCAGACTACACGCGAATTTATCTGCGGACGTCGGCAGCAAAAAACTACCAATGTCGAAATCAACTAAGCTGCTTTTACAGCGTCATCGCAAAAGGGACTAACTAGAAGGGCTAATTATTTCTAGGTGGGAGCGCCAGCCTCTGTTCAGACACGAACTATACCATTCAAACAAGTGCAGCGCTCATTTACAACTCTAATATACGCAAGAGCAAGGAGAGAAATACAAAAAAGAAATCTATCATTCAATATAAATTACGCGACGTTCTAGTGATTATTCTTCACCTACAGTTGGATCTTTTACTAAAGGGCAGCACGTTCACTACGCAAAACATATTACAAAAGCCTACTCATGCCGCTGTGAAGTAGAAATATTTAGATGATAATAAATGCATAGCCTGATCCTAATTTAGAGTTCTTCTAGCAGTTACTGCTGCAAGAACGATAACATTTGTCATCATTGCTTTGCCTAGCAAACTTGACAATGCGGGCGAACAAATTGCTACTACTACATATTGGAACAGCTAGGGATACCAGAATGCTTATCTTAATTCTGGCAGTTCGGCTTTAATATAGTTGGATATCGAAGAGGTTTTGAAAAAGTTGACTTACATTTGCAAGTGACCAAAAAAGCGGTACTTGGGTAGAATCGGCCCGTGTCTTTCCGGAGAAAACTCACTTTTACTTTCCGAAAAGTGTTTGTGAAACTGAAAATATTCTTATATCAAATAAAATTATAGCATTAAGAGTAGTTTTGCTAGTGCGCGCATTTCATAAGGCACAATAAAATAAATCACCGCTTGCCGCATCACTTTATATAATGGTGTGTATTCTGCAGCGAAGAGAGAGATACTTCCATCATTGTATCAAAGCATCCCGCTAAAACATTATTTGCAGAAGATGATGCTGAGGGCTTACTACTGCAGTTGTGGCTTGAAATGCGTTTAAGGGGACATAAAGCAAATAAGGCTGACCTAGTACTTACAGGGATTTGGCAGCCTTGAGATCCCATATCATTTATGGTATCGAACTAACAAATTTTTAACAGCCGAAACATTTAACCCCTGGTAAACACATCGTAATTCATACGTTTAAATATTGCAATGGTTATTCAAGTATGGAGTAAAATTAAGCGTTTTAAGCAGTCTTGAAAATGAGCGCAAGTAGCAGCTGGTACAAACGTGCGACGAAAAATCTCATTTTTGGAATCGATGCTTTAGAAAACAGGCATGCATCCAATTTTCGATTTAAAACATAGAACTCAGTTGGCAACCTTTGAACAGGAAAACAAATATTCACGGAAACTAAGAAATAACTCCCAACAGAGAATGAGCATTTAAGGGTTAGGACGCTATGCATGAAACCTTCCGAGCCACATGAGAAGCATCGCGATTTGCCGTGACGCGCAAGTCACATTTACATAGTTTTCCCGTAAGAGAATAAAATAGCAGTGCGAACAAAACAGCGCAAGAAACAATCTATTTCTATTTCCTTCCACCAGCGCAGTGATTTAAAATACAACAAATTAATACAAAATCAATCATCTGACAGGACCAGCGATAGCCAAATTCTTCTAGCACTAAACGTTTTTTTTTTTTTTCGCGTTGCACCACACATCAAAATTTCGAGAAGTCAACGTAAAGTTTTTATACAATGACGTTTTGCGTCCTATACAAAATGGAAGGTGTAATGGGAATAGGCACCTACATTTTAAAAGGAAGATGCCAATGGCCAGCTTTTTGCCATAATGAGCACTTCAACACCAGGAAATGAGAAAGCAAGACTGCTACTATCTTATTTTATTTACTATTTCAAAAGATGTTATACTGATCTCGGCGTCCTTACAGTGTGGTGTGTATAGACTACTCCGTTAGGGAGTGGTTAATCCCTCTGCTATGTTTCCGTGCGATGACACTTTCTCGTTCACTGAGCATGCCTGATTGTGGATACCAATATAGTCAGTGTACGAGTTCAGGGGTGAATGCAGCAGAAACGTGATGCTCAGTCGTGTTCATATAGCCAAGAAACTTGCAGGAATCAACATCGAATCCTCCATCTTGCGGCAAACGCATTGACGCGAGTGCTCGCTGTGCTTTGCGCCCCTGCTCGCGAAGCTAGAATGAATACCGTGTTAGGTACACCAGACGTAGTGCGTTCTTGGGCACAGGTCTTAAGAGAGCAGTTTGCGTCTAATCAGCAAATGACCACAGGGTTCGGGCGCCTTTGGGAATATAAAATGAATGGCCAAGAATATTATCTAAAATGCTGCTGAAAAGTGTTACCACTCTATTAGATTAAAAATACACTACAATTTAGCCATTGTTTGCCCATGCATTTGAATTCTTAGCCTACAGGGTTTTGTCGGAAAAGGAGGCGAGCTGCTGGGGCCAAGTGTTATGGTAGGGTTTTGCTGGTGGTCGTAGAGAGAGAACGCTATTGTTTTCCCAGTAAGTACTAAGCACTTGGGAAGTCTGTTTGCCGTAGCTATGCGCACCCGATCAACGTATCTGTGTTTTTCAGACGAACGCCTAGCGAAACAAAATGTCGTTACCCATGTGTGTAGTTATCGTAGTGTTGATAGCGAGTAAGTTAGGTTGATCTTGCATTGATTCCGTCGACTATATTTTCGTGAACAGTCTAGAAATAAAAGTAAACTGAATTTTGTTTCAACAGTGGAAAAAGGCAGTGTGTATCTTTAGTCGCGAAGGTAGCGAAGATTAAGAGAGGGGAAGATGAAAGGGAGAAAGAAAGTACATAGATGAAGGCTCCAAAATAGTTTGACCATCTGGGATGTTTTAATGTGCACGCATATAAGCTATCGCATAGAGCCCTTCTGTATACCGCCCGCATCGAAATGCGGGAGCCTAGGGCTCACACACGACAACGTAGAAAGTCAATCTTCTATTGGCAATGGCAAAACCTTTAAAATACGCATAATGAAGAGCATGTCTTTGCATAGGGCAGATCATAAATGATAATCGCGGTATTGCAATAATTAGGGGTTCCGGTGGCATAGTCTGCATCAGCCTTCTCCCAATTATGTTCATCCAACAGGGCAGCGTGTCCGCTTTCGGCTGCTTTCGTGGCTTAGAAACAGCGCGCCATGTATGTATGTATAACTTTATTAGGGAGCCGGCAAACGACGGGTTAAAGCGTCGTGACGCTGGCCAAAGCGTCTACCCGTGGTTAAGCCCTACTCTGCACTACCTCATTTGACCTGTTTGTGGTGGGTGTGAGGCTTGTGCTTTTCGAGCGCACCCCGGGCCTGCTGGACGGCCCATAGTTGCATGTCCTTGTCTGTATTCTGCACAGCACTTTGAAGTTCCGGCGGGTATGTCCTGGATGCAGCTTCGGTCGGGAACCTGGCACAGTCCCACATGATGTGCCATTGGTCATTCCCTGTTCTTAAATGGACAGTGCATTTGGCTTCCTTCGCCAGTGTTGGTACATTTTTCGCCTTCGTGCGTTAAAGATCCCCAGGGGGTCGAAATTACTCCGTAGCCCTCCACTACGGCTCCTCTTTCTCTCTTTTCACTTTCACTCCCATCTTCCTCCCTTCCCTTACGGCGCGGTTGCGGTGTCCACAGAAAACAAGTGAGATAGTTACTGCGCCTTTCCCTTCCTATAAATAAATCAGGTTTAAATCAGGTGTTCTGTGCATTTTTTAAAATTTTTAGGCCAAGGTGCCCTCAGCATATTGCTAGCCTTTTCTGTTTGAACGATCAAAGCCATCGCCCGCTCTTCCCTGGGAAAAGTAAATATTGAGCGCATTTTTTGTCTGCAAATATTTGCTATGGCTTCAGAAGACTGGATTGTGGCTATGCGAAAACATTGCGAGATATTGTACGGCCTCTCCTCGACGCCATATTTCTAAGAAGGCTAATCTCGTTTTGTTGAAGAGGAAATGGAGAGAAAGATATAGGTACCTTTATTAATGCAGAAAAATAATGAAGCTATGGTTGGGTTCCTTAGTTCAAAGCGCGGCCCCGACTGAGGGTTTCCTCACATTGCAGATCAGCAAAAGATGACTGGGGAAGATACGACCAGCGTCCCATTGAGGCCTTTGATCTGTTACTTTGATTGAGGGCTGCTCGAACATTCCTGCACCATGTGAGGGAGCAGAAATGACTAGCGTGGGCTTTTTTGGGGTGCAGCCCTTCAGAGGTCTAAAGAGCTTTAAAACCGAAATCGCCCACATCAGTACTTTTGGTTGGTTTGGTTTACGGGGTTTAACGTCCCAAATCGACTCGGACTTAGAGACGCTATAGAGGAGGGCTCTAAAAATTTCCACCACCTGGAGGTTTTTGACGGGCACTGACATCTCACAGCATTTTCACCGCTATTGAAAAGCGGTCAGAGATGTCGGTATTTGATTCCTCATCCTTGGGCACAGTAGTCTAGCGCCCTATTCACTGCGCCACCGAGTTCAATGTTTTTTAACAACTTTTTTCGGATGCAAGGGAAAATAATTCACCGCCAGAAATAAAATCACTCGTGATTTAGCATGGTTAGGCCGTAATTTAGGAACACTAGTACTTTGATTTCGGCTCGTACCTATTCATTACCGTAATCCAAATATTTCATATTAAGAAACAGAACACCGAGCGTATTTATCTCTAAAGCTCGGCAGCCGTATAAATGTGAAAGCGTGGCCTGGCAGTTTAATCTCTGGCTCAAAATCCAAAGGTAGTGAAGGATTTTTCTCCCATGTCAGAATTCCTGCCAGCGTTGGCAGCTCCTGACAGTACCAATACGAACAGGTCTCTTGACGGTACACAAACCGTTGACATAGACACATACGTGTCGCACAAACCTCGAGCTTTACGTGCATCCCCGAGTAGAGCGAATGAATGGACGGTGATGATGGCTAGGAGTTCTACAAAAATCTTCGAGAATGCTTGGAAGAGCACGCGATAGCTGTTAATATTTCGTGGTAGTCATCAACACTCATGCAACGCCTTGCATGAATCATACACTTATTCACTGACCACAGCCGTTCTCTTTCCCTTCATTCTTTTTGTGTTTTGCTTAGCATTGCTTCCTAACGTCCATTCAGGAGCTATGTAAACACTTCGTACTCCGCCGGGGTGGCGCAGTGGTTACGGCGCCGACTACTGTGCCCAAGGAAGCAGGCGGCCGCTTTTCGATGCAGGCGAAAAGCAGGGCGCCCGTGTGGCCTAATGCAAAAACCAGTGCCACTGGGTGCCAGCGCTCCAGCGCCATACCTGATTATGGTCCCAGTATGACGCTGGAAACTGGGCGCACTGGGACGCGGCATACTGGGACGCTCAGCACTGCCGGCACTGTTCGCCCGAAGAAAAGGCGTGGGAGAAAAATTAAAAAGTAAAAAGTAACGAAACAAGTTAGGTACACAAAAAAACCTAAAAAAAGTAAAAAACAAGAAAAAAGTAGCGTACCAAGCGCGCCTCGAACTACGTCCATAGGTACTTATCAATCACTAGCTCAGCGCGCTAACCACTCGATCACGCCGAGAACTGAATTTTTTTTAAGTATGTCTGTATTTTATGTCATGACCCGCATTTATAAGTTTGGGACTTCATGTTTCGCAATCTACAGGCCATTGCTACCGCTCTAACAATTGCAACTTCTTGATCATTTTAGCTTGCTGTCTGCTCTTACGACTTGCAACTAATGTTCTGGGTGCCTATGCGCGCTATTTTGTGCACTGGAATCATTTTAACATGTGGAGTTCGACATCGCTGGCAAATTTACCAACGCCGGCTCTTGGGTGGTGCTCTGCTACCGTGGGCGTAATTTTCGCTGACTTTAATAGAAGCCTTCAAGGAAAAACGTGCGAGCGAGCTTCAATACCGGCAAGCGACGCAGCGATGACCCTAATTGCGTGTAACTAAACCTTATTTGTATGTAAACATTACGGGAAGCGTTGCGATGACCGAGGGCTCGGCTGCTTGATACGCAGAGTAAGAAGGAGCGCAAAAGCTTGAGAAACACGCCAAATATTATGTATTGCTGTGCGGTGTCAGTGCACGTTAAAGAACTCCAGGTGGTCGAAATTTCTGGAGCCCTCCACTACGGCATATCTCATAGCCTGAGTCACTTTGGGACGTTAAACCCCACAAACCAAACACTTCGTTTTTCTTTCAAAGACCGCAGTGCAGGTGTTTGAGGATTCCACAGAGTAGCAACAGCGTTTCTGCTTCTTTTGTATGCTTTTAAGGCCAAAGCTTTACTTCGCTCAGGAAATGTCGAACCAATGACATAAAAATACAACGGGCTTTCATATGAAACTGTGACGCAGCCATTTCTTGGGCAGCGTTTGCGGGTGGCGTCAGACCATTTCGTTTCCCTCTCTGCCTTCATCTATCTATTAGTCAAGTGGTAGGCTGAATTGTAAAATGAATACAAAGCGGCGGCATATGTTGCACTGTATTTAGTACGCGAATAATTGCAAAAAGAAGTAGTCACCAACGAGTGTGACAATGTGCCGTTCCTTTGCTCAAAATCGACCAGTGTTCTTTTTGGAGAAATCACACACAGGCAATCTCTGTGCCAGTCTCCCAATGTTAAGTCGCAAAATAAAACAATGCCAGACAATGCCAAAAAATGCCAAACAATGCCAAACAATGCCAAACAACACTTTCGAGCTTCTTAGTGAGCTCAAACAGTTCAAACGCGGCGAATCTATCATTTTGTTTTGTTTCCAACATCTATCTGCCCCGCCGGGGTGGTGCAGTGGTAAGACGCCCGACTACTGTGCCGGAGTTCCCGGGATCGAATCCCGGCCTCGGCGGCTGCGTTTCGATGGAGGCGAAACGAAGTGGCGTCCGTGTGCTGTGCGATGTCAGCGCACGTTAAAGATCCCCAGGTGGTCAAAATTTCTCCGTAGCCCTCCACTACGGCCCCCCTTTCTCTCTATCCACTTTCACTCCCACCTTCATCCCTTCCCTTACGGCGCGGTTCAGGTGTCCACAGAGCAAGTGTGACAGATACTGCGCCTTTCCCTTCCTATGAACCAACCAAGAGAGAGAGAGAGAGAACAACTTTTATTTAAAATGCCTGCAGAATCGGTTAGGCTCCCTCCACGCAGGGAGGACGAGCTTTTACCGCGACGCGGCCACTACGTCAGTCTCGTGCGTTGTGCTCCTTGAGGTCTTGTTACGTCCCTCGCTACTTCCGCGGGTTCGAGAGGGCGGCCGCCCCCTTCTTGGGGGTGCTGCCCCCCCTCTCCTCGGTTTCGCTCGGTCGCTGCCTCTCTAGAGCTGCCGAGACCTGCTGGACGGCCTTGAGTTGTGTCTCTTGATCACAGCTCCTCGTTGCAGCCTCTAGCTGCGGCGGGATCGTCGTCTTCTCGCTGGCTTCGCGCGGATTTACTCTACAGTCCCAAAGGATGTGAGCCGCGGTGGCTCTCTCCTTCGCGCATAGTCTACACATGTCGCTCGCGTGCACACTCGGACACATGTGCTTAGCTAGCACCGGGGTAAGCAGGGACCCTGTCTGTAACTGTCTGTATAACACTGCCTCCTTCCGGGTAAGCCCCGGGTGAGGTGGCGGCATAGTCTGTCTGTTCAGTCTGTACCATTTCACTATTTCGTTGAAGGTGGTCATCTTGTCCTTGGCACTGCGCCGCGACCAAGACTCCGAGTCGGCCGTGCTTGCAGCCGCGCGGTTGGTTAGTCCTCGCGCGGCCGAGTTGGCCGTCTCGTTGTGGTTCACGTTTCCGCGTTCCGACACGTCACTGCCCATGTGGGCCGGAAACCACTTGATAAAAGACTTCCTGACGGAACGGACCACCGAAATCTGTGCGGGAGACCTGCAGCTCGAAGAGAAGAAGCTGGGCAGCGTCGGAACTCCGCAGGGGTCGGTAATCTCCCCGCTACTCTTCAACCTCGTGATGAACCAACCAACCAACCAACATCTATCAGCGGACATGTGGAGATGTGGCTTGACCTAAGGGCGATGACACAATGACACAACGTACAATCTGCAGAAACACGGTAGCGCCTAAGTTAAAACTTGTACCAAGCATGCAAGCGGTGTTGACCTACCGTCCCAGTAACGTAGGACCAGTAACTGCCCCCCATGCTGTCTGCATGAGGCAGCGGAGGTGGTGGTGGTAGAAATATTTTATTGCCATTTGGAACAAATATTGGGGGCGAAGCCCCCGGTGGTCTTCATGAGAGACTCCCTGTAGGAGCAAAGTTCGGTGATGGGTGATGAGGAAAGGTGGGGCATGTAAGAAGGATGTGTAGGAAGTGTCCTGGTTTGCCACAGAGTCTGCATGATGAGGAAAACTGGTCTGGGTATCTGGCATGTAGTAGCGTAGGGTATGGAGCAGTCCGAGTCAGCAAGCTTCGCCAGTGTACGGCCTGCACTAAGGTGAGAGAGGGGGCTGGGGGTGTATATTCCCTTCGTTTGTTCCGGAAGTACGAGAGAATATCGCGGAAGGAGAGCAGGCACTCCTCGGCCTGTAGAGGGGGCTCCATTCCTCTAGCCCGGAAAGTAAGGCCTCGGGCTAGGGAATTAACCTCCTAGAAATTAAAAGATAACGCGGAGCTCGTAGTCAGAGTAATTAAGAAGACGTCCGACAGAAGGAGTGGTCTCACGGAGGCTAGTAAACTCAGACTCGTACAAGCTTTTTGTCGCGAGCAGAATCTGCTACGCGACTCCGTTCCTAAATATCAACAAGACCGAAGAATGCGAATTAAACACCATAATTAAGAGATGCACGAAGTGCGCTCTAGGACTCCCCATAACTACTTCTAACGACATTCTAGAGAAAATTGGGTTGTATAATGAGTGGAAATAGCTAGCTGCGGCGGTCAGTCTGTCCCAGAGAGAGCGACTCGCAGGAACGGCGGCGGGTAGGCAAATCCTCGACTGGGTAAACCTACTAGCGCACGGGGAAGGCGAAAGTGTCAAAGAAAGCATAGATCGAGAAACCAGAAAGCATCTATACGTCTCGCCCATACCGAAAAACATGCAGCCCGTACACGGCGAGGGGAGGAGGAAAAAGCAGAGCTAAGCACCTCGCTAACAAATTGGACAAACTCCCACCGGGATCGGTCGCCTACACTGATGCAGCGATCGGGAAAGAAGGCGACGTAACCTCGGTCGCCCTATTAGACACTGGGATCGCCATAGGAATCGAAAGAAACCGAGATCTACAGCCGGTAGAGGCGGAGGAGATTGAAATAGCCATTGCCATTGCACGACCAGGCGTGAAACACGTCATCAGCGATAGCAAAGCGGCGGTTAGGAATTTTAGCAAGGGCAGAGTCAGCAATCGTGCTGCAAAAATTCTGAACGCGTCCTCTCTCGCCGAAAGCGTGACCATAATCTGGACCCCGCCCCGCCGGGGTGGTGCAGTGGTAAGACGCCCGACTACTGTGCCGGAGTTCCCGGGTTCGAACCCGACCGCGGCGGCTGCGTTTCGATGGAGGCGAAACGAAGAGGCGTCGTGTGCTGTGCGATGTCAGCGCACGTTAAAGATCCCCAGGTGGTCGAAATTACTCCGTAGCCCTCCACTACGGCTCCTCTTTCTCTCTTTCCACTTTCATTCCCACCCTCCTCCCTTTCCTTACGGCGCGGTTCGGGTGTCCACAGAGCAAGTGTGACAGTTACTGCGCCTTTCCCTTCCTGTGAACCAATTTATTATTATTTATTATAATCTGGACCCCAGCACACGCCGGTCTCGCCGGCAACGAGGCTGCCCACATGCTCGCCCGCTCCTCGCTACCTCGGGGTGCTGCGGACGCCTTCACAACAACATCTAAAAGCAAAGAATGTATTGGTACGTTTAGGGATGTAACCGACAACCTGAAGAAAGACCGGAGGATATATCCGCCACCGGATAGATCCCCGAGTAAAAAGGAGTCATACGACTGGAGAAGACTCCAAGCTCGAAATTTCTTTTCGCCCCTGCGGAGGAGTTAGACGGGTGCCAGAGGGCGGAAGAGGGACGGTGCAGAAACCGAAATTTGTAAATTTTGCGGCCACGTGGCAACATTAGATCACATAATACGGAGATGCGTTCGTGCCCCAGGGCACAACGCGAATAAAACTAGCGATGAATGGGAGAACACGCTAAAAAGCTCCGACGAACAAACTCAGCGATTTGCCGTCCGCCTGGCGGCCGAGGCGGGAGACCTCTTCTCCTAGACGGGGCCGGGTGTCCTCTGGCCGCGCCTCCCTGCCTCCCTGGACGCCTGCGTGTGGACCCGGAGGTGGCTGCCGCGCCATATTGGGCGGAAATAAATGTTCTTCCTCCCTCCCTCCTCCTCCTCGTTTCCAGGGAGGTTAGCATGTGCTGGCGTCCAGATGAGGGTTATGGGGTGCCGGGGCTGCCAGAAGCGTAACATGTGAGCAGCGGTGCGGGATATATAGCCGTTGGCATAATTTAGAATCGCAGATTTGGAGTCAGAGATAACTTTTGTGGCAGATGTAGAAATGAGAGCAAGCGCAATGGCTGCCTCATCTGCCTCTGTGGTGAAATTGGTGATTATAGAGCTGGAATTAAGCAGTTTTGCTTGATAGTCGGCTACAGCCAGGACCATACGGGAGCCTGACGTATATTCCGCTGCGTCCGTGTAGATCACCTCGTGGTCGTCGCTACATTGTCTGTGAAGGGCGTGAGCCCTTACTATTCTGCGGCCCTCGTCACGCTCAGGCTGCATGGTTTTAGGGATGTGATGTATGATGAGGTTAGAGCGGATGTTATAAGAGAAAGGAGGACACCGTCAATGGGGTGTGTAACTGGGTTAAGGTTGGCTCAGCTACAGAGCGAGTAACAGGCCAGTTCATTTTCGTTTCCTTGTTCCTAGAGCCACAACAACGATCGCCAGCAGTCGGGATGGATCTCTGGTACTGCCACCTTGGCGGGGCAAAAGAAAAAAAACAAAGCAACTATGAACTTTTGTGTGAAAGGAAGGCGCGGTATCTTTCTTGCTTTTCGGTATGAGTGGCAGGCAGCAGGAAGTGAACCCTACCGGTGTACCCGGGTTGTTGTTGTGGCTCTAGAAAGAAGAAAAAGAAAATGCACGGGCCTGCTGCAGGCTCTGTAGCTGAGCCACCTCCGCTGCCTTGTGAGGACAGAAGAGAAAATTGACATGGAAGAAAAAGAAGAATGGAAAGACACGCGCCGCAACAGCCATCATCCACCACCGAATAGGTGGCAGGTGCAATGACGGGCTACAACAGATAAAAATTCGGTGGCCGGCTAGCCCCCGCCGCAAGCGGCGTTGACCTACCAGTCAACCCCCCTCACTCTACACACACACACACACACACACACACACACACACACACACACACACACACACACACACACACACACACACACACACACACACACACACACACACACACACACACACACACACACACACACACACACACACACACACACACACACACACACACACACACGCGCGCGCGCGCGCGCGCGCGCACGCGCACACACAACCACCTTGTTGATCTTTTGTTCCGCGCAGCCCCGGAGGGCCAGGAACAGCCAGCCTTCATCACCTCTGGAGGCTGTAATTTGATGGAAATAACGCCAAGTTTTCACTGTGCTGTGAAATGTCAGTGCACGTAAAGATCACCAGGCGGAATGAAATTACTCTGGACACCTCCACTATGGCACCGCTTTCGTATTTCATCAGTTCCTCCCACAGTTAGCCCTTCCTCCTTCCTCCCACAGTTAGCCCCGCCGTTGTGGTGCAGTGGTAAGACGCCTAACTACTGTGCCGAAGTACCCGGGTTCGAACCCGACCTCGGCGAAGGCGTTTCGATGGAGGCGAAACGAAGAGGCGTCCGTGTGCTGTGCGATGTCAGCGCACGTTAATATCCCCAGGTGGTCGAAGTTACTCCGCAGCCCTCCATTACTGCTCCTATTTCTCTCTTTGCACTTTCTCTCCCACCTTCCTCCCTTTCCTTACGGCGCGGTTGAGGCGTTCAATAAAAGAACTGAGACAGTTACCGCGCCTTTCCCTTCCTATAAATTAATCAATCCTCCCACTGTTAACTGAGACAGATACGGTACCTGTTCCTTTCTGCAGCTCAATTGAATATATTTGAAGACGTCTCTTTCCTGAAAAGATGCGCAATCTCCTAATGCTAAAAATTCGCGTAATGAATAGTCGCTGTTACAGGCATCATCCCGTCTGCTCCTGATTCGGAACTGATATGTCGCCCTTTAATTAACAGTCGATAATACTATTGATACTGGTGTCAATATTTGCTCAATTTTTGGCTAGCGACATTTTGCGCCAGCACTGTTTAGTTCATGTAGCTTGAGCAATTTTTTTTGCAAATGAAATGAATTATTGACTGAGCAGCTAATGTGCCAGAGATATGGCCATCAATACATTCATATTATTAAAGTTCGAAAGTAGCTAGGAATTAAATATGAATAAATATATTCTTGTTTTTATTTTATACCCCATAAATGCTACATAAATTTGTGTAACGGCTTCTAATCTAAACTGAACAGGTAAACATTTCATGTGTCATCCAAGAAATCTAGTTAGAGAATGCAAGCATTTCAAGTTTCTTGCCTTTAAACCTGCTTATCCTTTCTGAATGAGTCAGTCAAACCGCTGACAATATGAGTTGTTCCGCCACAGACTTCACCACAGTTTTAACTCCTACTTGGCGGTACTAATCTTTTCTGCCAGCTTTTTTTTTTTTTTTTGTCTGGAACCACTCAAGTTATACCAGCATATCACAGCTTGCGGCTAGCTACATACAAGCTCGAGTAATACTCAGAAGAGCGTCCGAAATATGGAATAATTTTTTTAGAGAAATTTTGTTAAGGGTCGGCCTCCATATACTTTATACAACCGACAAAGAATAGAAGGTCAGAAAAGAAAGTGGAAGCAGTTTTGAACAATGCTACGTTAACAAATTTTAAATCGTTGGCGAAAATTAGTCCAGCGTAATCTAGGCTGGCTGCATGATGGCGCTGAACGTTTTGTGCAGGCTTATCTTGCACATTATACCGCTTATAATGTTTTGAAAGCAGGGGCTAAACACAGAAGATCAGGAATGACTTCAAACAAGAACGCTAATGTAATATTTCCGTCGCCCACCATCCTGGAGTTGCGTTCCAATAAAATCCCTAGAATATATATATATATATATATATATATATATACCACCATCATCATCATCATCATTAGACTGACTGTACCCACTGCAGGGCGAAGGCCTCTCCTATATTTCTCCAATTAACTCGGTTCTGAACTAGCTGCATCCACCATGACCCCTGCGAACTTCTTAAGCTTACCGCCCACCTAACTTTCTGCCGCCCCCTGCTACGCTTTCCTTCCCTTGGAATCCAGTTTGTTACCCTAAGCGACCATCGGTTATCCTCTCTTAGCACTACGTGTCCCGCCCATGCCCATTTCTTCTTGATTTCCACTAGAATGTCAGTACCATGAGGTATTTTTCTGACCCATTCTGCACGCTTCCTATCTCCTAATGTTACCCCTACCATTTTTCGTTCCATAGCCCTCTGCGTTGTCCTCAACTTAAGTAGAACCCTCTTGGTTAGCCTCAACCTTTCAGCCCCATAGGTGAGCACAGATAAGATACAACGGTTGTATACTTTCCTCTTGAGCGATACCGGTAAGCTGCTAGTCATAATCTGCGAGTGCTTGCGAAATGTGCTCCATCCCAATCTTATCCTTGTTATTTCCTTTTCATGGTCCGGATCTGCGGTTGCTACCTGTACTAAGTAGACATATTCGCCTACTACTTCTAGTGCTTCGCTACCTAACCTGAACTGCTGTTCCTTCCCGAGGCTGTTGAACATTACCTTAGTCTCCTGCATATTGATTGTCAAGCCTACCTTTCTACGTTTCCTGTCTAGGTCATCAATCATTATTTGCAGTTCATCCACCGAGTTACATAGCAAGGCAACGTCACCAGCAAATTGCAGATACTGAGGTATTCTCCATCTACCCTTATCCCTAACTGCTCCCAATCCAAGTCTCTGAATACTTGCTCTAAAAAAGCTGTAAAAAGTACTGGGGAGATCGTGTCTCCTTGCCTAACACCTATCTTTATGGGAATTTTGTTACTTTGTTTATGCAGAACTACGGTTGCTGTGCATGCAGCCACTATATATATAAATCTTCCAGCACTTTCACGTACGGCTCGTCTACCCCCTGATTTTGCAATGCCTGCCTCACCGCCGAGGTTTCTACTGAGTCAAATGCTTTTTCGTAATCAATGAATGCTATGTATAGAAAGGCTGGTTATATTCCAAGCATTTTTCTATCACCTGGTTGATGGTATGGATATGATGGATAGTAGTGTACCGCTTCCGAAAACCTGCTTGATCCTTTGCTTGGCTGCAGTCTAAGGTTGTCCTTATTCTATTAGCGATTACCTTAGTAAATACCTTATGCGTAACAGACAGTAAGCTGATTGCTCTCTAATTTTTAAGTTTCTTAACGTTACCTTTCTGATGAATGAGGATAATGTTTGCATTCTTCCACGGTTCCGGTACCGTCGATGACACCAGGCACTGCGTATACAGGGTGGCCAGTTTTTCTAGCACTATATCCCTCCTGTCTTTGAACAAAACTGATCTTCTCCAGCTGCTTTCCCCCTTTTCATAGTTTCTAATGCTTTTATGACCACGTCCTTCGTCACTGGTGGAACGCCTGATTGTTTCTCCCCACCGCCAATCTCAATACGGTCCTGATATATGTATATATAATATATATACATGTGAAGGAAAGAAGCCAACAGTCGACGAGGCCAAGGAAAGCGTAGGGGATATATACATGTGTGTGTGTGTGTGTGTGTGTGTGTGTGTGTGTGTGTGTGTGTGTGTGTGTGTGTGTGTGTGTGCGCGTGCGTGCGTGCGTGCGTGCGTGCGTGCGTGCGTGCGTGCGTGCGTGTGTGTGTGTGTGTGTGTGTGTGTGTGTGTGTGTGTGTGTGTGTGTGTGTGTGTGTGTGTGTGTGTGTGTGTGTGTGTGTGTGTGTGTGTGTGTGTGTGTGTGTGTGTGTGTGTGTGTGTGTGTGTGTGTGTGTGTGTGTGTGTGTGTGTGTGCGCGTGCGTGCGTGCGTGCGTGCGTGTGTTTGTGTGTGTGTGTATGTGTGTGCGCGTGTTTGTCTATGTTATGGTTATCAAGCTATCGATACTTTCTCTTCAACTATTATCCTTTCCTTGTACCATATACTAAAGACCGTAAATAGTAACCATCCTTCAAACCTCCAGGTTTGCGCCAGAACACCACTGTACATCTGGTCATGTCCGGATTCACTTCTAGTTGCATGACTGAAAATAAAGCAAGTCTGTGAAAACATCCGTTCTGTCACACTGCAGTTACCACCCTAATATTGTGGTATACACACGCAAACAAAACATACTAGGGTTTGTATTTGTTATAAACGAAATTTTCAGACAATTTATTAATGTTTTGATACAATGTGAGGAAACAAAGATCAGTTGTGGTGCGGCGCTTTGTTCTTTTTTTCTTCGGCCTAGCCAATAATAAGCCATTAGCTTCTATTAGACATTTTCGCCTACCTTGAAAAGAGAAATATCAAGATCTTATCGTTTGCCGTGCATGTGGAGAGTTAATTGAATTCTGGCCACCAGTGTAAAGCCTTTCTATATAGGTTAAAACTTTAGATTCATGTATCAGTCACAATACTACAATTCAACGATTATCATATAATTAGGGGTAGGTATTGTTTGGCAGTGCTACTACTAAGAGGTTTGAAGAAAGGGAAATCTTCTAAAACTGCACGAGAAGAGAAATAAATTATGCAGACGACGTATCCGACAAAAATGAGGGCCAGTTTACGTGAAAAACTAAGTATATGCTATACAGGGGGGAAGGGGTAAAACACCTGAATCAAGACTGAAAAAAATTGAGAGGAGATACGTCCAATAAAAGAGAACAATCAGAAACGAGGTTGTACGATAGTTTGAAGCCTTTGTGAAAATCTGAACGTATCTAAAGCCAAATTTCAAGCTCCCATGGCAGAAAAAAACAAAACAAAACAGAAACTTTAAGAGCAATGCCACGAGGCTTCATTTACCCGACTGAGTATATAATCCCACGAAAGTGAACCCTCAATCCGTCTTTTATTCCTTTCTTTAAATCGATGTACAAACTCACGAAAACGAATCTTATTTCTATGCAGATTTTGGGGCCCGGGTAAAAACGTTTGCATGCGCCGCGCACGCATCGCCGCGTAACTCTCAAGCAATCATGCAGAACAAAATGAGCAGAAAATCAAGCAGAAAAAAAAAGAGGAATGATTTGTCCTGGTTTCTAATTTTAGGCCAATGCAGATAAAAGTTACCGCTATTTACAGTGACCCGAAATACGGAACACAGATACTGTGTTGTCAAATCAGATATTTCCAAGGAATTGTAAGAATAAGAAGGCAACAAAAGGCCGAAAATAGGACGGAGGTTGTCACCGATGGAACGACAGAAATAAAGGAAATATAAGTATAAATGGTGCAGCAGCTTTAAGTAGGAAGCATTACTTGCTGCATATAGGCCAGTAGAGTACATTTGTTAAAAGGAGGCCTTAGGTTAAAAGGAGGTTAAAAGGTTAAGCTAGGTTAAAAGGAGACCTTATGTATGCCTGCGTCCGCAAAGTGATATGCGAAAAAACACACACACACACACACACAAGCTACTCTCAGGATCTATTAATGCCATCGCGTCACTTTCTTGAGCGAGCTTTAGTGTACCCGATTTTTTGCTATTGAGTATGCCAGCGGAAGACATTGACACGACGAAGACAAATGGACGCATTGGCATTGAACTTCCAAATGGCGTTCATTAGATGAAACTACTTACTTACGGATATATAAGGATGCCTGTAGCCCAGCAAGACCGTTTCGCACACCTTCCATACTATAAAAATGAATCTTTTGCCATAACAAGTGAGCAATATGTGCCCATCCTAGTACTTAACTTTCTCGTTGAACAAGCGGCTTCGCGAACTGAACTATTGTCTCTCCTACACCGGGTCGCAAGGCCAGCTCAAGCTTTTGGTAGTTGCTGAGGCATAGCAGAAGCTCTAGACGTAGTATTGTGCTACAAACCCCAGGGCCGAATGTTGCCCCCGCCACGTTTTGTACAGGGTCCTTCAAAATATGTGCGAACACGGCGAAGCGTGCCCGCGCTCCGTGAGCGTCAGCGCATCCGGCGCGGTCGAGCATCGAAACAATGTGGCGCATGCGCACGCTATGTGCGCATGCGAACGCTTCGAATATGTGCGAATATGCGAATTTGTGCGAATATGCGAATATGTGCGAACGCTTCGCCGTGTTCGCACATATTTTGAAGGACCCTGTACATTTCTCGTCTGAATGTCAGTGCTCTATCTTTTTGCCAGTAAATAAATAGGGTGGGTTCGTTGTAGTTCCGAAAAATCTGAAAGCATTTGCTGGTCTTAATCCCCTCTTTTACGAGGTAAACCGAACATTTCTATGGAGGATATAAATGGAAGCCAAGATTTGTGCAGCGAGATAAGCATTGACATCTTGGTCTATTTCGTTAAAAATCTGAAATCTGACCGACAAGCCGGAGCAGTCGCATCGTTGTATAATGTCGAAGAATATGACACGTTGCAAAAATCAGCAGCTATGTTTCAACAAAAGTTCAACTTCATTTCTACCGACGAACATTTCGAAATACGAGGTTCGAGTGAGGTAAACGAGTACCTGAAAGGGACACACAAAAGAATGTTCGGAACGTTCAATAAATGTAAACACCTGTATTATTCTTTACCGCAGCGGCGTGACTTGTTTTGTGGAGATCGAAGCTTACGGATCGGTTCACTTTCAGAATACTGGGGTCAAACAGGTCGGGGGATTCATCAAATTGCTTGCTGTGCATCTGAATATTATTAATAATATTATTATTCAGTGGCAAAAAAAGCCTGTATGCGAAAACAAAAACGGATAAGGGATTTAGATCGGTAAGTTCCTGCATCAAGGAACTTACACGATCAGGCCGCCCATCTTCACTGCTTTTGCTAAACGCCTTTTACAGAAATACAAACATGAAGAAAGTACCAGCAACAAAGATGAAGAACCATCGCAAAGGAGTGTGGTCGTTGTGCCGTACATACCCAACGTGTCACGCCAATTCGAGAAGACTGGATGGCGCAGTGACGTGTTCCAATTGTCCCCTATGAAAATAGGTACGCTTTGCGTGGGTATTAAGAAGGGGGCACACCCAGCCTCGGCAGTGACGCCCTACTGGAGCGCCTTTAAACTGTTTGCTTTTCTCACTAGGTCATCTTTTACGGCGCGGTGATCTATACAGCAAGCTTCATCTCAGGTTCTCTATACTCCCATGGGAACTCGACTGGCACTGGAAAACCACAGAAATCAGCGGTGAGGCACAGTAATTGATGAGCGAAAACGTTCTTTGCAATCGCCCACGGAGAATAGATGAAGCAGTCACCATTCATTGGGTGTCCAGAAGAAAGTGTGGGACTCCTGCCGTGATGACGATTACTTGGCCTCCTGCAGAAAAGAACCTGCGGAAAGACCAGCAGTTGCGTGAACACGGCGGTCATTGTAGAGCCTGTTTCATGCCTATGGGCTAAGCTAAATCTACGAATTTTAAGCAGATTATTGTATATTTTATGTACTTTGAAGAAGTGGGGCTGGGGATACTTGCTGCTGACGAAGACACCATTGTTTTGTGCTGACGGTTGTTGTTGCTGCGACACGCGACTCTCTACTTGTTTCATCGTTCCATCTCTCCCAACTTACCCTATCCTACTACATGGGACAATGAAAATGGTATAGATGGAGCCAGCTGAGGGGCTCGTACATTTTCTCCTTTTTTTCTTCCTTCAATCGCCACAGAAATATCTGATCCACTTAGGTACAAGCTCCAAGAGGTATAAGTAGGCGTAAGCACATTAAATCTTTGTTTTTTTTTTTTCACACTTCGCTGGCGCTGGTCACTTCCATGGCCGTCACGAATGCCTGCTGCGGCCGTTTCAGATGAGATTCTTGCGAGAGGATTTCGATGCGGAAATGTAAGGCTGGGGGTAAAGCTGTTGATGAAGTTAAAATCTGAGTGCCTACATGCATGAAGTCATCGCTCACAGCCCGAACGAGTGTTCGTGTGCATCTCACGGTAAATTTATTGACGCCGACAAGACAGAGGAGTGAGAACACCATATTTGTCAGTGAGATGACAATTTTCTACATCCTCCTCCGCCTCTTCAGGTGGCTGGCTGTTAATCTCTGTCGGCGAACTCTTGTGCTCTTGGCGAGTCCCGAGACTGGACGTCCTGTATAAGTTTATAAATATGTATATGGTTATATACGAGCAAGATGTCAGACGGCGCAAAGCCTCCTCCTGATTTCAGTTGTTAGTTTACTTTATCTAGGCGCCTGAAACTTACTTGAAACAAGCATTCAAGCCTTTAGAGTTCTTCGGCATCCTCCCATTTCAGCGACTTATTGGTGCTTCCAAAATATAATACTACTGTGTCAAGAATGGTCAATGATTTTATTGCGATAGCGATACCGCGCCATGTTTCGAGCCGTCCCGTGGCCCCGGCGGAGGCCACGCTTGGCCACGTTCCTCCTCCTCCGAGGAGTAGGAGGAGCAGGAGCAGATGAAGAAGAGTGGTAACTTACGATCTCCCATCATACTCTTAAAGGATGAGCCTAAGTGTCCCCAATAATGTTGCACCTTACACTGATATGGAGGATAGGGGAATAATGTAGCAAGCAAAAGAAGATCCCGCCGTTGCTATCGCATTGCGACTAGGTTTAACCAGAGTTAAACCACAATTAATTTTCGTTTTGCCAATTATTCGTACGAAAGTACACAGGTTTGAAGCATAAATGTCATTTTTCAACAGTGTCCTCCTCCCTGTCAAGTATACATATACACACACACGCACATAAATAAATAAATATATATATATATATATATATATATATATATATATATATATATATATATATATATATATACTTTCTTCATCAGAACACAAGTTTGCGTATTAATTCCTGTTTTCCACTGGTTACAAATTAAATCTTTCAGAGGTTTCCACAGGCAAGGTTTGAGACAAATTGACGACATATCAATGCCCATGGCCCAAACAGGTAAAAGTAGGAGGGTTTATGATGTGGACTGTATGCGTTTCAGCATCAGACAAGAATATGATGAATTGTAGCTTCTTCTGCATCCTTCCGATCACGAAGGTCAAAACACTGTTTGATGTTCCTTCTTAGTACAAAGTGTTGTGAAGAGATATGGTTAGGCGGCAATAGCTGGCAGGCAAATAGAGAGAAGTAGCTCAGCTTGCTCACGCATGCCCACAAGCTTACCACCTCGACACATGATGGCGCAGGGGCCAGTTTCGGAGCCGTCAGCGGACAGATGCATATCAGAAAACGCGTTACAAATATATGCATGAAGCGCTTCGGAATGACTTCAGTGTCAACCGGAAAGCTTCTTGAATTAATGTGCAAGCATTTAGTCTATCTGACTTTATCCATTGGAAAGGAAGTAGGCTATGCAGAAAAATTACCTATACTTCTTTTTTCACCTACCCTTTAGCAAATAACCTGCTGAACGCAATGTGCCTCTAATTTTTTCAGGTGGTAGATATTTTTGCTGCTTCTTTTATAATACAAAGTGAAAAGGTAATAAAACGGAAAAGGGTTAACAGGAGAAGCATTCACAACATAGCGCTTCGTGTGTATATGCCTTTGCTTTTCGCGGTAACTTTTTTCTTGAATATTTCTCAGCTTATTCTCGTATCTGCGCGGTCAGCGACTCTATTTAGAGAGCGGTGTCCTCGAGCCCACCCTACGCACAAGTATAGCCGCCATAATGATAATGAATTGGTTTTAATGGCTCAAAGACGTTTTGGACAAAGAGCGCCAAAGACAACCTAAAGGTCAGTTCAGATCGGTAAATGTGGCGTTGAGTGGTGTGATAAATACAGTGGTGTAGAGCGTCTAAAAGTTTATTCCCGTTGTATAAGCTCCAAAAACTCCATGATGTCCTGAAGAATGATAGGGGTGCATGCAATAGGCTCTTGGAGCAATAATATAGCTATATGAGGGCTAGAAGCCTTGAAATTGGAGCTAGAAATGTGGACCGTGGTGGTGGCTCATTCCTGCAAGAGAAATAGGCCCTGGAGCCCTGCGTGTGTACGGGAAGCACGGAGCGCCTTACCGCCAGCAAATAGATTTGGTCACTGTGCCAGCTATTGCCAGGGTCGCCGAATGGCACCCTAAAAGCTTTGGAAACCACCAGAATCTACACTTCATTCATTCCGAGGTTTCTAGACACGCTCGAAAAATAGAGAAGAGAAAAAGAAGCCCAGAGGTAAACATTCTAAACCAAAAAAGCTGGATATTCCTAGTAAATTGATGTCTTCAGGAGCTCTACTCTAAGCTGTTGCGAGCGGTTTGAAAAAAAATCTAAGTATGCGAACATTAGCGCTGTATCCCCTTCGCAACAATGCCGACGTTGGCCTATATACGTAATCATGTAATAGGGCAAATCTGATGCAAAACCTCAGTGTATTTTGTTTAAACATTCATGAAGGCTACCGTTCCGACGAACTCGGCTTATCCACTGCTTTTCTGTGCTGTCGTAGCAAGGAAAATAATTCATACCAGATGAGAAATGGAACACCAAAAATATTAAGTTGTTCATAAGTGAATATTCTGAAACAAAGAAGATTACACAGTGAAAGCATCAAGCAATATATTGTATTTTTGATCCGTATAAATCCTCGTGCATAAAAGACGAGAAGGATTATTAGCTTGAAAAGCTGCATTACGTGGGGATGTCGAACAGCTTAAGTGAAGGCTTAGCGACACCATGCTTCGCAACACATTGGCTATTCTGGGAACTTCAAAAGTTCTTTCAGGCTTCTAGCCTAGCCTGGGTGCTATTTTAATACCATTTGTTTTTAATGAGCGCTGAGAATAACAGTTTCTATAACTGTTCAAGGGTTTATTACGAAACAAGTGTGGTTTGAATTTTGATTAATTCAAGCGTTGCTGTCAGAAGAAAAAATGGAACATAATACTAAGTTAAATGGCGCTGCAGACTACTTTGAGGGCGATTAATTAAACGAGCAACTAGGTGGATATATGCAGAGCCGCCTTAATATTGGTCCCGACAGTAAAGAAATGGAACTGAGCTGGATTAGGACAATTACTGTGATGTATGGCTTCACAGCCTCGATAACAAAAAAAGCTGTGAAAAGAAGAAAAGGGAAACTAGTCAACAAACACAAGGAGCCGTTTGACAGTACTTCCTGTCTTTGCGATCAGGAACACCTATGATAATCTTTGCTCAAGCATGATCACCTTCTATGCTCCCGAAATGCGTTACCACGCAGTCTGCTGAAGGCAGAAGGTTAGCATCATTCGCAGCTGATCGTAGCGCATGACAAAAATCACGATAATTGCTTTCAGAACACACTTATTGACGTCAACCTGCGTGTCAGGCCCACAAGTGCACAACGACGATCCACTATTATGCTACCTAACACAATGCGCACTTTTTCTTGACAGGCGAAAAGGGAACGAGCAAAAATATCAATATAAAGGACAGTGTGCTTTTCTACTTTTTTTTTTTTTTTGGAAAAGCAAGTATTCATTTTTCCCAAATAACGAAATGTTCCCAACTCACCAAAAAAAAAATCTTCTGAAAAGTTTCGATGTCTTAGCCCCTGAGTAGGAATTACGCGTACAATGCATTGGTAGAGTTTCTTTCCGGACTCCTCCCCTGAAATAATGTTTACTGAAACGAAAGTATAGTTTATGGTTCCTTAACTTGTCATTTACTCAGAACAAATGTTCCTTGTCCTTGCATAAAATAAAACAAAAATTATTGTACTTATATGAACGAATTACCATTCATGACACAAAACAAACCCCATAAAACGATCAGCGGCTCAAAGGCACTCACCGATTTGGCTTGGTGCGCCAAGCGGCACACCTTCACGAAATATCTTAATCTGTATATTTTGGAGGTTAAATAAATAAGCGCTGGTTTGCCACGCAGACATATCTGCATCGAGTTGCATTAAATTATTTTATTTTTATAGGGTTTACGGTCCCAATCCTACTCCAGATATAAGAGACGCCTAGTAGAGCACTCCGGAAATTTCTACCAGATGGGATGAGAACGTGCACTAACATCGCAAGTGCACGGGCGCCTTGCTGATTGCCTGCACCAAAAAGCCGCCGCCATGGTCGGGATTTTATACCGCATCCTTGGGCTCACTAGTCGAGTGCCTGTACCAATAGACCATCGCGGGGGCGGGGGGTCTGTCGAGTTGTTTAGGGGGTGCTTGTCGAGTTGGCGCAAATATTTTAGGAAAACCGCACATCAATGAAGCGCTGCCTTTTGAAAATGGCCAGCATGACTCCCGAGGAGAGTGCTGGTGGTGTTTGGCGGAGGCAAGTTGACGGCACAAAAATGCTCGTTTCTTAATTTCTACCTGAACGCGAAACTTTGTTGCCATTAATGTATTTCCTGCAGAACTATGCCGGCCGCATCAAGCTCTACTTTGCACCCTCGTTACTCATCGGTATGGTGATCTGCTCAAATGGAACGCTGCACCATATTTCACCATTCGGCGTTTGCGGTCCATCAGCCTGCAGCGCTATGGGGCAGAACTTGTTCCGAAAACCTCCAGTCTTCTTAATTAGGCAAACTAAATAACAAATATTCCTAACCTATGCACCATATGCAGGATGAAGCCTGGTGTGTACAAGATTTTTCTTTGAGGTGTATGCAAGAGGCAATCGCTTTGCTAACAAATTAACATGCAGCATTATCTTTTCTCTTGTTTCTTGGTTTTTTCCGTGTTTCCAATAGTCTTTAAGTATATTCCGCAGGTGGCCAAACATCCGAAACGTAAATGCGGGCAGCTTTCTGGTTCGCTGTGCTAGCCACCAAGATAATTTGTTGGGTGAGTTGTAAACATCCATTGTTAATATAAACAGCGCGAACAGGGAGACACAGAACAAGATAAAAGGAAGCCACAGTACAAGCGCTGACTCACACCTCAGCCTAAGCCTTTACTCCAAGTACCAGATAAAAACAAATATGATGAAAACGAGGCCTTCACGTGAAATAGCCCCTGGGTTCACCTGCTACAGAAAAAGTCACTCAAAAAAGAAAGGAGAAGAAGAAGTGTACTCTCCCTCAAGGAAAAGTTGACGAGAGAAGTAGTTGAAGCAAATTTTATTTGAAGAGACACTAAGTGCGTCAGCAAGACTTCTCTTGCTCTTTCAAGCAATGAGATTTCTTTTTTGAGTGACTTTTTGTGCAGCAGGTGAACCCAGGGGTTGTTTCACGCTAAGGCTTCGTTTTAGTCACATTTGTTTTTATCTGAGCTTTGGAGTAAAGCCTTAGGCTGAGTTGTGAGTCAGCGCTTGTCCTGTGGCTTCCTTTTATGTAGTCTTGTGTCTTCCTGTTCGCGCCGTTTAGATTAACAATCGCTTTGCAGGCTAACTGTTATTAGACACCGCAAATTTCCGCTCTGCAATCGGTGCATTTTTTAGTAAGCACGATATGCTTCCAGGGTTTCTTTTTCGTTTCGCCGAGAAGCAGCAGTAAATCCTGCTTATTTCTTTCATTTCTGTAGTTTGTTATCCAAACTGCTCTTTACCGCCCCAGTACACACGAATGAGAGCCCTTCACAAATGCGGGCGCCAGTGGTTTCACATGTGTGCTTTTTTTTATTGTCGTTTCACAAAGTACCTGCGAACGTAAGAGCCAGTGTTCTGAAGAAGGAGGGTGCATGTTTGAAGCAGGTACTTTTAAAGTGCGGAAAACAATTATGAAGTGCATTTCAGTGCCGTAGTAAAAAATTTGAACGTTTTATTCTTGATGCAAATAAGCTAGAAGTGAGCAATAACAAGAAATTTAACAGCACCAGATACATATTCCCGCAATGTTTGCCCTTGCTTACAGGGATGAGAACGCCATATCTGTAGCGTATCTGCCTGAAACTTGGCCACTGTCGTGCTTTTAATGTTTATATTGTTACATTAGGCGGTGCATGAACCGATATGCGCATAAGGAAAGAAGAAGAAGACTCTCGTGAGTTGGAGAGAAGACGACGTTCGAGAAGAGTCGGCTGGTGCCTGCAGAAAACGTCTGTTGTTTTGAAAACCTCGTCTTCCGTGTCCGCCCTCTGCTCCAAGCTGAACTACTCCGTCACACCTTGGTGGAGGTACTTTCGATTCCCCTTGCCACAGCTCCTCGCATATCCGCGCCAGAAACATGGATTTGCGCAGTGGACGCCATCTCCCTGAGACAAGAAGGATGTTGAAGATTGGCTCGACGAATACGAAAGGTGCAGCAAGAATAACCAATGGGATGCTAGATAATGCGCGCAAACATAATCTTCTTTTTTCGGGAACGGCGAAGACCTGGTTTGCCAACCACGAACAGGAAATGCCGACGTGGGACATCTGCAAACAGAAACTGCAGGACTTATTTGGCAAACCAATTGGGCGAGCCCTGGCAGCCAAAAAAGACCTCGCTACTCGTGCTCAATCGTCAACCGAGTCATACCTCGTCTACATACAGGACGTTCTCGCCCTGTGTCGAAAGGTGGATTCCTCCATGACTGAAGATGATGAAGTGGGCCATATACTTAAAGGTATCGCAGATGACGCATTCAATATACTTCTTCGCAAAGACTGCTCTACGGTGGACTCAGTCCTGCAAGTCTGTCGCCGTTTCGAACAGGCGAAGCAGCGCCGCATAGTCCATCGGTTTGAGCGCCTTCCCAACACGGTGACTACATCCTCGTGTCACGATTTGCCCACATTACAGCAGCCTTCAAGTCAGAATAACCTCACTACTATCGTCCGCAGGGAAATCGAGGCCTTGACTCCTGTTACACTTACGTCACCTCCCGCAGAGGCAACAATAGCTGTGATACAGGCTGTTGTCCTCCAAGAATTCGCAAATGTGGGCCTCGTTTCAAATCCTACCACACCACCCCCTGCACCACAGCCAATCTCAGTGGTTGCTGCTGCTACCACAACCCTGCCCTGCACACCGCGCTAGCCTAACAGCAATCCTGCGGAGTGGCGCACATCTGACGATAGGCCTATTTGCTTCGTTTGCCGCCGGGCTGGCCATACGTCCTGCTATTGCCGCAGCCGTCCGGCTCCCCCCTTTCGCCCCTATTACAGCCCTGTCCGCCATGACTATTATGCACCACGACGCGTTTCTGTCCCCCCAGCACATCTTCGTACCGTGAGCATTGAGCAAGCCCGTCGTCCCAGCCGTTCTCTGTCTGTTGTTTTCTGTTGATTTGAGAGCCTTGACTTCCGTGTCCGCCCTCTGCTCCAAGCTGAACTACCCCGTAACAATATTACTTCATCAGGGTTTTGCTCCCATATAAATAAACTTTGTTTTGTGGTTCAGAACTCGAGACTCCCTCTATATGTATCCAATGTTTCCAATTGCGGCCGAAAGTTCCTTAAAACACCTCTGTTTTTAACAGAGCTCCTTATACGTTCTGTATCTGGATAAGAATGCATGAACACCTACAAGTGCTCCATGGCATTAGACTAAATTCCTGTGTTGTTGCGAGACAGAGAAGTAGGCGACGCCTTGTAAGGCCTTCCGCCCTGCTCTGTAAAAAAAAAGCACTGCAGGTAATTTCCCTCTTACATGGGCCATTCCTTATGTTAACATTTCTTACCGCTTATTGCTTATGGTATTGTGCAGGAGTGTCTCGCAGTGGGAGTTCATTATTTTTCTTTCATGGGGAGGGGGGGGGGGGGGGAGCTATATACTAGTGTCCGCAAAACAATAAATGTTTCCAAGTAAAGCAAGGCTTATATGGGGAATGGCTGGCATCGCACGTTTTCAAATCTGCCGATATTACCGCCCGTTTTTTACAAAAAGCTGCTAAGATTTTATCAGCAGAATACGCCGTTTTTTAATTTAAAGTAGATAAACTGTAAAACAAGTAAAGATGTGCCATTTTTAATACGTGATTCGCTATAGATGTACATATTACATGAGAATGTAAAGCTTAAGGAACTTGTGTTTCACGATTTCGCTTCCATGGTTTCCATAATTTTGGACCTGCGATAAAAAGATATCAACGCAAATTCGTTATACGGTCGCAAGGATACAATAGGCCAAGAAGGGAAAATGAAATCCTTTGCGTCTCCGAGCCGTTAAAGATGCGAACACTGTTGATGAAACGGCCACTGCTGGCGGCTCACTAGAGTTCGCGTACAATGTGCTTATGCAAAACCATTCAATTGTAATGCGTGTAAGGAAGCCATTCGGGCTCTTTTCAATGAGCACAAACGGACCTCTGCTAAACTTAAACAGCAGCTCCTCGCCAAAGCATACCAGCCATCAACTTGTGCTTAACAATTGCTGACATGACCAAATGGACCGTGAATAATACATTATATATAAGTGACCCACGCCAAAAGAGGAGGCTCGCCGCATTACAATTGAAAGTGAAGGTACGAAATTATTTCCTCGTTCCCGATGTCATTGTTCAATGAAAGAGCTGACACAAGCGGAAAAAAGTATGCGGCTTCAATGTTTACCGAATACGCATGGCCGCTAGGGCCTCTTTCTGGCCTGCCCTGCTGTGTTAGTAGAAGGAATTGCACGAAAATAAAGGGGAATACGAACACCACTATTAAGCAGGACAAAATCGGCCACCACCATTACCGCCTGCAGATAAGAGGCGAACTAGCGGAAATTAATTCTAAGATGAGAAAGAAAGCAAGAATTAGTCTCCAATTCACCACCCAAAATAAATATAAAGCCAACTTTACCCGAACCGTACGGGCATGCCTTAGGGGTCTGAGATCAGCGTGGGCAAGCTCGGTATCGAAGAATCTTATGGCTAGATTTCAAACTGACTCTGTCGTCTGAAATGTCAACTCTAAATTGTCAGAGAATCTAGTTACCTCGCAAAGCCCGTCGGCTGGCTATGCCACCTCACAACGCCGATGCAGGGTTTTTAGAGAACGGATCATTTAACGCTCTCGCGTTACAACTTGGAGTAACCTCCAGCTCGGCTTTAAAGGCCCACTATGGATCACTGCCTTGTCGTGGCGGAGGGGCTTGCGAAACTCGATGAAGTCGTGAGCTCTGCTGTGTAGGGCCACCCAAGATAGACAGGTCACGGCAGAGAGTTCTGACAAAATGTGATTCACTGGAGAAGGTAATGGCAACCCACTCCAGTATTTCCTGCCAAGAAAACCCTATAGCCAGTCACTATACCATTAATGATATGGCGCCGGAAGATGAGCCCCCCAGGTTGGAAGGCGTCCCACATGTTACTGGGGATGAACAAAGGGCGATTACTAGTAGCTCCAGGACGAATGAAGCGGCTGGGCTAAAGCCAAAAGGACGCTCAGTTGTGGATGTGTTGGGAAGCGACCGGAAAGTCCGATGTTGCAAGGAGATATATAACATAGCAACATGGAATGTAAGATCTATGACGCAAGGTAAACTGGATGTCGTCACGCGAGAAATGGACAGATTGAACATTGATATCTTGGGTATCAGCGAGCTCAAGTGGACTAGAATGGGAGAATTTAACTCCGGCGACCATTATGTCTTTTTTTGTGGGCACGAATCCAAGAGAAGGAATGGGGTCGCTCTCATAGTAAACAGAAGAATGGGCAAAGCAGTGCTAGGGTACAATCCCAAAAATGACCGAATGATTTCACTTCGGATCCAAGGTCACCCTTTAAACATAACAGTTATGCAAGTCTATGCACCGACCACTGCTGCTGAAGAAGCTGACGTTGAGAGATTTTATGCGGACCTACAATGCCTTTTAGACCGCACCCCATCATCAGACGTCGTTTTTCTCATAGGAGACTGGAATGCTAAGGTCGGGAGTGAAGAAATATCCGGAATTATAGGCAAGTTCGGTCTTGGCGAGCCAAATGAAGCTGGGCAGAGGCTAGTAGAGTTTTGTCTAGAAAACAACCTGACCATAGCGAATACTCATTTTCAACAGCACAAGAGGCGGCTGTACACATGGACTTCACCGGACGCTCTGTACAGGAATCAGATCGATTATATTCTTTGCCGGCAGAGATGGAGAAGCGCTATACAAGCAGTAAAAACAAGGCCTGGGACCGATTGTGGCACCGATCATGAGCTTCTTGTTGCCAAAATTAAACTTCGATTGAGGAAAACGCAGAAAACTAGAAGGCCTTTTAGGTATGATCTGGATCAAATTCCATTAGACTATGCTGTGGAAGTGAGGAATCGATTTCAAGATTTAGATCTAGAAGACAGAGAGCCCGAAGAGATGTGGACTGATGTTCGCGATATAATACAAGAAGTTGCTACTAAGGTAGTTCGAAAGCAAACGAAATGCAAGAAAGAAAACTGGTTATCTGAAGAGGCTTTGCAAATAGCTGAGGAAAGGAGGATGGCAAAAGTTATGGGGGAAAGAGAAAGATACAAGGTTCTGAGTGCGGATTTTCAGAAAATAGCAAGGAGAGATAAGAATGCCTTCCTGAACATACAGTGCCAAGCAGTTGAGGACAACAGCCAATTAAGGAACACAAGAGCTCTGTATAAGACAATCAAATATATCAAAGGAAGCTTCTGGGCTAAGCTGGGCGTGATAAAGGACAAACAAGGTAAGGACCTCACTGAAGCCTCAGAGATAAAGAAGAGGTGGCAGGAATACACAGAAGAACTGTACAAGAAGGACCCGAATGAACAAACCCAACATAAGACTGTTGTGATTACTGATCTCGAGCCGGGCATCCTGAAGAGTGAAGTTGAATGGGCCTTAGTCAGCCTTGCTAAGAACAAAGCTAGCGGAACTGATGGCATTCCAGCTGAGTTGCTTCAAAACCTCAACCATGACGCTGTTAACATTCTGCATACATTATGTCAGAAGATTTGGACAACCCTGCAGTGGCCACAGGATTGGAGGAGGTCAGTTTACATCCCCATTCCAAAGAAAGGCAGTGCCAAAGATTGTTCCAACTACTGCGCGATCGCGCTTATTTCGCATGCTAGCAAGGTGATGTTGAAAATCCTCCAAGGTAGGCTGCAGCAGTATGTGGATCGGGAGCTTCCGGACGTGCAAGCTGGGTTTCGCAAGGGCAGAGGAACTAAAGACCAAATTGCCAACCCTCGCTGCATCATGGAAAAAGCAAGAGAGTTCCAGAAACCCATCTACTTCTGCTTTATTGATTATGCGAAAGCGTTGGACTGCGTAGATCACAGCAGATTGTGGCAAGCTCTCCAAGAGATGGGAGTTCCAATTCACCTCATCTGTCTCCTCAGGAACCTGTATGAAGGGCAAGAGGCCACAGTCGGAACTGGGCATGGTCTTACTGATTGGTTTCCGATCGAGAAAGGAGTGAGGCAAGGCTGCATACTGTCGCCCTGCCTATTTAACCTTTATGCAGAGTGCATCATGAGGAAGGCCGGTCTGTACGAGTCTTCAGCTGGAGTGAAGATTGCTGGAAAACGTATCAACAACCTTAGATATGCGGATGATACCACTTTAATGGCAGAAAGTGAAGTGGAACTCAAGAGACTTCTGATGCGCGTACAAGAAGAGAGTGTGAAGTTTGGGCTTAAACTGAACATTAAAAAAGACAAAGATCATGGCGCCTTGCCCTATCAAGTCCTGGAGCATGAATGGACAAGAAGTGGAAGCTGTGACAGATTTTCTGTTCTTGGGCTCCAAGATTACCTCGGAAGGAGACTGCAGCCATGAAATTAGGAGACGCCTGCTTCTGGGAAAGAGAGCAATGGTTAGCCTTGACCGCCTAGTAAAGTGCAGAGACATTAGTCTGCCAACCAAGATCCGTATAACTCGTGCTATGGTCTTTCCAGTTGTGATGCATGGATGCGAGAGTTGGACTGTGAAAAAGGCTGACCGCCGAAGAATTGACGCGTTTGAATTGTGGTGCTGGCGAAGACTCTTGAGAGTTCCTTGGACTGCCATAAGATCAAATCAGTCGATATTGTCGACCATAAACCCTGACTGCTCATTGGAGTGTCAAATTCTAAAGTTAAAGCTCAGCTACTTTGGTCATCTTATGAAAGGAGAGGAGTCACTGGAGAAAGATTTGATGTTGGGAGAGGTTGAGGGTCGCCGGAGAAGGGGTAGGCAGCGAACGCGATGGTTAGATGGCATCCTCGAGGCACTGCAGATAAGTTATGTGATGTTAGGAAGATAGTGAGAGACCGGAAAGCGTGGCGTGACATGGTCCTTAGGGTCACGAAGAGTCGGACACGACTGAACGACTGAACTGAACTCAACTGTCCACCCTCCGGTCGAAAATATTTTCTTCCCCAGTGACTGTGAGACTTCACCCCTAGAACGCAAGGCAGCAAAATGTTTTTGAATAGAGTAACTAATAACGCAGTTACAGCCACCGCAATCACCCGATTCTGTCATGCTTCTCTCCTTCCGTTCCCTCGCAAAGGTTTTTCACTCTCCTGCCCGAGGTCGTCTAGCCTCCGCAAGACAAATTCCCCTTCCTCCTCCGCTTTTGGCGGGAGGTGGGGCGTGGCACTCTGCGAGCGCGAAAAAGAAAACGGCCGAGGGAGCACGCGCCGCTGAATTTAGTCTGGCCGTGGCGAGCGAAAAGCGTGCAGCGAGCGGTAGACACCCATCCTTCTCCCTTCAGTCAGCGAGACGGACCAATGGACGTCGTTCGCGGTACGTACGTCATTACTGTGGCCCGTCGGGCCAGCGCAGAGAACGGGGAAGCTGGCTTCCCAAAGGAGAGCATGAGTGAGCTTTGAATGATATTTTCGATGCTTTGCGGCGCATGTGTCACTGTAGCATTTTGCACAGACTATCTCCGGTACATGACCGAAACACTGGGCTCCTTTGCTTAAAAGGGTCTTCCCTGGACAGTGGCCCTTTAAGGGCAGGATGAACAGCGTTTATCGCTACTGTGTGTACGCTAACGAGCATATGCAAGAGCCTATGCTTGTTAACGTACGCTTACGACTACTCGACATGCACATAGCTGGTTGTTTATTCACTGATCTCTCAATTTATGGCTGCCTAATTTTAAATATTGTGACGAGCGCGTGCCAGCTTCTGGGTAGATCCCATGTACGAAGAGCCTCTGGCTGCCCCCTACGCCCATCTACACACCGTGGACACGACACCTGTGCACAAGGCGAGCCGTCGCTTGAGAGGCTTAGCACCCGAGTGTGGTCCTCTTGTTTCCCCACCGCGAACCACGATGACTACAGCGGCAATTCAGACCACTCAGCTTCCCGTGAGTACCCAGCACCTCCACCAAACCGTCACACAAGCCAGTGAAACTGGTTCAGCAGGTTTACTAGGACTAAGTAAAAGCAGCGGTAAGATCAGGCACGGAACCGACTGGCGGGCGAGCACCGAGAGCGAAGAAGACGAGCGCGTGCCAGTCTCCCGAGCTCGCCACATGGCGGCGCCAGTACGATAACATTGCGGCAATATAATAATTAACGTACAGTGTATGCTGTCGGATTACATCAGAGCCCAGATGACATAAAGCCCAGCTTTACATCTCTGTCGTGCCTGTGGAACATGAAAGCAGTGTTTCTAAGTAGGGATGTCAAGCTCCTGAGCTCGGTTCCCATGTGGTTTTCTCTTCTGTCTGCATTGGCAGGAGCTACCAACTCATCTGCCTGAGTTGGTAGCTCCTGCCAATGCGACCATGTCATGTCGTTTAGCGACGTCGCAAAACCCTCCAATAAGCTAGTTCTCGACAACGACACCTGCCAACTACCACCTGTCAGAGGAATCCTTGTGAGTTTACGCTCACACGGCTGACGACGACGCTAAATTTCCTGCTCAACAGGGCCCCTAATTAATGCTAATGCCATCACATCACACAATACAAGCACTCTTGAGCTTGACTTTTTCTGGGTGACTGAAGTCGCTGAAGAGGGATATATTTGTAGTAGTTTATGCGTTATCGTCTGATCACTAATATCAGTGTTACATAACTGAAAGCTGATATGAAGACTATTACATGGTGGATGGCGCCAGCATATGATACGATTGCTGCCGATGTGGAACAAGCGTTCGCTTCCACACCAACGCCAACTACGCGCACAAGGGCTGTGAGATCAGCCCGGCGCTAAAAACAGGATGACACTGACGATAAGAAGCAAGACGAGGCGATAGGTTTGACAGCACTGTTAATAGGAGGAAAGAAGGCGATTGTCTTGATTTCAAGCTTTACTAGACACGACGAGATGTAAACTGGTTCCCAAGGCATTCGGTGTCCGGGTCACTTGAGTTAACGGAAGGCCAAGGCCCATGGACGCAGCGCCTGGTCGTGCTACACGGCTGTGCTGCTAGCGGTAGCATGCACTACAGCGCGGTCGGGAGAGAGGAGGCCCCATAGCTCGTGCTGCACGATGTGACAAGTTTTGATGGACGCCGCGAAGCGCACTCGCTGAGGCGCGAATTTCACAATGCGCCAGAAATAACCAACAATTTTGAAACACAGCACGAAGGCTAGATATATTTTCCAGATTTCAAAAATATAGTTATTTGGATCTCAATAAAGTCCACAAAAAAAAAACAACAAGAACAAATACACCAATAATGACCTCGAGCAAATCGCTAATTGTAATTAGGTATATGCGTGTTCAATACATAAGACGTAAATGCTAAAGTTTCATTACTTATCCATCTAGTAAACATTATTCACCTGTGTTACAATGTCGGCCAATACCCGTAGCTTCATGCAGCGAATGTCGTTATGTTTCACTGAAAAACCTGTTTTCGGACCTTAACAGGGATACAAAAAACAACTTTACACAGTAGTCTTGTGTGGTCATAGGTATTTATTGAGCGAGAGGAGGGCAACTGTCTGCGTCTCTGCCGAGCCCCAAACAGAATTTACAAGTGTTGAGAGGAATCCAGAGCGAGCAAGCCACATTTTCAACAGGGGTTCTTCTCTTGTGTGGGAAAAGCAATAATTCGATAGTCACGCGTGTGTGCAGAAGCACTTTCAACCAGAAAAACAAAAACGTTATACCAAGTAGGCAGGCAAGCACAGCATTAAACAAGTCGGTTGTTTTATAGAGTGTAACGTCCCAATCGACCCCGACGATGGGAGACGTCGGAATGGAGGGTTCCGGAAATTGCAGCCAACGGGGTTCTTTAACGTGCACTGACAGTGCACAGTACACGGGCGCATTGCTTTTCTCCCTCATCAAAAAGCGGCCGCCGAGGCTGGGATCCAATCCCACATCCATGGCAACAGCAGTGGCGCGCCCTAACTGCTGCTCTACAGTGAAGATATTGAAGGCCGCAAAAACAAAAAAGAAAGAATGTAATGTTGCAAGTAAAAGAAGCGTAGCGGAGAAGAAATTGAGTGCCAAGCAAAGGATCTACTTCCGAGAAACCTCCGCCAACTATTAGCGTCGCAAGAAGCATTCCCTTTTTCTTCACAGAATCGAAACTTAATAAAGGGCTGTAGCCTGGGGCAAACATCACGCACAGATGGAGACAAAGAATACTGAAAAATGATGGTCACCCAAAATGCATTCATGTTCAGTGAAATATCTCCCATCCCTTCTTCGACATGCCAAATTCCTGTAAATAGATCAGAGGGAAAACATATCACTGCTCTCTTTCAAACTCAGGCTCAGATATAATTTCCAATGCGTATATACAAAATAAAAGAGAACAGAATGTTCTTATAGGGATGAAATACGCCAAGTGTTTCATCCGGTTTTGTACGCTCCGGTTCTGCGCCCATTTCTCATCGCCTCCATATGCGGTCTCCCCACGCCAGCGTGTTTCGATCTGCGCCAGCCCTTTCGCACGTCTGCAGAATTGATCTATCTGTCATGAAGAACTCGCACTGTACATGGCGATCTTTCTATTGTAATGGTTCAGCGCTGTATCCCTGGTATATTTGAGGAACTTTCTCGCTAGCGGGGCTGCGCGGAGCAGAAGTTTTCAAGCGTCGCTTCGGGAAATGCATAAAATTTGCATGCCCCAGTTTCACTGCCCCAGTTGGATGTAGATGCATGGTGTAAATGCTACTCAAGTACGAGTTTTGAATTCCTACGACTGGAGAAGTGCCCCGCTTCTGCTTTCGTGTTTAGTTGGCGACGATGAGGCATGTTTCATACAAAAATTCTCTTCGTTCGTCACCGTGTCTAATCTAACTGTAAAATCTAACTGTAAAGCCCTAATCTAACTGTAAAATCGTATTCAAGATGCCAAATCGGAGCAAGAAATGCACACCCTTGTAAATGTATTTATGACGTAAAACTGCACAGTACTAAAATTCCATCGACAAATAGAGTACTTTTATTCTTACGGCTACATTAGAACACAAAGCTTGAAAGCTATTCAGCACTTTTGATAGTGATGAATGATTCGTAGAACAACGTTTCAGTTCTTTACTAAGTAGAGCTTGAAAAAACTTATGATCGGCATTTATTATTATGGGCGTAACAGAGTGTTATGTAATTTCATGATGCGCTTTTACTGCGCACATCTGGTGAAACTTGCAGTCCAGAGATATGTCAGCCCAAAACTCTACCGGGTCGCCTTCTGCATACTTTTTTAGCTTAAGTATAGCAAACATAAACAGAAATAGAGGGTCTCTTAGGTGTCTCTTAAAAGGAGAACAGCGAAAGTCAAGTCATCGAAAGCCTAGTTTCGAAGTCATGGTGAATCAAGCCTAGACATTCAAATCATCACTAATAACTGCGCATTTTTACTCATTTTCAATCAGTTGCGGCCGCTTGAAGTCGTCGTTTGACAGATTGGTCATTTTGTACTCACGGTGGATGAGTCATGCCTAAGTTATTACCACTCATCGCTAAGCATTTTTACTCATTTCCAATCAGCTGCGGTTATTACAAGTCTTAGTTTGCCACATTGGTCATTAAAAGTTTTGTAGTCAATATTAATCACCATTATTAGTCATTAACATTAGTCATTACCTCAATCGATGTCTGTGTCTAACTTTTATTCATTGCCTATTATTATCTATCGCTTTCATCATTATTATCCCTTCTAACACGTCCGCTGCTTGCAAGTGACACATCAGCGCACGGATGCAACGCACAGATCACGCGCAGATTTTCCTCCATTATCCTAGAAAGGCTTTTACTTAAAAAGGTGTGTGTGTGTGTGTGTGTGTGTGTGTGTGTGTGTGTGTGTGTGTGTGTGTGTGTGTGTGTGTGTGTGTGTGTGTGTGTGTGTGTGTGTGTGTGTGTGTGTGTGTGTGTGTGTGTGTGTGTGTGTGTGTGTGTGTGTGTGTGTGTGTGTGTGTGTGTGTGTGTGTGTGTGTGTGTGTGTGTGTGTGTGTGTGTGTGTGTGTGTGTGTGTGTGTGTGTGTGTGTGTGTGTGTGTGCGTGCGTGCGTGCGTGCGTGCGCGGACGCGTGTGCGTGTGCGATTTTCCCTCTACCACCTGCCAGAGCCATGCCTATGGCTTTTCGCTCACACTACTGCCATCAACGACGACAAGACCAACGTCGGTCTTTCTGGAGAGCGGAACCTTGAGAGCTGTCGCTTTGAAAATGATGCATCTCATTATAAGTACGTATCAAACGCTCTGTTTCGAAGGACTGGAAATAAGAAGAGCAGGTCGGCGCAATGGCCACATAGTGGTACTCAGTTTTCAATCAACCGATTCTTAAGCTGTCTTAAACAACTTGAAGTAAACTATTTTTTTTATTTTCGATTTCTTTCAAAGGTGTTTTCATTGACTAATGCGGACAAAGGTGTGTTGTTTTTTTTTCCTCCTACGAACGCTTCATCACTTTTCTCTCAAAGCGTGGACCTTTTCTTCACAGCTGAAGCAGCGAACGCTTTTTAAGAACAAAAAAAACTCTCAGGCGTCTTCGCCGTTTCAATCATTTCTTTGGCTGAAGCGTTTTACTGTTGTTTACAATTTTCTTTAATTTATACCTTCTTTAAACACGTTTTGGTTTTCTGAACTTGCACGTTTCTTGAATTTTTCTATATCTGCTTACGTTTTGCTTTCCAAAAGAGGGCATCTATAGGCCGCCTGAAAATCCCTATCTGTGAGCGCTAACAAGCTCTGGAATGAAATTTCCTTGCAAATGAAACCTTAAATACTGTCAGTGGTTGGTGACCTTCCTTCAGCCCACCGTCGACCGACACCGAATCGGTGTTTTTTGGTGCATGGCGCAGCCACGCGTACTAATAGCGTCGACACGTTGAGTACTAATTTCATTAACTGTGCTTGGGTCAGTTGTTCCGCCGTTGAGCTCTGCTAAAAATGTCGCCGTCGTCCGGCGAGGCAGTAATTAGACCGGCCTCAGTGCAGACCCCGTTGTCCCTGCAGTGTGCATGCATCTCCGCAACCCGCACACTCTGAAGGCAGGCGTAAAAGGGCGCTGGGAGGGAACGGATAGCAAATGGCGATCTGCTTCTCTCCCTAGGGTTTCCCACTGGGACGAAGCTAGAAACTCTAGTATCGATGACATTAAACGAACAAACAGATTGGACGAAGTTGTTTAGCAAAATTTAAACTTTGCAACAAATTGAAGAAGTTTATACAGATGCCGTCTGTGTAGTCGGTTTCAAACGGTCAAACATCAGGACAAATAGCCCGTTTCATGTTAAGTAATATAAATGTGGTTCCAATTATTCTGGGTAGAATTTTCGGTTTGCTTATTGTTTTTGTTTTGTTTAGCTATAGCATCAGAGGAAAGACGCTTATTGCAGGAAAGTGCGCTGTTCTTTAAAAGAGATACCTGATCTTTCCTAAGCCATCCCCAGCGGGACCAGCCTGTTAACGAAGTGAGAGAAGCCTGCGTCACGGTCACTGTTTGCAAAGAACTTCGCGAGTCCCCGTTTCCTCTCCTGTGTCGCGACGGAAAGACCGCTAGCGTGTCGACTGGGAAGGTTGACGAGAACACAGCGAGCCACGGAAAGAAAAATTAGAGGTGTAACTTTTGGAGAAGCAAAAAAGCAGAGTGAGCAAGACAAAAATAAGCTAGCAAGATTCCTATTACACGGCCGCTGTCGATTATCATTTTGCTCCGTCGGTAGCCGAGCTTCCAAACAAGATGGAAGCTCCCTGTGCTGCATCGGAGCTTTAAATTTTACATCGTAAAATTGACTTTTGAAGGAATATATCACGTTACTAATTACTTTCTGAAACCCTCATCAGTGCCATTCGTTTACCTTACCAATAAGTGCTCACGAAAAGTAATCGGAATACGCTACAATTTTTTTCTTAAAGAAGAGCAATTACTAGTAAATTATTTCCTTGTGTAGGTGCCGTACCGTTTCATGCTTGTTAGTTTATTGCACTAAAGGATAGCAGAGCTTCCAAGTAGCCATTGAATCTCGTATCTCCCTTTGGAGAAAAGCTATCTTGGGCCATACTAAATAGCTGTTTTGCTGATGCAGGTGACGGTAGAGCAGTGTTCTAAATAAAAAGACGCGTCACACTTGGCTGCACAAAAGAAAATTGTTAAACCGCTAACATCGCTTTCATACGACAGTATATTCAATTGGTCATGCGTTGTGGAGAAGTGCGCTTTTGATCGTGAAGAATCTGTAACACCAATCACCTGCACGATCTGCAGTAGTTGTTTTTAACAATATTTATTGCCTCAGGGCATCAGTAGGATATGAGATGAAGAATGAATAAATGATTAAATGAATTGAAAAAAGGATGGCTGATTTTATGAAGTCCAGGAGTGAGCGTATATATGAGGCAGGATCGGCTGCTGAAAGGCTAGCTATCGTCAGGTGCCGGATTCGTGTATGTTTTAGTCCTGGGCAGTCCCACAAGAAGTGGTGAATGTCGGCTTAAACATTTTCGTTTTTAGAGATCGGGCGGCCTGGGAGAGGTTACAAGCCTGGGAAATGAGACCACGTCCTAGTGGGAGCTGGTGTGAGGGCAACACCAACCCGGATCCTCCTAAGCGCAGCCTGCTCTGCACGGGTGAAATTTTGGGGAAGGGATTTGTTCTACAGAATAGTCAATCTAGATTCTTTGCAACCGTGTGCGGCCTCATCAAACTAACGAAACAATACATAAAAATATTTCGTTCGCTTGGTAGGGAACCACTCCTTTCAACTTATATAGGATTCCAAAGCAACGTGCGGTGGCGCTGCTTCTCCTGACGGGAAGTGCCATCTATGGCAGAAAAATAGAAACTGGGAATATGGGGGCCGCACCAGCCGCGCGTTCTGCTTGCATTGCCGCACTCTCGCTCTTTTCCGAGCACGTGCAGAACTCTCGCGCTGTATCTGCGGCGCGTCGCTGAGTATCGTCAGTGGCGCGGCTTGAGAAAAATCTGCTTGCATGACTTTTAGTTTCTGTAAATAAACTTGAATAAGGTGGAAACTTCCGTTGACAATGTGTACTCTCTGAAGTGGACATTAGACAACTACTATAAATTGTATTGTATTCTATTGTTTTGCATTGGGTTCAATGTCACATAGGCAACTAAGGTCGTCATGCGCCAAACACCGGGTTGATTGTTTGTTGTGTTAGAAAGACCATTGTTTACAGTTATATCATAGTTTGTTTAGGACGTTGATTTCTTTGCAAAAGTTTAGAACACAAGTAAATTCGACGAGGGCATTTTCTCCTAGGAGAAGGTTTGGGTGGAGTGGGATGTGCTTATTATAGAGATCTATAAAATGCCTTTTTCCTATTTCGTCGATCTTTGTACAATACACCAAAATATGATCGATTATGAGGTCTTCTCCACATGCTTCGCATGTAGGTTTTTGTTGCTGCAGCAATAAAAAGTTATGCGTGAGGTGTGTGTGTCCGATGCGGAGACGGCACAGTATAACTTCGACAAAGCGCTCTTGATAGCTGCATGACTTCCATTCTTCATTTATAGGCTTAATACGGTGTCGCTTATTGTTCATTTCTTTGTCCCATGAAGTCTGCGATATAGTTCTTAGTTTACTCTGTATAATCTTCATGCAATCTTTGCAAGGAATGTCTATTTGTTTTACTGTACCGTTGCGGGCCCGTGCAGCACATTCATCGGCTTTCTCATTCCCCTTAATACCTACATGGCTAGGAACCCAGCAAAATTTGATTACCTGTCCTTGCTTGTAAGCCTTTGCTCGTTGTTTCGTTGTTTATGATGGCTCCAAGTACGGGCTTCTCTGTATTTTTGGGGTGCAGCGCTGCAATGACACTTGAAGATTCAGAATATATAACACTGCATTTAGTATTTTCTTGCAATACTACTTTAACGGCTACTAATATGGCATTACCTTCAGCAGTAAATATTGACGAGCACTGAGGCAATCGCACTATTTGCTCCGACCTTCCGTGGATTATTGCACTTCCCACGTAATCTGCTGTCTTTTATCTGTCTGTGGAAAATGCCTTGTATGTTTTATATTTTTCATCTAGTGAAAGAAACTCTTGCAATATGTGTTCTTGAGGAGTCTGCTTTTTATGTAAGCATGCCAGTGTAAAGTCACACATAGAGGGAAAACTCTCCCATGGTGGAAGGGGATCTGGTTTATGGGCAATATTGGGAATGGCATCTAGTAAGTCTAATTCTCTCCATTTTTCTTTTGAATCGGAGCAGGATTGGTTTGAGTGCTCTGGTTTTATTGCTGAAGAGAGTTCTGGATGGTGAAGCAGTAACGATAGGATAACAGAGGTGTTTCGGAAGAGATCTTATTTTCTGTATGTATGCGCACGTAAGCATGGTTATTTTGTCGGCAAGGGACGGTTCGTTCGTTTCGACATAGATTCTAATAATGGTTGATGTTCTGTAAGTTCCTGTTGACAGACGGGAGACTTTGTTGTGTACTGGGTCGAATCATTTCAAGTACGATGGTCTGGCTGAGTCGTACACTATGCTTCGATAGTCTAAGCAGGAGCGTGCTAGAGAGCGATAAATCCGAAAAAGATATATCCTGTGCAGAGCCCCACCGTTTTCGTGAGTCCTTTAAGGATATTTAGGGCTCGAGAAGCTTTCTTTTTTAGGTTATTTAAGGGGGGTAAGGATGTAAGTTTTTTATCAAAGATCAAGCCTAAAAATTTGTGTTCTTATTTTACTGGCAGTGTAGATTCATGTAAATATAGAGTGGGGTCAGTGTGAAGCCCTCTTTAAAGGGATAAAAGAATAGCTACTTTTTTTGTGGAGAAAATTTAAAACCATAGTTTTCTGCACACGCTTAGAGTTTGTTTAATGTCATTTGAATTTGCCTCTCACACACTGATATGCTGGCGGAGGAGCAGGCAATTTACAGGTCATCAACATATATTGAAAACATAATGGACCGTGGGATCATTCTTGCCACAGAATTCATTTTTACAATGAAAAGCGTGGTGCTTAAGATACACCACTGAGGCACCCCGTTCTCCTCAATCAAGGGTTTGGACATACATGTGCCTAGATGAAAACTGTATGAGCGGTTGGCAAGAAACTCCCTTAAAATGTTCAGAAACCTCCAATCGATGCCTAAGTCTGCCAAGTCACGTAGTATTCCAAACCTCCAAGTTGTGTCGTAGGCCTTCTCGAGATCGAAGAATACTGTGAGACAGTTCTGAGAATACTACGAGACAGTTCTGTTTATGTATAAATGCCTCTCTGACTATATTCTCTAGACGGACCAGATGATCAGTTGATGAATGTGCTTTTCTAAGGCCACACTGATGTATGTCAAGCAGTTCTCGTGATTCTAGAACAAACATTAGCCTGATGTTAAGTATGCTTTTAAAAGATTTGCTGAGGCAACTCGTCAAGGCCACTGGCCTATAACTGCTTGAAGTGGTTGGTGACTTCCCTGTTTTGAGGAATGGTATGACTGTAGCTTTTTTCCATGCCTCGGGTATTTCTTTCGATACCCATATTTTGTTCTAAATTTTTAAAAGTGCCTCTACCGATGGTTCTGATAGATGAGCCAGCATTTCGTAATGTATATCGTCGGGACCTGGTGTTGTCTGTTTGCCAGTCGACAATCCTTGGCGGATTTCTTGTAATGTAATTAAGATGTAAAAAGGCTCATTGCAGCTGCCACTTGTTGGAACTCGATATTTTTATGCTGTTTTCTTATATTTCAAAAATGATTATGAGTAATGGAACGAGCTGTTAACTCTGCAGAAGTGTTCTCCTAGTATATTCGCCTGCTCCTCTATACTCGTTAGCATCCCGGTGCTGTTAGAAGGGAAATAGTGAAAGGGGAAATTGCACCATTTATTTTCTTGACCTGCTCCCATACTTAATTCGACGTGATAGAGCTCGTTTTGATGAAACGTAATTTTTAGATGAGGCTTTTTCTGCGTGTCTGCGGATAGAACATGCTTTAGTTCTTGCTTTCTTAAAAACTAACAAGTTCCCGTATGTAAAATATCTGCGAAAGATACCCTAGGCTTTATTTTGTTGTTTCTTTGCCATCCTGCATTCATGCGTATAACACGGCTTATTTTTCCGTACTACTCCTGAAGGGTGAGGGAAAGCAATATGCGCGGTAGAATGCGTACAGTCCGTAAACAGTTCATTAAGTCGATTCACACTGTGTTCCTCAGAATATATTTTATTCAGACTGGCTTCCAAACTAAACAGAGGCCAGTCCGCTAAATGTAACCTCCAACGACGTGGCTTACTATGGATAATTGACGGAGAAGATAAAACTCTGACAATAAAAGGCAGTTGGTCACTTCCATGCGGGTTATCCAAGACGTCCCATTTAAAATCGCTAAAAAGTGATGGTGGACAGAAGGATAAATCTTAATACTTACGGAGCTTGGACAGCAGTATGTGTCCTTGCCTATGGTCAATAGACATATATTATTGCCTAAAATTAAAACCCTCTGAAATGCGACCCCTAGAATCAGTTAGTCTGCTCCCTCAAAATGAGGAGTGAGCAATATAATCGCCAACCACCAGGTATAGTTCTTGTTCGGTTAACGTTTTATAAGTTCTTCTAGGTCTGAAAGAGTTATCTTAGGTTAGGCTCGATATAAACACAGCGTACAGTAATCGTTTTAAAATTCATAAGCGGGACTACAGTGGCTTCCAATTTAGTTTAAAGTGTCACCTTCCGAGTTGGAATGTCCCTTTGGATTTTTATGGCCACACCTCCAGATAGCCTGTCTGCCTGCTCACAATCGCAACGAAATACTTGGTACGTCCTTAAAATATTTACATGTTTAGAGCCTAAATTGTTTTCTTGTAAACATATAACTACAGTAGAAAGTGTGTTTAGGAGATCTTTTACATCATTGTAGTTTCTGAGTAGTCCCCGACAGTTTCAATGCATGAGAAATACCATGTTTGGTACTTTCGGGGGGATTCAGATAAAACTGTTAGGTCCTTGCCTTTCGAGGGCCTCTAACCGGGATTTGATCCCCCTTTGTTTTTTCGTTCGAGGGAGGTTTGCTTCCGTTGCAGTGGAGGCGGAGTGGGAGATGTGTCCATCGCCTGTTCCAAGGCGCTGGATCTTTACGACATAGCTGGCGTATGCGTTGCAGACCTCCCCCGCAGAGAAGAAGCCTTGTGGGCTGTCAGCTCGGAAGCTAGCGGGCCCTTCTTTGTAGATGATAGGGCTGTTTTCGCAGCGTCTGCCAGGGGCGTGGGTGGCCCTGCCTGAGCAGTGGCCTCTTCTCGATGCGCTGCACAACCCCTGCACAATGCACCGGATAAGTCTTCGAAGTCCATTTCTGGTGTGAAAGAGAATGTAGGTTTGGTACCTCGTTTTCGTGCTTCGTGGTAAGTTATGTTCACTTCTGTCTTGATAGTTACTATTTCCTTCTCCTTCTTCCAGTTTGGACATGACCTTGAGTACGCGGCATTGTCTCCTTGGCAGTTTGCACAGTGTGGCACACAGCGCTTTAGTCTTTCGACTGGTGATCATTGGTTGCACACTTGGCACACGTTTGCCGGCCACGGCAGCTTTGAGAACCATGGCCAGATTTCTGGCAGTTAAAACACCTACGGGGATTGGAAATGTAGAGTCGGACGTCAATCTTTATGTAGCCAACCTCGATTGTTTCCGGTAGCTTACTAGCGTTAAACGTGAGCACCAGGTGCTTCGTGGGGATTTCCTTGTTTTCTTTCCTGATTTTTATTCGATGGACGTTAATGACGTTTTGCTCTGCGAGTCCTTCCAGCATACCTTGTTCAGTTAAATCGATGAAATCAATTTATGAAACGACCCCACAGATGGTATTCAGGGATCGGTGTAGTATGACAGACACAGGAATGTCCCCAAATGACACACGTTTTGCCATTTGGGCTCTTGGTTATTGTCCCGGACTTCAAGTAACTAGTCTTAATTAGCAAGCTTTGACAGCTTGTAGCCAGTACCGAAGGCTTCCTTGAGACTAGTGGCGACTACAAATGGGGATATCACTCTAGCTGGTTTCTCTTTTCTGTCACTGTGAATCACGTGAAATGGAGGAAGAGTTTGTTTACTTTTTGTGAAAAACTGAGCAGTTATATCATCGGCCCGCCCTCTTTTCTTGGGCGATCAGTTAGTGTAGGAGAAGGAGCCATGAAGTATGTGTTGTTTTCGGCCACGGCGCCAGCCACCCACCACCATGGAGTCCAACAAGGGGACGGGGCAGGGACTTGCAAGCAAGTCCTGCCCCAGCCAGCTGTACGCCACAACTATAACCCAGTATGGCGAAAACTCAGGGTGGTTCGTCCCACAAGATTAACCCTAGCCGCCTGGAAAGAGGAAAAACAAGTAGCGAGGAAAGGACCGGAGAGTTATAGGATAGAAGATAGAAAAGTGAAAGATGGAGGGGAGGATAGGAAAAGGCAACTGCCGATTTCCCCCGGGTGGGTCAGCCCGGAGGTACCGTCTACGGGAAGCGTGGGCGAAAATGGTGTGTTGCCTCCACCGAGGGACCTTAAAGGTCCGAATACTCGGCATCAACTCAACCACCAGGATCCCCTTTTCCCCAGTCACTGCAGTGCCACGCACAGCTAAGCGTAGGTGCTCGGGGTCCATGGTGTCGCACAGTACACACAAACACCTGCCTTACCAGGTGCTCCCTGCGGGGACAACTATGATAAATGCTGGACGCGATGTGCGCTTCGCAAGTCAACGATGACATTGCAAACGCCGCGGTAATTGTGTTAGTAATGTTAAACGTTAGCTTATATACATCTCGTTCGCTCGAAAAACCGCTGACGTGTATTAATAGGAGCCGCACCACGTGTCGGAATTATTTGATCGAAGGCTCTGTAAAAAAAACACACAAAAAAACTATATCATTGTATGCATTGACACAAAAATAATTTGTCGTTCTAGTGACTAATGATTGATTTATAGGCGACGAAGAGTTTATGAAAAGCCTCCGAAGTAGCAGTGTAGTGACCGCACCACGTGTCGTATATATTTAACCGAAGGCTCCTAAAGAATTATATCATTCAATACAATGATATAAAAAAATAAATTGAGGTTCTAGTGACCGATAATTCATTGACAAGCGATGAGTTTATGAAATAAATGTAAATATTTGATGAATGAGATGAATAAAAGAGGAAAATTATGAAAAAGGGGGTTCAAATGTGTCAAAATGCTCAGCATAAAACACCAATGCTTTGTGATGTTAATTTGATATGTAGCGCAAATGTGAAAATGTGTGACCAATAATTAATTCAAGTAATAAAAAAAATGTATTCAGAGATGTCAAACTGCTCAGAATGAAAAGCCAGTGTTTCCCGATGCTAACTGTCGGTGTATAAAATTAACAATAAATATAAAATAAAAAGATAAAAGAAAACTAGAAAGTGTAACTCGCTCCGTGTGTGTGCGAAACGCTATCGCGTCATAAATTTAACGACGGAGTTAAATTGTCCCCTAATTTTTCTTTCGTTGTTTGGTTTATGGACTTTATTGTGCCAAAGCGACTCAGGCTATGAGAAATGCGTAATGAAGGGCTCTAGAAATTTCGACCACCTGCGATATCTTAACGTGCATCGACGTCGCACAGCACACGGGAACGTTTCTTTCTTTTGTCGTTCATCGAAAATCTAATTTTTAGTATATGCTCGAAATACTCAACGCTCTATAAGCACTACGAATCGAAGCATCTAGCTGGGCGCTCGATCTATGTTCTGTACTGTAGAATAGGAAGGTCACGCTTTATTTGTTTACATACTTGTATAAGTAAACGGTGTCTGCTTGGGATGAAAGTTTACTTTTGGCTTTAGACATTTTTTTGTGTAAGTGGTATCTATCAACTGAAAAGTCTTGGTATGTAATAGAAACGCCTTCTCCATTCATATAAATATTCCGCAAAGAATAAATTGTTCATGAGGCAGCGGAAAGCTACGCTTTGGAAAGATAGGCTAAATTCGAAGCTAGGCTGGGAAGCTATCTCTGAAGAATCTTGTCTCATCTATTTCGGTTCCCACGCCGTGTTTGGTCCTCAGTTTTGTGAGAATATGGGCTATATTGTCGAAAAACTGGTTTAGAAAACGCAGTGTTCGGTGCCAATGGGGCTAAGTCAGTACACACAATGCACACGCGCAAAGAGCTGGAGCGCAATCACATGCGCAACGAAGTTAAGAAAATTTGTAACAAGTTTTAGTTCTCTTTGTTTATCTGCATCAACTCCCTAAACATTGGATATGGACTCTAACAAGGTTAGCATTTGCTGAGGAAAGTTTGGGAAGTTCATAGCTCCTTTAAGAGAGCGATAAAAGTCAATGCTAGCTCACATTTGCTTATTCATAGCAGGTATGGTCATCCCATGAAAAGTTAGTTATTTTTTTTTCTAGCTCACATTTGCTTATTCATAGCAGGTATGGTCATCCCATGAAAAGTTAGTTATTTTTTTTTCTAGGCAGAAGATGCCCTTGCATCTTTCTATGCTGCAACCCTCCTACTTTAACTGTGACACCTCTGGGCGTTGTGGGGTAAGGTCTGAATGTAGCAAATAAAGAAAAGAAAAAGGTGGAACTTACGCTTATTTCAAGCTTGAGCTGTGGTGGGCTTCATATAAATTATTGTAAACTCATCCACCATGTGAGGCAATAGCCAAGGGTTCGACCTCTTCGTCCGCGAGTTGGAAAAGCATTCATGCCATAAATCAAGTGATGCTTTCAGGCGAGCAACGCGCCCATTCTTTGAGCTTGCTTCCGAAACTCCGGCCGATTCCAAATTTCCTCAAGCTAAACAGGCTCTGACGAGGCTAGCTGCGAGAGGAAAAGGTGTCCCTTTCGAGAGCGCGAGGCTTTCCTGGGCCCAGTGTTTATTTTCTGCTGCTAATAAACCCTTCGGCGCCAGGCATACGCAGCAAATTCGGAAGCTAACGCACCGAACCACATGTTCCAACTCTTACTATCTTGACTCCAGGTGAGCCACGCCACTCTAACCAAACGTCGCGCGGGAGCGATATTCAGGTCATCTCAATTTATATCTTCGTCACGGAGAAAGTTAATAAAGTAGCCTCAAATTTTAAATAATGCGGCCAAAGACCTTTCGATGCTCGCCCGAAGCAGTAACACACTCGAACATGAGGCCTAATGTAAAGAGTACTCCTCAAATATTCTGTCCCCCCCCGTCAGACACTTTTAAACAAAGGAAAATCTCAGTCCCCAGATAGCCTTGGTTTGATAGACTCTTGAAATGGCGTCATTGTCACTGGCGTCAACAGTGCTAACAAACTGTTATGAGCCGAAGTTTGCACGCTCAGAGAAAAATATTATATCACAGCATAGTGTGGTTTAAAGTAACTTGTAGACAGGATAGATGGTTTTCAGGTTCAGACAGCATTTTAGCGCTAGCCACACACGTACACAGGAGACAATGAAGGGTACGAGACTAGCACTAACTACATCTAATTTATTGCTGTGGGAAAAAAATTAAGTATAGATAGTCAAGAACATACAAGAGCAGATTGGACAAACAACGCCCCTTCGACAAAGCCGCGCCAGAAAACCCATCTCTGCCTTCAAAAGAACCACAATTGTGTCATTAACACACCCATCCCCTTCTTTCCTATATAATACGCTTCGAGCAGCTCTCGTGCCTTTTTATCATCGTGATAGGAAGGTGGTTGTATTATATAAGGAAGAGGGGCCTGAGATGTGTTAATGACACGATTGTGGCTTTTTTGGAGGCAGAGATGGGTTACCTATCTCGATCAGTGTCGTTGAAGGGGGTTTTACTTGTCCGGTCTGTGCATATGCATTCCTGGCTATATATTCTTGAGTTTTCCTCAACAATAACCTAGACGTAGTTAGCGCCAGTCTCGAGTCCTTGCTTGTCTCCTGTTCACGGGTTTGGTTAACGTTAAAATGCCGTCTGAAGCACAGAGTGGGTGCTGCTACAGCAATATTTGTCTTGCAATTTCTGTTCATTTATTGACGCTGTTTTCGTGTTGCAAAGAATGCGTTTTAAAGCCACGCAATCGATATCAATCCATTGTCTCGGCTGGAGTTAGGTTTGGAGAAAACTTTGGAAGAAGAACGGGGTTCTGTGGCTTTCACAGAGAGCTCATTGTATAGTGTGAGCTAACGTCCGTAGAACCTTTTTCAGACATGTGAAATTTAATCATTTGAAGTGTCTCCTTTCTTGCTGGAGGTTTCCTTCTCAAAGAAAAGTTTGGACGCCACCTTGCTCGGCAGACTAACTCTTTCATTTTCGCTTCCCCTGACCTTTTTTGGAAACGCCAGAGGGCATAAAACCAGCGGCGCAATTGTCTTCAAAATTACTTTTCTGCGTCTGGATGATTGCTTCGTTAACTGCCGGACGTTAAGTCACCTACCATTAAGTATTTAAGCATCTTCAAATGCTATAATTTAAAGTCATACTCATATTTCTGTAATAGTATATGGCAAAGTTTTTGACCCTGCGTTCGGTTTTGCAGCCATTCACTCTCATAATAACCGTTTAACTAAAATCATTTGGCACCGTTTAAGTAGAATTGTTTGGGGGAAGGGGGGGGGGGGGGGGGGGACTTTCGGCTACATCTTGAAGGGTGTCTTGCAAAAGCGTTAATGGCTCCAACCGGTAGTCCTTTTGTCCTTTTGTGGATCCTCATATGCATGCAAGAAATATGCGTCTCATTTACCTACTGATACCTTAATGTCGGCCTCTTTTATATGACACATCCTTATTATCATACAGCCCTAAGTTCCCGCTTTATGCGAGAGTCCATGTGACATTTAAACATTTAAAACATCAATTAACGAAACCATGCGAACGTCCCTACGTGTCTTATACACAGTGTCTGGCTCTGGATCATAGTCCATTTAAACACCGCGCACATAAAACACGAAAATGCATGGAGAACCGGAAGGACAATTGCCGCGGAGGAATCTATTACCGTCTGCTTGCCCCATCTAAAAGGAGCTGCCCAACTACCAGCTCAGCAACTACCAGTCTGTCACGTAGCCCGTCACACGCAGCACTCACAAAAAGGGTGGATCGACGAGGTACCGAAATACAATCGGCTGAAACTCGTGCGGCGCTGGTCGTCAGTGTGGCTGGCAGCTGCTTTTTTCGTTGAGAACGAGAGCGTTCTCTGTCGGAGATCGATAATGGCGCCATATTCAAGCCTCAAATTCACACCGAGAATAAAATCGCGACAACGTTCAAGAACGACACACACCTGACAACAAATATTGACGCACGAAATTTGGTTCTAGCCATTGTTATACCCGAGCAATCGGCCATAATTCGTTCCAGAGCGTCCGCGCATTCGGAGAGGGCCGCTGGATAGCCAGCTGTGGTTTTCTGAGAATGCGGCAGGGGACCTAGGCGTGTTTACCGGGGACATCAGGACAAAGGAGCAGGGATTCTTAACTTCCCGACATGGAGAGGCGCGTATTGTACAGATTAATTGAAGTCAAGGGCTTTTGTCGGCAACCGAAATGGGCGTCCTTTGATCTCCGGCCCCTCTTCTGAACAATGGACCAAGGCGTCGGGGCGAACCAGGAGCCGCGGCACGCCATCGTGTTGTGACCGAGCAGCGGGAGATGGCTCCCTTAGCTGTTTACAGTGAAGCGACTGTTGACTCAAGGATGCTGGTTGTATCACCCCGTGATCATTAAGGCATACTGGCTTGAACCAGGGTGTGGTTCTACTGGGCTCCAGTTTGACGGCAGGGAGATGGGTGCCCTGTCGCCTATCCGGCGCAGTTGCAACAAGGCTACGTTTCGTGACTGGAAACTTCTAAACAATGGACCGGGTCGGTGGGGCGAAATGGAACAGCTGCACTCGTCGTATTGTGACTCGCCTGTGCTATCAGTAGATTAAGAGCTATCTCGCTCCCTTTCACGTGCTTGCACGTTTGCATTATTGTAAATATCTAAAATAAATCTTCAATTTACTCTTCTCGTAACAACTCTTGCCGTCATCTGCCTTCCTCAACTCCTTGTGGTGAAGTACTATAGGCCCCAGTCTTCCGATCCTATCATCTGTAATACGATCCCTACTTAGAATTCCTACTTATTCCTTATTCCTGCATAATCCTTTATTTTATTTGTAGTAGGTATTTCAGCTCGGGCTTTCTCAACCTTCTTAAAAAAGGCCGCAAAAAAGCCCATGTACATGTGCGTGTGTGTGTGTTCATGCCACTCAACATCGATATATCAGCATATCGTTATACCAAAATATCGCAATACTTGCGCTAAACATTTGTGTTAGCGACTATCGTAGCCGTCTACCAGTTTCGCCAAACATACTACCTGCATTTCTTTCCCCGAAATTGATATTGAGGACATTATATATTCCAAAACCTTTTTCTGCTTCTATTTCTACCGCACTAATATGGTGCTTTAGACATAATGTGACCTACACTTATCAGCAACCAGAAAAAATAAAACAAGTCAGCGAGGAAGAGGTAGGAGCATTTCATATAAGACAACGAAGTGCCTAAGATAGCGACACATCTAGAGGTGCGACACGGCAGCTGTACAAGTGCAGCGCGTGTTCGCGCTTGAGGTGAGTGCTTCCGTGATGGCGCGTACAGTGGCACAAGCTTTAAAGTCTCCCATCGAGGGAGAGCGGGCAACTTTCGGCTCTTGCTCTCAGAATACTTACATGTCGTGTATCAGCACGACAAGCGCGTATAACCGTAAGAAAGAAAGTGTTTCTCGCTCTTTGTTTCTTTGCATGAATCTTATTAAAGCGCATTTACCTGCTCAACACAGGTGTGCGCACGGAGCAAGTTTCACACACCAAAGAACAGGTTTGTTGTAAGCTCCCTTAAGCACTGGTTCTCCAGTAGCACATTCTTTATAACCATTGCTTTTTCCTTCCCTTGTCCTTGTATAAAACTAGGGATGTTTTGTGTTCGGGCTTTGGTTTCATTGCGTAAACTTTAGGGAAGCTTGTAACGTCCCGAGAAAGTTTATTTTTTCGATGTGAGGGAAAGGTATGTTCAGAAACTTCTAATCCCTTGCAGCTCACTTCGGGGGGCACGTGGAATTCCAATGTACGGGGACTTTCTTTCGTATGCCTTTTATGTCATTTGATTATTTTTTTGCTGCAAATTTTGACGTTCATCATCTCGCTACAAGCACGACAAGCATCCTCTTCAACCGCCCAAAACTCTTTAGCGGGGCTGGAGACTAAGGACTGGAACTGAATATATCGAACGCGCCGGGAGGAAGTGATGCTGCTGAACAGCGCATGCATAGAATTAGTTTCGAACCACTGCACTCTCCACTTTGAAACGCTCCGTCTGGCTGTAATGAGAGAAAGAGATCTGTAAAGAGAACAGGGCCCAATGAGGAGACTAAACACAAAACCATTTCTGTTGGTTGCAATGCACACCTAAACAATAGACCAGTGGTAGAAATTTGGAGTGAAGCGAACCCTGCCCAGCAAGTGAATAGTTCAAAGAATGGCGCAGCACTGCCTCCGTAATTTGCGCTAATTATTGAAGTCAGTAAATTCAGCTTCTCGGGGTTAGATTCGAAAGTCAATATGGCTCGCGGAGCAATACTAAAAGTTCTAACGACCTGCTAGGTTATTGATCTAACCGTCTATTTCTTAACAATTATTGTGTGTTGCCAGCTATGTTGCATGAAGAAAGACTAACCAGCCAATACGGAGCACACAGGAAAAACCGACACAGAAAGAAAGAGGCATGCAATTCACTAACTAGCCCAGCAACGTGTTTTACTGAATTACCATCTATGTTGATTCGTGGGAAAAGCACCCGCCCATTCCTTACCTGATATTACTAGTGCCGTGCATCAGGTGAGGTTCACCGGTCTCCACAGGTTTGCTAACTCTATCAGATTAGATGTATCCCTGCCATACCTCGAGTACACAGAGTTTTATAAAACAGTATGACATAATGATAAACATGAATACTATCCAGATATTTATTCAGTATCCAATCCCTTATCCTTAGTTTCTCGAAGATGAAACGCGAAGTAGTTGTATCACCTTCCCCAACACCCACTTCATTACTGGCATCGGATGGCTGTTGTTCTCGTAACGCGGTGCATGGAGAACAGCAACAGGCGATATTTTCGGTGCTGCTAATAAAATACGAAGCAGGTTTGCTAGCACGGTCTGTGGCTCCACATTAAGCGACATCATGCATTACTACGTTGCCTTCTAACTCTCGCTTTCCATTGTACTGAGGAGGTGACTCGCATCCGCTAAACTGATTGGACCCACTTCTTTCATCACAACGCTCTGGCAAGACACGGTGTTCGGTTGCTTTCTCTACCGCTCTTAAGTACAATGTGCCAGGCACGCTGTCGCGTTCTTTGAGTGCAAATCTTTCTTCTACTCTCTTCAAGGTCACAGATAAAGGAGGAGACAAAGAAGGCAACATCGACGGAATGCAGAAGTGTGACTTTAATACTAAAGAAACGTATGCGCGATCTGCACAAAATACCTGTGTGCCAATTTTCGCTGCATTCCGTTGCTGCTGCCACAATCTCTTCGTCGCGGTGATACCAGCTTTGTTGCTCGCCAATAACTAGTCATTAAAGAGTAGTTAATGATGTCAACTAATCTATTCGATCAATTGTCATCAAGCGGCTTCGCACATCATTATATCTGCCATCAAGCGGTCCATGCCCATTGTTGGATTCACTTCTTGACTTAAATTTGGCCTTAAGCTATCGTGCGTGACTCAGCCGTTGTTAGTTTTCTAATTTCATGTTCACGTCTCATGTTCTACTGTCTTGTAAAACCAAAGTGCTAGTACCTGTAATTACATGAGTCTGAAATGTCTTTACAAGAACAGCCTATCTTCCTCTGTTCAGCACTGCGACCGCTGTCGATTTGAGGTGATGACGCAACGTACGATTTGGAATGCCAACTACGATTATGTTCAGTCAAATGGCACAATCGCATTGTGCTGTAAACAAAGAAGACTCTCGCTTTTTTTAGGGCATTCGAAACAGGAGCGCATTGTTATGTTATGAGGACGGCAGTCCAGAAGACAAGCTAGTGGTGAAAGGTTTCTCGTGAAACCCTTTATTGAACTTGCGCAAGGTGAACTGAGGAACTGTTGGTGATAGCTACCGAAGCGCTTGGCGGTCGTCGGAGAACAGAATCACCGCCACTCTCGGTCGCCCTCACCTGGAAGCCCATATCCTTTTCAGGTAAAACGCAAGAAGCGCCTATGATAATCTAGAGCAATGACGTGGAAACTGTTGCGTCTGGTAGAAATATTACAGATAAACCTTATAGCATTTCTCGCCACAAAGAGCAAAAGCCGCCTGCTAGGCTGTCATCTGTTTTTACCCGACAACATCGATGTTTTCACACTGCTGTTGTGCTGGTCGGCAGCGCAGTACGTCTTGCCGAGAAGTTGACAAGCGTGTACATGTGACCAAAATTAGCCTCGCGGCCTATCATGGAAAAGAAAGTGTGACATCGCATTAGTATTTACGTCTTTCCTTTCCCCACAGAAACGAAAGAGCGACTTCTGCTTCCCTCTTTTGAGATCTTTCGACGTTTATCAAACTGACTGAAGTCCCTAAGGCACCTTCGTACCAGCTGAAAACTATAATTTTTTCCTTCGTGTTTTCAACTTCCACCTTCCTCTTCCTTTCTGTGGTTCTTCTGGCATACCAGGTCTATCTGCCTCTCGAAGATAAGGAAGAAAATTAGAATCCGCAATAACTTTTTTAAATCCGGGTGTGCCATAATCTTTTTTACCGTTTTCCACACGAAATGTATACGTTTCTGAGAAAATCAAGGAACGGAAACTTGCCCGAGAAAAAATAGGCTTTCCAAGATCAAACATATGGTGCCAAGAGGAAGACACGGCCGGATGACATCGCACAACTGATGCCACTGAATTTCACAAAAGCTTTTCACGTTAGTCCAAGTTGAAGTCAAAAGATCTGCCAAACAAATTCTGATAAATTGCCTTCTTTGTCCCACCACCAACTACACCACCGTATGCTGGGGCCAGCGGAGGACCCTTGAGAGACATGCTTAGCGACTACCAAAGAGCAGTTAATCGTCGTTTACCGTCCTCAGTTAATTCGCTGAGGACGGCCCTGCGGTATTGATGGCTCTCATGGGGTATCCATCTATTCTTGGCCTGTTTATGATGATTTATATCGTGTTGCGAAAAGCATTTTAAGTTCATTGCTCTTTATATCTTCCAGTTGTATCCACCCAAGCAGTAAAAAACCGGAGTGGTCAAGCCCCGTGAAACCAACTCATAGACTGCACAAATTACAGGGCTAATTTGGTTGCATGTTTTTGTTTTCCAGTGTTACTTTGCCAATGAGGTTTTGCTATACTTATAAAAGTATATGTTTATGTACAAAATGTCAGTACACAATTGTAAATATTCTTCAAAAACAGCTTTGTGAAACCTCTGAACCTTCATACCGCTTGTGTAAGACAGTTTTATTAACATAACGACGGCTCTTTAACGCAGCCATGAGCAGTATCGAAGATACAAATATCTTCGATACTATCTTTAGATACAATTTGTGTATTGGAATCGTATTGTTAAAATGAAAGTATCGAAGTATCGGTATCTAAAATACATTTTCAAAGTATCGTGTATTTTGGAGATACTCGATACTAAAGGAAACTTAAAATATTGAAACCGCAGTGAGACTTTGTGTTGACGGAGCTCGCTCAAGCGGTAGTACAGGCCTTGAGACAGCTCTGGTTATAGTACTGCCTGAGTTCCCTACAAATGCCCCGACCTCACAGAGTAAAACACACTTCCAGATTCCCTTTTTTTTTAACTGGATGAGGCAGTGGTACGTAGGTGCTCAAGAGGTACTTTACTTCTGAGCACTGAGTGCTTACTACGAAGCTGCTAAGCCTTGAACAGACACACAAAGAGATATCAACAAAGCGGAAACGCAAGCCCCCGGGCTCTGCGTGCCGGCTCTGCTTGTGGTGCCAACAACACAAGCTTTAAAGGCCTTAGTCCAGCACGATGCAGTCGGCTAACCACGTTCTTTTAGTTACAACGTTTGACGGAAAACAAATCCATCCTTCGTAACTGCACAGAAAACAGGCTTCCACTAGACTTTGTTTGTGGAAAAATATTACGTCCTACATTTTATGAAATGCACGACATGAAAGATACAAACGCAATTTTTCAGCACAGCTTGAATAACATATTATGTGTTGTCAAACAATGTTTTTGCGAAAACGTACCTTGACTAAAACTTGGAAAGATATCTCTACATTAAAAAAAAAACTCCTTTTTGAAATATGCGAATTGACTGACACCATAATATCCACTTTCTGTTACAAAAAGATACAGATCTTTCATCTACAACTAGCCGTAGTCCTCCAGCAACGCTAGTGACCTCGACTTTCCTAGCTACCTCAAGGATGCTTGAGTCAGAGCGGCTATTGTACACTCTTTCACGCTGATAAAAAACATCTTCATCTAATACAAAACTGCAGCGTACTCGTGTGCATATGTAGAGAGACTTCTTTCATTTGCGCCGCTTTTATAGTATGCCCACATCACACTCTTTCCGAACTAAATACCGTTAAGCCATTTTATTTTTCTTGTTTTCCTTCTAGCTTTTAACAATATGCAGAGTTTCAAAAGTTTGTTATCACATTAATGGCAATATACCTGCTCGATTCTCCAAAAGCGCGCAGGATTCAACTTTGTATTTGTTGGTATACACAGGTCGATTCGCATGAAGAGCATTAGTTTAAATAAATGTTTCGCTAAATTACTTGTGGAAGCAATCGCTTAACTGTAACCATGGCTTTAATTCAATGTGAAGTTCTGACAAGGACAACTGCCCAAACAATAACTCTGTGCTGGCGTATTCTTTAAGCCCTTTCAGAAAAACTACGTTATAGGAATGGAATATTCTAGAAAGCATGGTAGAATTTCCTAATGCCGCTAATCATATTAACACCTTTATTATGTGAGGATTTCAGTGATATATCGAAGTATCGACAATACAGTACCTGAATATCTGCATTGAAACTCAATTTTGATCATGTATCTTGCATCGGCATCGCAAATACAAGTCTTCAGGATATCGAGTATCGGTATCGAAGATACTTTTTCGAAGTATCCGTCCCAGCCCTGCTTTAACGCAACACAGATACACACAAGAAACAGAACAGTGCATGTGCTTACTAGAACTGTTTAATCAGCAGAGAGCAGTGAAGATATGTAGCCGTCCTAGGCGATGCGCACGCATACAAGGCAACAAAACCAGCACTAATTTTATCTAAGTAGGTGCGAAATAAATTTTTGGTCACGCTAACAGAGAAAAATAACAAGAGTGAGCGACTTATAAGAGACTGTATAGTACTTCAGCCACTTCTATATCTAGTTCCGCAATTTGAGGTTTCTGGGTAGAGGCCGATAAAAGATGCCTCTCGAAATAAAACTTAAAGCGTAAGACACCGGAAATGCGGGTTTGAGCTGGGTAAGCGAAATTTGTGTTTTTCGCTTTGATGCTATGCAGAAATTTCCTTCGCGCTTACTCTGATAAATTTGGTGCTGTTATTGTTGCTTTGCAGTTAAAGGTCGACATATGTCTACGGCTTTCCCCTCTATAAAAAGGAGGGTAAGAAGAACATGAACAAAGACGAGGTGGTTAACAAAAGAAACAGGTTTCTTTTTCTGCACGGGGAAGGGATGAAAGAATGTAAAGGAGGAGGAGAAAAAGAAGTAATAGGGCAGAAGGAGCAACTATACGAAACAGGCATTTTACAATAATCAGACAATTCGGTGCTCCAAGGACGGGGAGGAGTGCCCCGCAGGCCTTCACAGTAGACGAACGCTGCTGCCGCTGTCCGAAGACCTTTTGAATCGAAAGCTTCAATATGCTAGGTAGAGCCGTTCTTTGCGTGACCTTCATTTGAACTTCCAAAACCATGAGGATAAACTTTTGCTATTCGGCTCTGCGTCAAAAAAAAAAAAAAAAAAAAAAAAACGTTTGAGATCACTACGGCACCTCCCTTGAGGGAATGCGTACGCATTCTTCGGGGAGGAAAGAACAGACATGGAAGAAGAAACTTGAGGTCTGTGACATATACTATAACGTAATGCTCCGTGGCAGTTAGGTAGCACGTGACGTTTTTTGAACATCGGCACAACCCCCTTGGCTATATTTTCGAGTGATTGAATTAATTGGCTCTAATCAGTTAACCAACTGCTCCGTACGCACCAGACGTTTTCCCCGGCAAGATTTTTCATCTTTATAATGCAACCAGTCCTTTTCTTAGCACTAGTTTTCTTCAAATGTAATCTGTTCGACAAAATTCCGGTGACACGATATAAGCGACGTCTGATTGATCTAATTGGTTAATTACTTTGCATGCTCAAAATTTTTCTCCAGGAAAATTTTTTTCATCCTATCTAGTCAACTATTCGTTTTCTTATGACGCGTTTCGTTTTAATGTAATCCTGCTTACAAATAATTATTGACACGAACCTTGAAAGCACCCTCATGTTATTTGGCATTAAAACGAGACCAAAACTGCGTCTATCCTTTCATATACGCCAACACACAATGTCAGTGTGGTACTTCTGCTGTCCAGTTCAGGCGTCCACTAAACAAAAACGTGACAAGTACTGTGCTTTCCCTTTCCTATACCAACACAGAATATCAGCTTGGGCTAGTCATTGACCTTCAATGAGGCGCAAGACAGTGTCGCTTTGACGACTTACAAAGCTCCTGGCCGGGCTGCAGACACACATAGAACCATATACGCCGAACCGATTGGAGGCCGGTATGTGATAGCATCGCCGGAAACTATCCATCAAACACGCATGGCAGCTTCTCCGACATCTCACTGACCCTACATGCTCCACGCCAGCAACACAAAATCATGTGATATGCCTCATACACGACCGTATTAAAATCGCAAAGCCATCCTATACGCACTTCAAAACACACACACACCTCTCCGGGAGCCCGCAAACCTCTACCCCATACTCATGACAGTCGAATTCAAGACTGCACACAAAGCTCACATCGACGAAAGTCCTAGCAGCCCTCCTTAGTCTCCGAACAATCTCGACACCTGCTCTAGATCAAATCACAAACACCGTGATGCGTAATCTGGAATACCAATCTATAACCACTTTTACGGCATAGTTCAACCAGTTCTGGAGGGAGGGTGTCCTCGCGCGTGCCGGACGTCGCGCGAAAGTTACATTGATACCCAAACGCAACAAACCACTTACACTCAAAACCCTTCGGCCGAGATCGCTAACCTCATGCCTCAGGATGCTCTTTGAGCACGTTGTGTTATCGAGACTTACAACACATATGGCAGACAACAATCTATATCCGCCCAGCATGATTGGATTCTGACCCCATCTATCCGTACAGGACACCATGCTGTAATTCACCCATGATATTTCTGACCCACTTTTTTCTTGTAACACCAAGGCAGTCTTAGCGTGAGATCTCTCCAAAGCTTTTGATTGCAACACACATCTGGTGATCATAACCGATCTATTCTCATTGAACATAGACGCGCGATGTACATCAACATTCGATCATTCCTCACTGACGGAACAACCGAGACACACTTCGGTCCTTTTTCTTCCTCCTCCTACACTCTTCAGAGTATCGGCAGCCTGCAAGGGCCCATCCTCTCCTCCTTCTTGTTTAACATCACCCTATTTTCCCTCACCTGAAAACTGTCAGACATCTCCCATCTGAAGCACATCCGCTATGCCGACAACACGCTGCGGACCACTCACAGCAATGATAGCGGCAAAGAAAACACCTTACAGGAAGCAGCCACCAATACCGAAAATTACGCAAGCAGTATAGGAGCTTTCTGCTCCCCAGATATGTCCGAAATGCCACACATCCGCCCCAAACACCACCATTCCGCCGCTCCACCATTACCACTGAACTGAATGGGAGCCGAGTACCGCAGGTTGAAACCCTCTACGTATTAGACCTACACATCCGGAGCAATGGTAAAAACATCACCACCCTATGAAAACTTAGGCAGGTCGCAGGCATAATATCGAGCCTGATTCACAGATTCGGGCTACCATAGGGGCATGAAGGAGCGCAACATTTGTCTCCTCATCCGCGTCCACAGTCACGTGTTTTACACTACTCCATACCAGCAAGTGTCCAAACACGACATACATGTTCTGAATATTATGATCAGCAGGGCATACAAGGTTGCACTTCATCTACCTCCCAACACACCCTCAGACAGATTGCTAATCCTGGGTCTACGCAACATGATTCGGGAGCTCATGGAGGCCCACGGAGAAGCCCAATACAGCAAAATCATGAACACAGACACAGGACGGTACATCCTAGACTACTACGTTGAAATCAGGATACCTGCTAACGACTCAAACCTTTTCCCCATCCCTCCATACATCCACCGAGAACTGCGTATCAAGCCACTGCCGAAAACTATGCAGCCATCCTACCATGACCAGTGCCACAGAACCCGTGAAACGGCTCTCCACCGATTTCACGGTGATGAATCAGCTGCCGGATGGGTAAACGCTCCATGCACGAGCGATGAAGCGACCGCAGCCATGGTGGATTCCTCCTCATCTCCTCTCATCATATTACCTTTCCTCAGAAGGCGCAGAGAAAACCGCAATTGCAGCAGGCATAACCCGCAAGGAAGCCCAGTATATTTAAAAAAATTCGAAAACAGCTATTCAAAATTTTGCACGAGGCCGAGTCCATGTCTCTGCATTTAGCATACTGGACTCGCCCGATGCAACCCTACCCAGCCATGTGGAGCTGATATGGATACCTGTGCACTACAGAATCACAGAAACGAGGCTGCCAACCTTTTTGCCCGAGGTTCACGATAATGCTACTTTTGGCGCGTCGTAGTAATTCCAATTAAATACAGGAGAGAAAAAGTGTTACCGAACGTATGCTGTGCAACGTTTTCTCAATACTAGGATTGATTATCCTAAACCCTACTAATGTTTTCTCAGTCAGCAGGCGTAGGTTTCAATTCTTCTGTGCAATACATAGAGATCGTGTTTTGGAAATATTTATAGGAACGCTGCCAAAAACATGTGAAATGGTTTTCTCTCTTACCCACATGTCGCAAGCAGGGTTCTGAGCCATGTTGATAGCAAAATACACCAAGTCATAGCAAAGTTTCCTCAGGTTGTGATATAGCTCTGGTGGAAGTTCGACGCCTCCTGGTGGACTGTTGGCGCTGCCTCGTCCACACAGTGATTGCCTCTGATGCCGCGCGCCTAATTATCCTTCGGTAAATAACGCAGTGCCCTTTAATGATGGCAAAATGATGTAGCTGACAGATTTCCGCTACCAGTTGCTTGTGAGAGCCACGACAAAGAGCACTTTGTAAAACAGGGAACTCTGCTTTTGAATCTGTGAAAATAGACCGTTGCTTATAGCTTTCGTAATGAATGTAACCAATAGCGTAACGAAGAGCAACAAGTTCTGCGTCAGTTGATGAAGTCTTAACACTTCGTGAAGTGTTCCCTACGGGGTGGTGGGGAAAATGATTTTATATTAGAGTTTCAGAGCCACAGAGTGACCCCGCTACATGGTTAGCGTCTACATTCCGGGGCACCGCATAACGAGGCCCCATCTCGTGCCCGTTTCACCTAAGTCCTTTGAGACTCCAGTGAAGACAGGTTGAGGACGGCAGTCTCCCATGCCTCTCTCGAAGGAGAAGGTGAGTATTTTGAATCATATCCGCTCTCGAAGGAGAAGGTGCGTATTTTGAATCATTTCCGCACAATGTAGAAGGAATCACAGTCCTCGCCAAAGTGTGGGCATCGTCTAATCTTGTTTAGATCGAAGTGTTTTATGATTGCCTGACGGAGTGGAGTTCTTGTTTGAAGGCGCCTTAAAGTTTACTCTTCTGTTCACTCAGCCCTTTTTGCAAGAGAAGCGAAATGTTGTGGTTGTCACTGCAATGTTTTATTATTTACATGAACCGCATATTGGGAATCGCCACAAAGCTGGACGAACTGCTGGGGTTCACTGAACCATCAGTGTAAACATGCTGACAGGGTCCATGCTCATGATGCAATGCAGCCTACACACATATTAGCCTCCTCCCTCGGACTCCCTCTCAGCATAGAGCCAGTCTTCCGATTACCAGGCCGCGTATGTCAGTCGCGGCAACCATTGATGTCCATCGTGATTTTCTCTCACTGCAATTTATAGATCCCTCTTTGCTATTCTCTATCTTTACGATCTTCTTGCGATCCTTTCCATACCATGCGTCAAGACGAGGGCCGATTTCTCACCGTCAAAATCTGAAGCCTTAAAAAGATGACATGCGCTGTACAACAGCTCTGACGTGATAGCGGTATTATATCTGCAAGCCAAGACGAATTTGAAAGAGCGAAATAACGTTTTCTACTGAGTGCTTTCTCCTATTGCACTTTCAATAAGCACTGACTGAGAGGTATGCCCCAACAGCTGCTGCCGTGAGAGCCGCATTTTGAGTCAGAAATATAAGTTCCTAAAAGGCTTCACTGGCGCAAATAAGGCAGCCAGCTAATTTGAAGAAAGTACAAGAACACTGTCTGCAATTTAATAAGTAAAAATTGGTTATTTGCCATTTTTTGTAAATAAATATGGAAAGCAAAACGCACTGCTGGATAGACCATGGAGCAATGATGGAAATGAGAAGTTGGTTCGTATGCGTGAAATCATCACACGAAGCAGCGCAAAATTGCTCAACATGCTAACCAATGACCTATAAGGCCTGGCCAGGTTTTTCTATACATTCAGCAAATAGTAGGCTGAGCACATTGTGGTCTTGCACATCATGCTTTCATCTGTCTTATATGGGAAGTATTGGGGTGCATGTACTAGAGGATATGGATACTGTGAATACACACTGATGTCACCTTGTGTATACACTGAATGGTCATATCCTTCATGCGTCGCGCATGCTATTATTATGTGCATTACTAAGCTCCCAGTGTTGTACACAAGCCCTATAACTACAGGCAGAGGATTGCAAAAATGGGAAAGAGTAGAAAGAAATAGTTTTCTTTTTTGACTAATATCGAAACCCCCGCTGGGGTAAGGAGTCATATTATAATCGTCATAGTAAAAAGAGATATTGCCTAATTTTGTTGAATTGTATATTTCCTCCGTCAGCCTCGTAATGAAAAAAAAAACAACTAAAGTTGTAAGTTTTTGTATCTTGTTGTCCTTGGTGCACATTAACAATTTCCTGTTTTTACTTACACATAATTGCCTTACCAGTCTTGTTTGACGCTTTTTGAAAATCATGAAATGCAAATCACTTGCATTAAATGTTTGTAAGCTGACAATTTATACCACTGAATTTTTTTTTTTTTTTTGTGTATGTCCAATTTCTAGCTAACGTTGCATTTTCAGCCTTGTTTGATGGTTTTTTAAACGCGATTTTTAACGCGTTAAGTAAGCTGAAGTGAACTACTTGTGGGTTAAAAATTTCGTGCAGCGATTTTTTTTTTTGCCGAGAACAGTAGTATCTTTTCAGCTACGGCTGCCGCCTTTTAAATGGGGCAAATACTACAGAGTCCTTCTGGGGGCTGAAGCTTCAGGTTGTGTTGAGCAAGGTTTGGATGTTTAGAAAAATTCAAGACCGTCTCAGCGTGCTCCGGCGTGTTTCGAATCTCTTTAACGGTTTTGAAATATTAACGTATGCCCCCGTTAATTCTTTTGTGATTTTCGCCAAGTACACATGGTTCAGTCCGTTATACACGCACAACGAAACAGTGTTACACGGAAGAACTAATCGCACCACCAACGGCTTTTTTTTCGATACGCGGCGCAAAGCTTGTGCTGGTCAGCTAGAAAATAAATGCCTCAGCTCGCGTCTACTCCATTAATTAGCAGATAATGCCGTTTTCTCATACCAGATACAAAAAATACAGCAGCTATGTACGGATAAATTTTGTGCTATAAACACGTACTATGACAATGCTGCGCAAAAAAAAAAGTTAACAAAAGGGGAGAAAATAGCATGGCACGAACGACTGATCAGGTACTTTACATGCCCATGTTGGAGTCCTAAAGCTCTGGAACTTATTTTTTGAAAAAAAAAAAAAAAAAAGCTCAAGTTACTGATTAAAGCAAAAAGTTCTGCTTACCATCAACAGGGACCCATGAGAAATTCGGGAGTAATTAATCATTAGATGAGGCCTAACTTCTGCTCACTAAGTCCCCTGCGGGTGTAAGGCTTTATAGCTCTGATGCATAGTGTGTAAAGCAGCGTAAGACCCTTAAAGAAAACGATGGCCTTTTGTGCCGCTCTGTTCAATAGACAGTAAAGCAGGGCTAGAACATAACAAAAAAAAAAGATATCCTTTGCTCTTCTTCGTTACAATTTCTAGAGGCCTAGTGATCTTTGTCCAGAGAAAGAGTTGACTTGGTTCGACGCACTCTAAAATGACCATCTCTGCTTCCTTGCACACCGCACAATACAACTGCAGCTAGTCTTCTTCTGCGATAAACGAAACCAATTGAAGAAGATAGCTACAGAATGTAGAATAGATGGAAGAAGTTGTACTCGATATTGCATGCGCTGCTTGTTACTTTGGTTCTTCATTCATTGCCCTTACGGGTCACTAGAAAAGGAGAATCCTGCTAAGCTGCAGTGGCATGCTAAGCTTTGGACAAGGCCATCTTTTGCCTTCCGCTCGAGTGGACGTTTTCCTTCCTAGCACCAAGAGGATTGTGTCGTGTGACTGCCTTTCGTCGTAGGAAAAGTAAACAAATCTGAAACTCTTTTATTCTCCAGAATCGATGGGCCTCAAACTCGTAGTCAGTGGCTACTTGTGAAAGAGATTGGTGATAGCTGCACCGGCAAACAAAAAAAAAAGCAGAAAGAAGGCCATTTGATATCGCTGTATTGGGAGCCCATCGAGAACTATGTGATCTGCTCAGGAGTGAAATCTAAATGTGAGGGAGGGACGAAACGCTGTCGGACGTACCCTTTTACTCAGAGAGGTAACCTATTTGGTGACTACCTCCGCACCCTCACGAAATTAACTTTCAGTGCGTCGTTACGGCAACCGGGCAATTATAGTTCACTATGGGCGTTATCCTTAGCTGTATTTATTTATAGCTGTGATTTGTTTGTCGAAATCATCAAAATGTTTATCTCGTATATCGCTACAGATTACGCCTCAACAGACACATCTGTCGTTAAATTTCTCCCACATGTCGCGGAGCTTGGTTGCTTGCTCCGTGCATGCAAATATTCACTGCTGTCGATGCGACAATTCACAAAATGATTTAGAGGCCGGACAAAAATTTCGTTTCCAGCTTCGTTACCACCGATTGAAAGACTAAATGATCACCTAAAACGATGGGGACATTCTGTCTTAATTTCGGACTAAAACGCTGAAGCAAGAAGCGAGACCTACCACTTGAATAACACAAAATTTATGTAATGCTCTTAACCTGCTTTTAAAAGATGGGCACCAACATTGTTACAAAATATTATCAGCCAGCGTCTCAAAAATATGCGTGATATAACGTTGCTGCAGAAATTCCTTTCTCATTTGGTCGTTATTCAGTACCGCGCTTTACATGCAATTCATATAAAGCAAGACAGAGTTTATGATTATGGTGTTAAGTAATTTTTTGTGTCAAGAAAGTATTCTCATGCTTTGCCTTGAACAGTATGAGGCAATAGCGTTTATGACTCTCACATGCGGCTTCACTTGCTGTTAGTCGTTCGCTCACATGTAGACTCTGCTCACTTGGAAGCCAAACTCATTCTTTGTACCTGTAACCCCTCGCCAATTCTTATTCGCATATATTCCTAATTTAGCGCGTTATCCACTTACGGACCGTGGGCGACAACCTGCCGCTGATATAAAGCCCTCCTTTAATCCAGCCATAGGAACGTGCTTGCGTGGCATCGGAGTAGCGTGCATGACTTGGCACACAAGAGCTATAGAAAGTTGACTCTCATTCCACGTTCCCACATAAAATGAGCAAGCCGAGTTAGCTTCTCCTTTGTGTTTGCATGTGGTCTCGTTACGTTACACAACACGTAGACAAATCAACGCTGGGCCACATCACGTGATACATACACCCAGCGAGAATCAAGCCCGTGATATTCGGCTCAACGCCCACAATGCCGGGTTTTCTGCGGAATAGTGCCTTTAACGCTATCGTGCTAAACCCGTCGGCCACCAGGACCTTATATGGCGCTGAATGGCTTGCCAGGCACAAGAAACGTGCGGAGCGCATTGCGAGGGCGCATGCTTGAGCTTTTGCATTCAAATCAAATCACACCAAATTTATTTTTCAAAAAGTGGATGGTCGCCCGGGCTAAAAGCTGTAGAAACAGCTTGACAAAGATCCACGAAACCCATACACAACATAGCAGGAGCAAGCAGCAAAATCCAGAAGCTCATTAACAATTCGACTATGACATCCAAAAGTGTTTTACAATGCATACGTCACTGCAGCACGATATAAAAGTAGAAAATAAAAAGTTGATCAATAATAATGTTAATGGAAAAATCTCGACAAGGCAGAAAGTTCGTAAAGGCGAGTATAATATTTAGAGTAAAAGGCACATGTGTATAGATTACATTTGCATGAAGTAGGTTCTCAACTGCTTAGGACTAAAACCAACAGTGTCTTTTATTTGTTGAGAAAAGCTAGAAGATTACGAGCCAAGGATTGTAATTGGTAGCCTGTTCTAAAGTCTAAAATTGTAAAGTGCATCTACTGTTTACAATTGAAGTGCGGTGTTCAAGAGATGCAAGTTTTACCAAGAAATTACCCATACCTGTGGAACCGAAATAAGTTAATTATAACAAGCGATATTCATAAATATCATCCACACGGATTATATTAAGGGATGTTATTATGGGTTTAATATTTGACGTCGGTTCTAAGCTCACGATGACACGAATAATTTGTTTTTGCGAGACAAGCAGCTTGTCTTTGTGTAAATTCCTTTTTATGCACGTTTCTGGAGGAATAGAAGGTATGTCCAATGCTTTGCATCGCGTATGCAGCGCCGCGAACAACAAACACACGGATGCATTTTAAGCCCGATCGGTCGCCAGATAGACTTCTTAAGCGAAATGAGAAGAAATGCTTGCATCCGTGTTCTTGGGTATCGGAAGTGACGGTGGGTGCTTTCGCTAGATATAAGTCACGACATACTGAAATTGAAATATAGTCTGATTTTGAAATAAAAGTGTAGAAAATGGAGAAACTTCAAGGGTACTTTTCGCGGTGTAATAGTTAGCCAAAGCATAATACGCTCAGTGTGCTCGTGTTTAGCACGTACGCGCATATAGCTCTCACATCCTTCGTTGCTACTTGATGCAACCGCGTTATCAGATTCATCCAACGGCGTAGAGGTTGCGGAGCCCTGTATACTGCAGGGCTAAGAGGAACATTTGCTTAACTTTTCGTTTCGTATAGGGAGCTTGCATTAAGCGATGCATGCTGGGTAATCCGCCATCATATTGTCGTTGGCAGCAGACGACGCAGCACGGCACTGCCACACTGCCCCGTCTACATAGTCGCATAGTGCGCGCAGACGATGCTAGCGCGATCGGGCTGGCTGACTTCGGGTTCCTTCACGATTCCAACAATACGTCTGCATGAGGGCGAGAGGGCAAGGGATTTTTCTAGCGACACCGACGCGAATGGCTAGCACGGGCCAGCACACGCGAGAACGGAACCATTCCGGGCAAGTATAAAACTACATTCTTGCTAGAACTAGAATCATGAATGCCGGCGACGTCGACGCGCGGCCAGGTCCAGACGCATAGTGCAGTCAGTCGTCGCGTAGCTAGAACAAGTCCGCGTCGTACTAGAAATGCGTTTGTTCATAGCGCACCCGATTTCTTGGGCACAGCGTAGACGCGTAGGTTCCTCAGGAATCTACTACCAATTCAATTGCACGCACGTAAAAGCAGCGCACGATAAGCCGCGTATTTGCCCTTTGGGCCGTTCAAAATACAAGACACTTGCTCAGTTCCCCCTGGCTGCGCTTCCCGCTGTCTGCTGCCAGCGACGACATCATGGCGGATTACCCGGAATGCATCGCTTCATGCAAGCTCCCTATACTGGAATCGCGAATAGCAGCTCGCTGACTGCGTTCTTAATCTCCTATGCTGTCGAAGCAAATCAGATTCGTAGACGCTTGTCCAGGGTTCGGCTGTATGCCTTACGCTAAGACGTACTCCTCAGGGTCCTCAAGTAAGCTTATCCTGTGTGTAGGCGCTTATTTTGAATGAGCAAGCACGTTTAATTTTGCGCCATTCAGATTCCAGAATCCAAGCTTTGTTTTTGCAAGGTTCCAAGGAGTCTGCCATCGCTTCCGACGCAGTATGTAAAGTACATCAACAGTCAGCTAAGCCAAGCCTTGCCAATCCGTATCCTTGAAATCTAGCTCTAGTAGCATCGTTCACAATATCAGCGGGTCAAAGGTACGTCACAATCTACTTTGTGAACCACATAAGAAGGGCTGCTGTAGGAGCAAGCACTCATGTTTATGCCTTGTCCCACATGTCAGAAATGGAAATTATGCAAGGAAAAGAGACCTATGCTTAGTGCGACTCTGCACTGGAAATTTTATACCCCTTTACAGAATTTTTCGAATTCCTTGGAAACTTATACCAAGGATTAGAACGAAACTGGGCTGTTTAGTTTGTTCTGCCTTAAAGCGTGCAGTAGAATGGCGTAAACATTTATTTTTTTACTGTTTATCAGGATGGACAACAAAGAAGCGCGAGTTGTGGACTTGAAGCAGAGTGGTTGATTTTAAGTGCTTCTTTCATGCCAGAAATATTGGTTCAGTTCAGTTGCAGCGGCCGCAACTGTATACATTTAATTCAATATAAATTCAAAATCCCCGACACCACGGCTTCCATTGAGATAAATTCAATGCAAAGTTTCTTATCGATAGTTTGCTGTACTCTGTAGTGTATGCACCAGCAAAAATGGAATATTCAAAGGACCATCGTTATTGACAGACATTTGCTATAACAATACTATATTATGAAATCAATTTATGATTCATTTGCACGAGGAAGCATAAATACAAAACACGCAGGAAAAGAGAAGGCAAGAAAGCTTTCATGCGACTTTACGAGAGGCCAGCTGTTTGTGGTAATCTTGACAACCTTGAGCTGCGCACAGCAGAGATGGGGAGACTGAAAATAGCATAGTGACTTGTAATTAAATCAAAGAAAATTCTACATTATCTTTTGAACATCGGCTTCAAGAATAACGAATTACCAACGTAATGTACGCGCAAGCTGACGCAGCTCCTTGGACCTAAATTTAAAGCCGAAGAGGCGCGTCTGCATTAGCATATAAGCTAAGAAAGCCAGCCTTCAGCAAAATAATGCTTTTCTAGTGGTTCTCATTTCGCAGCATGAGGCAATTCTGTGAAAGGCACTTTGCCTAATGATGAAAAATGCTAAGGTGAACTGATAATAAGGCATATCGCAATCATTTCTATGTCAAAGCTTTTTTTTTGCTGTATTTAGAAACTGAATTCTCCTAACCTCAGTGTCAGTTGCTCAAAAATATCATCATGATATAAAAATAGTAAAAAGCAATGTAACAAGTGGGAACAAAAATAATTTATGTTGAAGATACAGCGCAGAGTGTACAAATAAATGGGGAAGGGGGACGGCGGGGGGAATGGTTCGATCAGTTCTTAAGGTAGTTCAACACAGATATGTAGATATTGGTACACAGTGGTAACAAATTTAGTAGTTCTACATTGATATAATTAAACCTATCATTGACCAATTTTCCAGGACATAAAAAGGGCATTTTATCAAGTAGTAGTAAAATGAACAATTGGGAAGGCAGCCCAATATAAAAAAAGAGAGAGGGTAAAGATGTACATAGAAATTGAAAAGAAATTTCTTTGATGTCTTCTAGCACCTAAATGGCTTTGATGTACACTCCCTCACGTTTTTCTTTTTATTTTTTATTTTTGCTTTTCTTCTTTTGTCTGAAATTAAAAATTTTGTTTTGCCCATTCTGCGTTGTATATTGGTTTAAGCTAGTTATTCTTTTGGCCGTAAGGGCTGGGCAACGTTACTTTTATTTATTTTTTTATTTTCTGTACTTCCATTAGCTGATATTTACACTTTTATTTGCAAGGCCCCCATAATATTAAATATTATCTATACCAGAAAAGTGACACCGAACGCGAGAATACTGTGGCAAAAAGGGGCTTCACCGTGGCAGGATTACCTGCTTCGCCTGCAGAAGTCGGTATGATTAAAGTATGTGTAGAGCTACCTTTATGTGTGTGTATGTGTAAGTGTAAAAGCGTGTGTATGGTATGCGTAAAAGATATGTGTAAAAGGTATGTGTAAAGTGGGCACAAAGTAGAATACCCGCCTAGGTGAGGCGTATATCAGCGCACACAGGGCAGTGTGTACATCTTTCGGCCATAATGGCACTAACGAGAAGCTCCGGTGGGCGCGCGTGCGTTTTTTTACACGTTTTATTGCCTGTAAATTGAGCGCAAACGGATGCCGTTGTGGTAGAAAAGTGTTCTGTAAAGGCTGTCAGCGTATTTCCATGCAGTAGCTTTGTCGATGTGGCATTTATCACTGTTACCCTTAGTAAAGATTGAAAAACAAGAAATTGCGTTTCGTAAAACCCCACTAAAAAGCACGCTTTTCGACACTGAAAGACATTTACGGCCATTCAGGTTCCGCAGACAATTTCTAAGATTTCGAAAGAACGCGCATAGATTCCTCCTCTGCAGCATCGCACAAGCAGCGGAACAATCATTTCTTAAGTGGCGTAAGCGTCCTCAATAACAGGTCTGAGAGTTGTTTCGTCTTAAGTACCCATATCCATATGGACACGACCATTACGGTCATCAATTCTAACCTGACAGTGACATCCTAATGCAAACGATATTGATCGAGAGAACCATTTTGCTAATGACGCTTTGTGATCCAAATGAAATGAGCTGAACGCGGCAATGAGCTTCTTTTTCAACAGAACTGCACATGTTGGAAACAAGGCTGCCATGAGGAAAAGAATCTTTTTATCACAAAGAAGTATGAGACTTGAGAAAGGTCTCTGGCACATTGAAAGAAGAGGAAAAGTGACCATTCGAAGGGGAGCTGATGTTCAGGCTGGCCAGTACTGAAACATTCTTACACATGTCACACATGTAAAAATTACATATGACATGAAGTATTTCTTGAAAATAAATTGGGCTACACCACGTGGTGGCACGAACGCACGAATACGGATGGCTTTGAGACGGCATATTAATTGCCGTTATGTAGAAAGTAACGTGGTTGTAGTTAATTCTGCTACTGTCCTTGAGGACCTTAACTCGGTAGTTTTTTCACCCTGTACTCTAAGCTACAGAAGCACACAGGATCACGCAGTGGGCGCTACGTATGCTATGCCCTAAGTTTCTGAGACATGGACACTGTTACTGTTGCTGCTGATGAGTAATGACAGCGTTATTTATCACTTCGAGCATATCGTACTGTTCTCCGAAGAGCTGCATCTGGGGTTGGGATTCACTACATATAACAATAACAATAATAATGAAAAAAAAACGTAACACTATATGTGCAGAAACGTCTCACAGAAAAAAAAATTGAAACGCACACCATAGAGAGGCAACACGCCAAAACGAGCATATATGGAGACAGAGCACGACACACATATTTCATGGGACTAGGCAAAAAGGGCTAAAGAAGATATTGCAGGCTGATGGCCCGACTTTTGTTACACACTTGCTGGCGACATTTGCCCCAAAAACACTTTAAAATTGCAAAACAAGCTACATTTGCGTCAGCACAAAGTACAGCGCTGATGCAACCCATGATACCAGACTAAAACGCAATAAGAGGTGATGTTGCAAGATCATCGATTAGCGCTTGCTATTTTCTTAGCGCTCGATGAAAAAAAAGACACCCGAATGTGACACTGTTAAATGGGCATTGTGAGAGGTGTTTAGTGTGATTAAGCACCTTTGATATAGTTTGAGACGTGAATAAATATTTTTGGCGTCCAATAATAAGTACTAATGAAGAGAGCAAAAACAAAAAACATGAGCTACAGGAGCCGTGGATATAACACTGAGAACAGTGATAGAAAATCAAAGGAGGAAGCAGCAAGACGGCTGTATAAAAATACAAGAAGTATACTCAAGCTAGAACTCATTCTAAAATAATGTTTTCGTCTTGTTACACACGGGGGAACAGACTGAATTATACATAATAGTTTCCTGTCGTGGAGTTTTTATTAAGCTTTATGCAAAATGACTGCCAAATGAGGTTCAGGCGTCATCTTACATTGTCAGAGGAGGAAGGCTGTGAAGATTTTCGCGGCCCTCTACGGGCGAAAGAAGGGGCCTGAGGTGAGAAATACGTCTCCAAGTTCGTCGAATTTATGGAACCATGCCTTGTGTGCGTTATATTAGTTTCCCGTGACACATGCCTTAATGAAAGCTGCCTCCTTTGTTAATACACGGGTATGAAATCACTCTGCGCGTTTTTGAGCAAATAATATTTCACCGAGTCTCGCATGAGATGGTAATGTGCTGCGGGTTTTGATCAGCAGCGCTGAGGGTGACTCCAGCGCGCAGCACGGCACGTTTGAACAGCGCAGTGTTCAAGGCGAATATCAACTTCTTCAACGCCGACGAGAACAATAAGTCGCAGGCAGTTGATGCGTGAAGTAAAAACCATTGCTATATTCATTATTTGCATAAGGAAAAATATGCTCACTTTAGCAAATTTGAACATGACATCCTATCAAGCTGGCTCGCAGTCCTAACAAATATATGACAAAAATTACAAGCATACAGCAGCTCAATCCTACATCTGTTTTCGTGACAGCAGAACGTCAGCTCCAAACGATAATCTTCTCAGAATGCTTGGACCTTTTGTTTTTGTTTTGTTTCACGGTTTAAATACAATACTTCATGGTCATACCTAGAATAGCAGCTTGGGCATGTTGGTTATGCATCTTGAGGATAACAGCGCGGAACACAGGACGGGAGCACAAGATTAGAGGACGACACAACGAGCGCTGACTTTCAACAACGTTTATTTTGGAACACCCTCAACTTCTTATACCCTAACGCCACAGATCGCGTACAAATGACTTGCACATATTAGCAAAGTTAAAAAAAAAACATAATATCGTGAGATAATTGAAGCCGCTGAGATAGCTAGACTGCAGGAACGATGTGTAAGCAAACCGTCCCTGCTGTTAACACAAAAAGAAATCGAACTGCTGAATGTGCAATCGTCTCCATGAGTGTTTAGAGAGTGCACCACGCTGTGTGCAAGAAAAGGTTATGAGGCACGTGTATTATCTAATATTATGTTTTTTGTTTTTGTTTTTTTTAAACTTTGCTAATATGTGCAAGTCATTTGTACGCGATCTGTGGCGTTAGGGTATAAGAAGTTGAGGGTGTTCCAAAATAAACGTTGTTGAAAGTCAGCGCTCGTTGTGTCGTCCTCTAATCTTGCGCTCCCGTCCTGTGTTCCGCGCTGTTATCCTCAAGATGGTCATACCGTTCGATCCACTCCTGAGTGAGTGCTTTGAAATAATATTCTAACCAGCAGTGCATAGGGCTGGTGTAGCATTCAAGAGAGCGAAACGGAAAAAATACCAGATTATTTTACAACCTGCTTTTTATCAACACACACTGATGCATATACCACTTGTCCCCGCCGGGGTGGCGCAGTGGCTACGGCACTCGACTACTGTTCCCAAGGACGCGGGATCGAATCCCGGCCTCCGCGGCAGCTTTTCGATGGCGGCAAAAAGCAAGGCTCCCGTGTGCTGTGCGATGTCAGTGCACGTTTAAGAACCCCAGGTGGTCGAAATTTCCGGAGTTCTCCACTATGGCGTCTCTAATAGACTGAGTTGCTTTGGGACGTTAAACCCCACAAACCAAACCAAACCAAACCAACACTTGTGCTACATGCCTCGATGGCAGCTGCCTCTTTCGCTAGAGCGTTTGTAGTCGATGTACCAGAAGGCAATTTCGTCGCACATTCGGATTACTGGAGGTCTAGCCAAACGCAGTGAAAAAAGAGCTTTTGCTGAAATCAATTGCAACTGCTAAGTATAGCTGAAAAACAATTTGAGGAAATTTAATTTCGGTAAGCTTTATGTCAACGTGGGAGAACCAACATTTTTTGTCACGCACACTATACAATCTAGATACCCAGGGTTTGGTACATTATTTACATGGAACATGAAAGGAGAGTAGGGAAATCGGGTTCAAAATATATGTTAACTTTTTAAAGGACTAAGACATTAAAAAGCAAATTTAGAAAGCCGAAGGTACGGAATAGTATGCAGGAATGAAACTGTTGGGTAGCTTCTCAATTGTCGTAGCTGTGCGATTCCTTTTTGTGGATACCTTACATCTTTTCGACTGTTCCAGGTGTGCAGACTATAAACGACGCTTCCGCAAGCGGGCTTATTTTTGCATTTCAAACTGCCCAACATAAAATTGGAGTCGAAATCTGTGGTAGGGGATATTTCTTTCTGAACGCGTAACAAGCTCTTAAGATTTTTTTCCCGCCTTATGTATATTTATTCACAGCATACACAGCATCATGTATGCGTCATTCGAATGTACCCCGGAGTTCAGTGGCAGAAGTTCGGCATGGAGAGGAAAAGGATTTACCAAAAGGAAAGGCGGAGATGTCGGCCGGTGCTAAAATGACACTGGTCTTATACTTCGCACTGTGGAAGAGGGACCCTCGACTTAAAGCAAGAAACGACATCTTCTATTTGATATAGTTAACAAAAGGTTACGGGGGAATACGGGCTGAAGAGTAGTTCGTGTTACCTGCGTTGTAATATTTATAAGCGCTGGTACTGTTCCTTCGAATACGCCGTAGCCCCTTTCTCATGCATTTTAATACATATTTTTCTTTATGTGTGATAATAATAATAATAATAATTGGTTCACAGGAAGGGAAAGGCGCAGTAACTGTCACACTTGCTCTGTGGACACCCGAACCGCGCCGTAAGGGAAGGGAGGAGGGTAGGAATGAAAGTGGAAAGAGAGAAAGAGGGGCCATAGTGGAGGGCTACGGAGTAATTTCGACCACCTGGGGATCTTTAACGTGCGCTAACATCGCACAGAACGACCATGCAGTGAATTTCGGGAAATAAGATGCGGTCTTGAGGCAGGGATAATAAGTTTGTACTTAGGCGACTCATTCACCCATAGTCACTTCAATCTATATAGGCCCTGTTTTAGGCGCTGTAGGGTATAAGGCATAGCCTTTTGTAATGGCCATTGGCGAGAGTGTTCGCATTCTGATTCGATTTACACAATGGTGGGCATATTGAAATGTACACCTAATGACATTATGCGTCGTTTGAGTATTGTTTTTCACAGAAATACTATTTAACCTAGTTGCAAATTTACTGCTTTCCTTACTTGCTGTGAAGCCATTTTGCGCTTACTTAGGCTACCATCACCCTAATCGATTTTTAACCTTCGTGCTCCACTTGCAGACAACTATTACGCTTGACTTTACAGCTAACAAGTTTATGTCTTGTCTCGCTCGAAAGCTAATTATCACACGTGCGTGAGATAGCCTGGTTCAAGCGCAAAGTGGTGATCACGGTGAGCATGCGCTTTTCACGGTGTTGTTTGTGCGGCTGTAGAGGCACCATTTCGGAAACGTCGAATTGGGTCGATATCACGCTTTTTCTGTCAATTTTGGTTCGCTCACGTGTGCATATATTCAGAACTTCTAACGCAACCAATTCCTTTTCTCGCAACTCTGTTGTCTCTTTCACCGTACTGTTGTGACCGTGCAGGTCCGCGCTTGCGCGCACTATTGTACGCCTGTGGGCATTGTATTTATATGTGCTGTTGGTGCAAGGGCTTTACGTGAGCCTTTACCCATGAATCGTTTTGTGTGAGCATGCTTTGCTTTTTCGTGACCCTGCAACTGCCAAGTTGGCCCTGTCAAGGGAACGTCAAGAAAAATATAAAGAAACGTCGCCCTGTGAGAAATAGCCGGATGTGCTTTTGTTCAATTGTTCACCCTTCCCGTCGAGAAGCGTTATTGTTAAGTGAGGAATGCCTATTGTCCAAAGGAGACAATCGGAGTGACACGTCCGCTGACGTACAGGAGAAGAAAGAAGCATAAGGATTACGGCCATTAGAGGATTTCCCGTGAATGCAGGAAAGAGTTGCAATTGCCGGAAAGGGACAATGCTGGGAGCAGTATTCGTGGCGCGCACGTACACTTGGGTTTCTGAGAAGGAAATCCACTTGCCGGAACCAACATAGCGAATCTTTGCAGAATAATCGAAATTTACCTCCTCGCCGTTCTCAAGCTCTACCCGCCAACAAGTGACCACGCCCGACGAAACAATACTGGACCAGTCAGTGCATCAGACCATCAGTGCAGTGATGTGATCGATTGGTTGCCGATATCTGAGGGGTGTGTCCTGGAACTGATTGATCAGCATCTTCAGAGAGGGGCTGGACATAGGGGGATTTAAGGACGTTGCAGAGCACGAAATGACGCTCTGAGCCCTGGGTAAACTGCTCATCCAGACGCTTCTCGCAATGAACTCTTAACGCTTGCCATTTTGCTGATAAAGCCTTTTTTTATGTAAATAAGTTTTCTCAAAGTGCCATTAAACCTGCTTGTATATATTTTACCAACTTCAAAGATTCCATCCTTAATCAACCCGGAGTCTCTGCACGCTACCAAGTGAAGGCCGGGTCGACTTAGTCCCAGCGTCACGACAGTACCAAATATGTACCATTCAAGGGCCTGGTCAATAACTGACCTTGTAACCTTACAGAAGCAATGAGGCTTAATCTTTGCAATGACTTCTGAGTTTGGGAGCCGGACTTTGAACACATACTGCGTGCAATCTTCTGGCTTGTAGCCCATCCCTCACTCGCACGATCGCGTACTATACTCTACATTATTGCGTATGAAGTTTAACACGGGTACTTTGCTTCATTGTCTGGAATTGAAGAGCTGCTCTCGTCAGCGAGTAGAGCTCTCCCGGACCTGAGCAAAGCAGATTGTCCGACATGGCGCAGATTCCAAGGTTAATCTGGTGCTGTCATATTTTCAGGGTGTTGCAGTCAGAAGAACAATGGCTATCTATATTGAGCTAAATTTTATCAAGCGGCTCAAAGGTATCTTCAAGGAACCGCGCATTCTTCCAACCCGCCTATCCAATCTGTTGGTTACTTGGCCGAAGGGCAGGGTGCGGCAGCCAGTTCCGATTGCTCAGGCTGGTTTTCAGGAAACCTAAGTTGCTGTGGACAGCAGCTTCCCAAAATCAATGCGAGCATCAGTCTTAAATTACTTCTAAAAACGCGCATTGTCCACAATATGCTACATTGTTAGTATCATAGTATTGTTTTTCTTATATATGCCTAGTTCGAGCACAGAAATGTTTTTGTACGGCCCTAGAATACGGATATCTCTGTGTACTTGGCGCGATGACATAGCGTGGCGCCACTTCTCGGCATTGTCCGCATCACACACTCAAACTTATGCACGCTGCATTTGCGCATTGCTGCTGTGTGACGCTTTCTTAGTCACTTCAGATGGGCGCAGGCAGCGCATTTTTTTTATTTATTTCACACTTTGTCCTGGTTCTCTTTGAACCTAACTTGATGTTAAGCCCACTGATGCAGTAATGCATTAACCGGGTCAGCGAGCTGTCGAAGAGCAGCCTGACCAGCTTTCATTACTGCGGCGACAGCGCGCACCGGCTCCGCCATTGTTATTGCTGCTATAATAAGAACTAAAGTTGGAGCACAGCCAGTCAGAGGTAAGCCATCATTAAATCTGGATAATAAGCTTTCTCTACGAATGTGCAGGAGCGGAGCTCTTAGGTGCCCCACAAAAGCGGAGCGCCTTTGGACAATGCAGTGGAAGCGGCGCCGTTAGATTGCTCCCCTGCAGCAGTAGTGTAGGCGAGTTGGACAATGGGCCGACGCGGAGAAGTCATTTACTGCAACTGCACAGAGATGCGTTCCATGCAGCATATTAGGGAGCACAGACAGCGACAGTTGCCATTTGCGCTTCGGCGGATGTCCACACAGAGTAGTTTTATTTACCCTTACCTCAATCGATCACGACCTATATTTTGCTTACTCACGTTCATTTTCTTTTTATGTCGTCTCGACGTGCTACTTTTATACTGCTCTAGCTCCCGAAAACAACTCATTAAGCATACCGCTGAGCGTAGGCGCAGAATCATTAGTTGATTTCAGTGAAACAATTTGTTGGTCGCCGATGCGTTTCGATGGAGGCGAAACGAAGAGGCGTCCGTGTGCTGTGCGATGTCAGCACACGTTAAAGATCCCCAGGTGGCCCAAATTAATCCGTAGCCCTCCACTACGGCTCCTCTTTCTCTCTTTCCACTTTAACTCCCACCTTCCTCCCTTCCCTTACGGCGCGGTTCAGGTGTCCACAGACTCAAGTGTGACAGTGCGCCTTTCCCTTCCTGTGATCCAATTATCAATTATCAATTGGTCGCCGATGCGTTCATTGAGAAAACAAAATTGAGATTTTCTGCCTCTGAAACGAACCTTCCTTGCTGAGGGAGCGTATCACGCCGTGCCAGCACCTTTCCATCTTGCCAGCAGTCAGTCTTAATTAGCTCCTAACTGGTAAACGGAAAAGCTTAAATCCGCGCACTGACCCTTCGAGCGCCACAGATGAAATATTTGCAACCGACTCTACAATGTGATTTTGTTCACTTAAATGTTTGCTGCAGGCATGAGAATAACAATTCTGTTCTTTGCCTGTTCGCAGCCTGATTAAGAAAGCTTATCAGAGCTTATCGTTCTTTATTAAAGAAGCTTACCCCGTGAATAGCCGAATACGTCTTACACTGACTTAAGAAGCAGTATAGGATTATGGAAGGAGCTTACATAGACCGCAGAAGTCATGGCCCCGACGCAAAGTCAAATTGTAGATTGCTGGCACTTGCTAACAATCACGACTGCATATAAAATTACGATTCATAGATTTTGAAATGCTCAATTTTAATTCAGTACCTGCTGTAGCAACAGTGAGAGACGTTACGTATTCACACTTCTTCCTCCAGGTTGACGGTAGCGCCAGTGTCTCCTGTGGTGGAGCTCGCACCCGATTCCCATGATGGTGTGCATGTTTAAGGCCCCAAAGATGCACACGGTATACGAGAAGCGCCACCGCGAAATGCACCATATTAATTATTTCCATATCGAGGTTAATAATGTGCGCGACATTGCACACTACATAAGTTCTTCTCAATCTTCCATGGGTGTGAAATGAGGCAGACGCGGCCGGTATAGAAATTCGCGAGTTCTGCAGGCAAGCTCTCTAGGTACTGAGCCAACACGGTATGTCGGATTGCATTTGTGGATTGTAGAAGAGTCGTTTAGGATAAAAATAAGCTTTTCAACTTTTGTCTTTCCTATGTGCGACGATATAAGATCATTTTTGTGAAGCATTTTAGCAAATTATCTCGTGCACATACAGCTGGTGCAATATATCCCGTAGAGAGAAACAGAGAGAAAACTTGATTTCAGAAAGAGAAAGAAAAAAAAAAGAATAAGAAACTTAGGGGGGGGTGGCAATTAGTGGAGTCTTAATTTCAAGACCCCAGTGGCCTGGGCTGCCCCTCTTGCCTGAGTTACCAGCCTACGCTGGGTCTCTAGATCAGAGCATAGCAGAGTGGCCTCCCACTGCGCCTCCGAATGGTGCATGTTTATGTGTGCAGGTTTGGGCCTGTGCACCCCCATGTGGCGTGGTATACGGGGGACTGATCGTTGCACCAAGGGCATCATCATCATCATCATGATCAGCCTGACTATACCTACTGCAGGGCGAAGGCCTCTCCCATATTTCTCCACTTAACCCGGTGCTGTGCTAGCTGCATCCACTTGACCCCTGCGAACATCTTAACCTCATCCGCCCACCTAACTTTCTGCCGCCCCCTGCTACGCTTTCCTTCCCTTGGAATCTAGTTTGTTACCCTAAGCGACCATCGGTTATCCTCTCTTCGCACTACATGTCCTGCCCATGCCCATTTCTTCTTCTTAATTTCCACTAGAATGTCGGTAACCTAATCTATTTCTCTGACCCACCAAGGGCATATGTCTGTGTATTGTTCAGGGGAAATTATGCTGTATTGAAGTAGGTTGGGGTAAGTATTGGTTTGGAGCTGTCTCTATTCCCGCGTTTCATGTGCATTTAGTCCCTTGTGTAGAGGGGGATAAATCCTACGTTGTTCTAGTAGGTACTTAAGTCGCGCGCCGTAAGCAGCGGGGACACGAATCCTACCTAGTTCTGTGATCGGTATTGGTGGCCGCTCGGTTTGTGTGACCTCGAGCTAGCCTATCCGCGACCTCATTACCTTCCAATCCGGAGTGCCCCGGAACCCAAGTAATCTGATTTTTAAACAGTGAATTTAGCCAGTGGGTTAGCTGTGAAGCGAGCTAATTTTGTAGGTATTATCCCTTCAAGAAGGAGCCGGCACGCCACTTGTGAGTCAGTGATTACGTGAAGCTCTCGATTAGTCGCGTCTCCGTACGTAATGGCCAGCACGATCGCCGCCACTTCCTCTTCTGTGATAGTACAGTGCGGGATGGACATGCTGGAATCTTCTGTGTATCCCGCACTTGCACTTAGGGCAGAAAAAATACTCTGCTTTCACTATGGCTGCTTTGTAGCTGTTGATCTCCATTGCAGTACCTATGTGGAAAAATAAACAGGCAATGGAGGTATAGTGAACAGAAAAATTTGAAGTTACTGAGCTACTCAAAACAAGAAGCCCTGCCTCGGCGGCTGCTTTTCTGCGGTGACGGATAGGCAGGAAGCTCGAGTGCTGTGCGATGTCACTGCGCGTTAAGAAACTCCAAATGGTTGAAATTTCGAACCCCTCCAATACGATCGTCTCATAACCTGAGTGCTTTGGGACCTTAAACCTCCTAAACCAAACCATAAACCAAACCAATTCCTGGTAGCATGCAAAAATAAAAGAAGTTTTAAAGATGGCGTCTCAAATTGAACGCGTGCGCGCGGGCCATCGGTATGCTGTCTCTCAGAAACCTATAGCCTGATGGTCGCCTCATTCTTTTATAACCCATTCTCCGTAATGGCGTTAAAAGTTTTACTTGCAGTTCTTTTATAGCCCATTCTCTGCAAAGACGTTAAATGTTTTACTCGCAGTTACAGGTATGTCCAAAGTGCCATATCTCTTTATCGAAGCAGTGAACGCTTTGTGCCCAGGGTTCTTTGTCTGTCGTATTGTATTACAATTTGATTAGGTTCTACACGATGCTCAATTTACATGCTTAGGAGAAATCGACATTTATTGAGGTTCGGGTTTTAAAGTGACTTTTTATTACAGGAGAAAATATAAAACACCTTACGTCACACAACCTAACTGAACACATGCCTGCACTCTGCGTAATTAGTTATTGCCCCTCGAAACAAAAGTAACAATGAAGCATTAAGATTCTCGAAGCGGGAAGGAAATATTAGCCTCGTAAAAAACCTTTGCACCTATTACATCGGGAGATTTGTTAATTGAAGGAGCACGCTCTCTTTTCGGTTCAGAAAATGCAGGTAAGAAAATCACATTTTACATTTTCTCGCGACGCAATGCTAAGAAAAAACGTCGAGACGAGCTTTGGATAATGACGGCCATTTTTGTTTGCTCTCTCCAGAAGCTGTCTGGGTAAACTTCTGGAGATGTAATTTTTAATGATGCCATTCTGACGATAATAATTTCAAGGAATATATGTTTGCAGAGCCCTACGATAGACGAAAACAATCGCCTGAAGTATTTGTCTGCGGTTATTAGTTCCTGCTTCCTTGTAGGACTTGCCCGAGTCATTTCTGGAAAATTGGCTGTATGTCACTGTGTACAATAGCCTTAGAGTTTCACTATTAATTAGACGAATGTCTATGCAGGCTTCCAATACAACAACGACCTCTTAGCTTATATCTCAGTGAGATGGCTCTTCGTGAAAATGGTACATGCATTTCTTTCGGGTATTAGCTCTCACTGTGCCTAGGAGTAGATAATGTTGATCTTCCTCCCAAACGCTTTCCTTTCAGGAAAGAACTGAGAGCGAGAGTGGGAACTAGACTAACCATTATTGAGTACACATGCAGTTCCTGGGCGTCAGAATATTTTTAATCGGAAAGAATTGCATGCCCCATGAAAACGGCGTTTGTGTCCGAGAGATGGTCACAAAAATGTCATTGATGACAAGGAACATAGGGTGACGTCATAAAGCGGCCGTGTGTTACATACAACAAGCCCAGGGTCTAAGATGCATCATTTGATACATCAAAACTACTCCGCCATCACGGCCACCACCACCTCAGGCAGTCCTGTATCCATGTCGGTCCTACATGTAAAGAGAGCATCCTAATACTCACTGGTAGATGTCTGGTTAGAACAATTGGACAGCCGCCATCTCGGGACGCATTCTAATTCTTTTGATGTCATTCAAAAAGACTGCTTCACCGAAGTGAACATCAATGCAGAGTATCTTGCTGTCGAAACATGACTGACTCCCACGTCGATCTGCTGAGTAGCTGAGCAAAAAGTACTTCGTGAGCGCTGGAGTATGTCCATGCACCATCCTTCAAATCTGAGTTGTTTTGTTAACGCGCACACATTCGTGTTGCTAACTGAGCAGCCTTCACGAACGTAAAATTTCTAGAACTGCATATTTTTGAATTTCATAGAAAGAAAGCGTTTCATTGAGATTTTAAAATTGCTAATTAGCTGCACGCTGTTTATATTTATACATTCCCGGTTCATATTTTGTCAATGACGGTTGTTTGAGCGTTGAGTTTAAAAAGAGGAACTCACCACTCTTTGCGTACATTGCCGGATGTCAGGACGGCTCATGTACGGCATGAAGCTGTGTTATCTATTTATTTATTTACTGTACACCTCAAATGTCCCAGTACGGACATTTCTTGCTGCGATAGCCATATCAAACTCTTCTGAGTATATTCAGTTTTCCTTACATTCTGAGACGAACGAACACATTTTACGATGCCAGCTTTTTGGACAATTATTTTATTCGTAATAGACTAGGTGCTGTGTTTCGTTTCTGCGCCGAGTGACAGCAGCCGACATGTGCCGTGACATGCATATGTGCTTTTCGTTTGCTGTAGCAGTTGTGTAGCGCCCCTACCAAAGTTGAGTTAAGTTCAGCTCAGTTTTTGTATGCTACAGGTGGGATTTGCCTTGCTTATTCTGCAATAAGCAAGACCCCATCCAATGCAAATAGATAGGTAAACGATCATCACTATCATCAGACGCGTTTCAATATGCGAACATGTTGACGTCTATGACATGTAAGAAGTCGTCTTGCTAGATGTCTAAAGAATAAAATGCACCCTTAATCACCACTAGTCTACCAAAATAAGATATTCGTTCTTCCGTCTTGCGTATCAAAATTGTCATGTAACTGTTTGTCATGCAGCATGCCAGACGATGGTTGAATCGTAAGGTGTTCAAGACACCGCATGAAGTATGGCAGTCTACATGAAATGCGACACACAGACACACACACAAACACACACACACACAGACACACACACACGCACGCACGCACGCACACACACACACACACACACACACACACACACACACACACACACACACACACACACACACACACACACACACACACACACACACACACACACACACACACACACACGCACGCACGCACGCGCGCACACACACACACGCACACACGCACGCACGCGCACACACACACAAAGACTAACAGAAAGCACTTTAATGTCTTCTTACTGCCAATGGTATCCGTATGTGGTTTAGCAGTTCAGCTCAAGCTTAAAGGGCTTGAAGAGAACTGCTCGAAGGGCACTAAAGCACATTGACTGCAATAAGTTGTCGAACCGCCAGTCTGAGAGCGGTGCGCGCCATATGAAATTTTGCGAATACCGGCGGCTCACTTTCCCAGCGTGTGCGGTAAGCAGCATTAGGCTAATATGACAAATGCTCCAGCCCTGTCACCTTCTCATCATGCAATGTAATTAAGTGCCCACTGAAGTTTTAGAGCGGCATTGATGAACAGCGTTTTTCGCAGCCAGTATTTTCTCTACTTTAAACTACACTTACCTTTTTCAATGAAGTTAGCAAGAAAACTATGGCGAATGCATCACGCCGTTAGGCTGCATATTTCATACCGTGGTTAGTCACTCTTACGGGACTGCACTGTGTGGAATTGTTAATGTTGACGCTATGCTGTTTGGATACAATTTTTGGATTTTTGTCCTAGTTCTGGATAGAGATTCTCGTTACTGATTTAGGAGACAAAGCCAAAACTGCGTATCGTTTCGATTTTTGTCTTCCTGAATCTTCTAGAAAGAAAATGATCAAGCTTGCACAAGTCAAAAAAATATCTTCAAATATAACCTTATATTCCAAAGCAGAGAAATCAAAAACGGCGGTAAGGTCGGTAAACTAAGAATACCGACGTCACAATCACTATGGCTTTTCACCCACTGCAACCAGACCCAGCCAAATTGCAAAGATTTGACTTCCCGGTGTCCACCATAATGACCTCCAAATATTATAGCATTCGAAACTTCTCGAATCACCATATTCCGGGTCTGTTTTCCTTTGCGATGGCTTGCAATGCCTGCCTTGCACCCTAGTCACTTATAACCTCCCACAAAACTGTGAGGCACTTGCGGTATGCCGCGTGGTTCACTAGTTCCTCTGATATATTTCATTTCGCTGTTGCCGCTGTCACACAATATGCAAAACATCCTCACCAAAATCGTACCTCTTCCCAAAGTACCTGCTCCAGCCTACATAGCTACGGCGCTGGTGAGCATGTAGGCGGAGTGAAATATGACTTACTTTTTGGCATACCACATAGGTTTGGTCTATCTTTGTTGGTACAACGAGCCAGGTGCCAAACAAAATCGATGCTACTTCTATTCAGCACTTCCTGAAGCGTCATGAAGCGATTTTGGTTGCAGAGAACGAAAAAAAGGGATGTTGCGTGTTATGATGCGCAGAACGCGCACAAGGCTGATAAGATAAGCACGAACAAGGAAACTTGTTCAGCGAGCACATTTTAGTTTCAATCCTACACACTTTGTTTGCTGCCTGCATTCCCCCCCGCAGGCGTAACGCTACGTGCTCGATGCACCAGCGTAGACACGTCGGCTGCGCTTGCACCAAGAATTGCCTCCGTGATCTGGGATGTAATTAAACACCCTGATTATGGTTTATTTTAGCATTCATTTACACGTTGAAATATTTTGAGTGATCTGTTAATTTTGTTCGCGAGCAGTTGCTGCTATCTTTTCTTTGCAATTTCTGAACCACGCGCAAGTATTTCTCCTTGCTCTCCTTGCTGACGTTCGCAGTCGACCCCATTTCTTCAGCGGCATACAAGCAACTATTTTATGTGTAAATATTTCATGTCTAGAAAATGAATCTAAGCGAGATCAAGGATGTTGGGTGCTAGGTACTCCGTTTTGAAAAAGCGCAAAGAACGATACCAGGAAAACGCAATGAATGGACGGAGACAATAGTAGGAACATGAATGCTTGTGAATTTTCGGCTGACATGTGTCTGCTTAGGACAGATAGTAACCGCAGATCTGCACCGTGAAAAGGAAATAACAAGAAGGATAAGATTGGGATGGAGCGCATTTGGCATGCACTCGCAGATTATGACTAGCAGCTTACCGGTATCGCTCAAGAGGAAAGTATACAACCGTTGCATCTTACCTGTACTCACCCATGGGGCTGAAAGGTGGAGGCTAACCAACAGGGTTCTACTTAGGTTGAGGACAACGCAGAAGGCTATGAAACGAAAAATGGTAGGGGTGATCTTAAGAGATAGGAAGCGTGCAGAGTGGGGCAGAGAAATAACGTAAGTTACTGATATTCTAGTGGAAATCAAGAAGAAGAAATGGGCATGGGCAAGACATGTAGTGCTAATAAAGGATAACCGATGGTCGCTTAGGGTAACAAACTGGATTCCAAGGGAAGGAAAGCATACCAGGGAACGGACGAAAGTTAGGTGGACGGATGAGGTTAACAAGTTTCGCAGGGATCAAGCGGCTGCAGCAAGCACGGGACCGGGCTAATTGGAAAAATATGGGTGAGGCCATCGCCCTGCAGTGGGTATAGTCAAGCTGGTGATGATGATGATGGCTGACATGTTGGAATGAATTTGTAAAATACCTGGTGTTGATACTTCAGCGTAGTCGATTCAGGAGGTTGTTTATGTTACCACTTGTGGTCTTGGCTGAAAAGTAAAATGCATCCATTGAAACCACGAGTGTATTTTCAGTGTGCTTTTAGCCAACATATTTTATTATTGACAACAACATCTAAAATAGCCTTATACAGATAACAGAATCAAAAATAGGCATTTACAGACTCTTTAAAACCGTATGAAACGCATTCTGAAAGGTTCATTGCTGAGCACGTAAAAAAGTCTTGTGTCTACGCGTAGTATAAAACTGATAATTTCATATGGCTTAAACGGATAGTGCGCCATAGAGCACAGGCACATTAACAGGCATTACCAGTATATTTCGCAGTGTGCCATTATTAAAATTCTATTTCTGTTGTAGATTCGCGGTATCGCTAAGCAAATTCATGCCACTAAATTCACAATATTTATAACTTGCGGCAAAACTAATTGCTGAAAAGGCTAAAGTTAAATGGGTAAATGAATAGGTTTCCGCTCACTACACAAAACCGAAATACGTAATGTTCAAACTCAAAGACAAGAATGCATGTGATGATATTGAAGTAAAGTATGCTGTTACTTGGAGAAAATACAGGCGCAAATGTTTTGGAATTCTTCGCAGTCTGATCATATCAATCGCTTCCTTCTGGATAACGCGCCTTCGGTTTGATGTTTAACTAAAGTGCGTAAAAATTCAATATACCATACCCTGTCATTCGAGAAATTGCTTTATGTCGTGCTCGTGAGCACTTATCACATAACATAACATCCTGCCAGCTAAAAAATTGGACAATTAAACATTAATGACACTGCAATGAAAAACAAACGACTTTGTGTCATCGATGTGCAGCACAGTTCAGTTCAGTTCAGTCGTTCAGTCGTGTTCGACTCTTCGTGACCCTATAGACCATGTCACGCCACGCTTTCCGGTCTCTCACTATCTTCTTAACATCACATAACTTCATCTGCAGTGCCTCGAGGATGCCATCTAACCATCGCGTTCCCTGCCTACCCCTTCTCCGGCGACCCTCAACCTTTCCCAACATCAAATCTGTCTCCAGCGACTCCTCTCTTCTCATCATCGTAGCTGAGCTTTAACTTCAGAATTTGACCCTCCAATGAGCAGTCAGGGTTTATGGTCGACAATATCGACTGATTTGATCTTCTGGCCATCCAAGGAATTCTCAAGATTCTCCGCCAGCACCACAATTCAAACGCGTCAATTATTCGGCGGTCAGCCTTATTCACAGTCCAACTCTCGCATCCATACATCACAACTGGAAGTACCATAGCAAGAGTTATACGGATCTTGGTTGGCAGACTAATGTCTCTGCTCTTTACTAGGCGGTCAAGGCTAACCATTGCTCTCTTTCCCAGAAGCAGGCGTCTCCTAATTTCATGGCTGCAGTCTCCTTCCGAGGTAATCTTGGAGCCCAAGAAGAGAAAATCTGTCACAGCTTCCACTTCTTGTCCATTGATACTCCAGGACTTGATAGGGAAAGACGCCATGATCTTTGTCTTTTTAATGTTCAGTTTAAGACCAAACTTCTCACTCTCGTCTTGTACGCGCATCAGAAGTCTCTTGAGTTCCACTTCACTTTCTGCCATTAAAGTGGTATCATCCGAATATCTAAGGTTGTTGATACGTTTTCCAGCAATCTTCACTCCAGCTGAAGACTCGTCCAGACCGGCCTTCCTTATGATGCACTCTGCATATAGGTTAAATAGGCAGGGCGACAGTATGCAGCCTTGACTCACTCCTTTCTCAATCGGAAACCAATCAGTAAGACCATGCGCAGTTCTGACTGTGGCCTCTTGTCCTTCATACAGGTTCCTGAGGAGACAGATGAGGCGAATTGGAACTCCCATCTCTTGGAGAGCTTGCCACAATCTGCTGTGATCTACGCAGTCAAACGTTTTCGCATAATCGATAAAGCAGTAGATGAGTTTCTGAAACTCTCTTGCTTTTTCCATGATCCAGCGAAGGTTGGCAATTTGGTCTCTAGTTCCTGTGCCCTTGCGAAACCCAGCTTGCACGTCCGGAAGCTCCCGATCCACATACTGCTGTAGCCTTCCTTGGAGGGTTTTCAACATCACCTTGCTAGCATGCGAAATAAGCGCGATCGTCCGGTAGTTGGAACAATCTTTGGCACTGCCTTTCTTTGGAATGGGGATGTAAACTGACCTCCTCCAATCCTGTGGCCACTGCAGGATTGTCCAAATCTTCTGACATATTGTATGCAGAATGTTAACAGCATCATGGTTGAGGTTTTGAAGCAACTCAGCTTGAATGCTATCAATTCCGCTAGCTTTGTTCTTAGCAAGGCTGGCTAAGGCCCATTCAACTTCACTCTTCAGTATGCCCGGCTCTAGATCAGTAATTACAACCGTCTTATGTTGGGTTTGCACATTCGGGTACTTCTTGTACAGTTCTTCTGTGTATTCCTGCCAACTCTTCTTTATCTCTGAGGCTTCAGTGAGGTCCTTGCCTCGTTTGTCCTTTATCACGCCCAGCTTAGCACAAAAGCTTCCTTTGATATCTTTGATTGTCTTATACAGAGCTCTAGTGTTCCTTAATTAGCTGTTGTCCTCAACTGCTTGGCACTGTATGTTCAGGAAAGCATCCTTATCTCTCCTTGCTATTTTCTGAAAATCCGCATTGAGAACCTTGTATCTTTCTCTTTCCCCCATAACTTTTGCCATCGTCCTTTCCTCAGCTATTTGCAAAGCCTCTTCAGATAACCAGTTTGCTTTCTTGCATTTCTTTTGCTTAGGAACTACCTTAGTAGCAACTTCTTGTATTATATCACGAACATCAGTCCACATCTCTTCGGGCTCTCTGTCTTCTAGATCTAATTCTTGAAATCGATTTTTCACTTCCACAGCATATTCTTATGGACTTTGAGCCAGATCATACCTGAAAGGCCTTCCAGTTTTCTGCGTTTTCCTCAATCGAAGCTTAATTTTGGCAACAAGAAGCTCATGATCGGTGCCACAATCGGTCCCAGGCCTTGTTTTTACTGCTTGTATAGCGCTTCTCCATCTCTGCCGGCACCGAATATAATCGATCTGATTCCTGTACAGACCGTCCGGTAAAGTCCATGTGTACAGGCGCCTCTCGTGTTATTGAAAATGATTATTCGCTATGGTCAGGTTATTTTCTTGACAAAACTCTACTAGCCTCTGCCCAGCTTCATTTGGCTCGCCAAGACCGAACTTGCCTATAATTCCGGATATTTCTTCACTCCCGACCTTAGCATTCCAGTCTCCTATGAGAAAAACGACGTCTGATGATGGGGTGCGGTCTAAAAGGCATTGTAGGTCCGCATAAAATCTCTCAACGTCAGCTTCTTCAGCAGTAGTGGTCGGTGCATAGACTTGGATAACTGTTATGTTGAAAGGGTGACCTTGGATCCGAAGTGAAATCATGCGGTCGTTTTTGGGGTTGTGCCCTAGCACTGCTTTGCCCATTCTTCTGTTTACTATGAGAGTGACCCTATTCTTTCTCTTGGATTCGTGCCCACAATAAAAGACATAATGGTCGCCGGAGTTAAATTCTCCGATTCCGGTCCACTTGAGCTCGCTGATACCCAAGATATCAATGTTCAATCTGTCCATTTCTCGTTTGACGACATCCAGTTTACCTTGCATCATAGATCTTACATTCTATGTTGCTATGTGAAATATCTCCTTGCAACATCGGACTTTCCGGTCGCTTCCCGACACATCCATAACTGAGCGTCCTTTTGGCTTTAGCCCAGCCGCTTCATTCGTCTTGGAGCTACTATGAATCGCCCTTTGTTCATCCCCAATAACATGTGGGACGCCTTCCAACCTGGGGGGCTCATCTTCCGGCGCCATATCATTAATGGTATTGTGACTGGCCATAGGGTTTTCTTGGCAGGAAATACTGGAGTGGGTTGCCATTACCTTCTCCAGTGAATCACATTTTGTCAGAACTCTCTGCCGTGACCTGTCTATCTTGGGTGGCCCAACACAGCAGAGCTCACGACTTCATCGAGTTTCGCAAGCCCCTCCGCCACGACAAGGCAGTGATCCATGTGCAGCACACCTTCACTAAATTCAAGATGAGACATTGTAAAGGAAAGTACAAAAAGAACTCAGAACAAACTATGACTAGCAGGGTGTACACTATCAAATAACTCAAGAACTCAAAACTACACGTTTGCCGTGTTGACTGTAGGGCGATGCAATCACAGCACTGAGACAAAAAAATAAAACAAATTTTTCTCAAGTATATTTTAACATGCGTAATGAAACCACCTATACTAGCAAACATTTTATACGTGGTTATCATGAAGGTTATAACTCTCATTCTAATGTTTTTACTTTTTCGTTCCTTCACGTGTTACTCTTCCTTAAACTAATAAAAATTAGAACTCAGTTTTTTTTATGGCATTAAAAGAAACTTGCTTGTGTGTATCGACTTTTCAGTTTTTATCTTACATTCTGTCAAGTGTACATGGCAATATCTGTACCCTCATTCCTTCTTAAAAGCTCCTATATGTATTTGCGATGTATTGCTTCACTGCACTTTGGTTTTAGAACGAATGAAAAAAAGTAGCCGGGCTTCCCTGCCACCTAAATAGAATAAGACGTTCTAAAGCCCTGCTTGGCATGATTTGCATTGTTTAGCACTAAGAGGCAGGCACAGAGTTTAGCAGTGTTAGACGTCATCAGTGTTCTTGCTTTTTTATATTTTTTAGTAAGGGTAAGGGAAGGCGCAGTATGTTTCTCAATTCTCGGTGGACAGCTACAAAAGCAAGATTTTGCTTGGCCCCGATGATCGCGCGAGTGTTCTCGCGCTAATATGTGTGCCTTGTAACCACGTGTGCGGTTGAATCAGAAAAATGTACTGATTTATTTATAGGAAAGGAAAGGCCCGGTAACTTATGATTCAGCAGGCTGCAAGAAGTGAGAAAGGTCTAAAGTCTCGTCATACTTTCGAGCCTGCTCAAGGCTCGAAAGCCGCGAGCTTTATTGCTTCCTAGAACAAAACTTAATGTCAAAATAAAACAATGTGTAATTAAATATGAAGGTTTTAGGTGCTTTGTGGCTTTTTAAAATATTTTCATTTGCGCCCTTTTATTTTTTTGTGGTTCAAATCTATTGCCACCACTCATGGCCATGTCACCCAGCCTCGTGACATAACGCAACCCTCGACCAGTGCACTGCCGTGTCAAGTGACGTCGCAGCATGACATTTACCCAGGCTATCAATGAATACTCAGCCACTTGCCAACCGCCACCTGCCAGAGTACCAGGTAACGGGCATTTCCTTTTTTGACTTCTGTGGGGCAGGTTGAAGAAGCTGGTTTGTATATATCCTAAATTTTATTCACATCAATAAATACGTACAATAATTGTGGCAAGTTGTTTCACGGCAGCAATTTTGTGCGGACGCTGTTTTTTCATTACTATAGAGTTTTGACGAATTTGCATTAATTGGTTCAATTCATTGCGGTAGGTGGCTGCTTGCAGGTGGTTTTATGACGTTATATTTATTACACGCCATACTTCCGTCCCCGTGGGCGTTGCAGTTCTCTCGCATTATTGGATTCATTTATCTATGGCGGGTGCTGGTTGGCAGATGATTTTATGGCGCCCCTTTTTGTGCACAAACCACTCCAGCAAACTTCTTCACATCACGTGGTTTCATACAATCGCGCACCAGGGCGACCAACCAAAGCTCTTCCCCCCTCTCGCCAGAGCTCCTGCAAATTCTGCCATGGCACATGGGCTTCTGACGACACACAAACTACCGGCCGATCAGCATAAGGCCACTCCATCAGACAAATCATAGTCCACGTGGGAACGACGCCTTCGATTTCCAGTTGCAGAGTCCTAGAATGCTGTCGCATTATGATAGAATCAGCGAATTGCAGCAGTTTTCATCATCGTGTCGCATTGCCCATAGTGCTCATAGCATAGTATTCAGCCAGCTGAGTGCGTGAGTACCGATTATAGGGAGAGAAAGAGAGCGAGAGAGAGAGGAATTTTATTTGCCCAACAGAGTGACTATCTGCTCTTCGGGGGTTAGACCCGGAGGGTGGGACAATTCCGCCTCTGTTGCAGGACGGTAGTTCTTGGAACACGGTGGCACCTTCGGCAGTCGAACAATTTCTCTTTGGGCTGTTGGGTCCGAGCTTCGCGAAAAGGTCTGTCAGGTGTCTTTAGTTTAACTTTTAGCCCTGCCTGGTGACATTGCACATTTCCGTATTACGTCATCTAGGAATTCCCTTTCCTTAGCCGGGTGCGCGAGCATGGAGCACGGAGATTTCTGGTTATAGTGCACTAGAATATACTATAGTTATATATTCGCATTCTACCAGATCTATAGTGAAATAGATTGTATTTTAGTGAACTAGAATATCTTCTAGTTCCCTATAAATCTGGCGGAATTCGGACAGCTCAGACGCTTCGCTTCTCAGGTGGACAAGTGTCGGCCTGTCGGCTCTTGCAGTGGAGAGCAATAAATGTGGCCGCCGCTGGCACAATGTGCATTGTATTTAGGGCTATAGCACTACGACCCTCAATTTTGCAAAAACCCGATGTCTGAAGCCGATGAGATCTTTGACCTTTCCGAGGGACTTCAGGTGTCCGCAGAAACAAGTGTGGCAGATACTGCGCCTTTCCTTTCCTGTAAAGAAATTATAAAACAGCGGTAATTTCGATGCATTTAACGGAATACTAGATTTTCGACAAAGGGCGCGCTATGTATTGTGTGCAGCACGTTAACATAGCAATATATTGTTTAATAATTAAAATACAGCAAAAGCAATCCTGGTGAAGCACTGATGCTGCACGATATTTCGTATTAACAGAGTTAAACCATCTGTATTTTTTTTAGCTGGTAGGAAGGTTTTGATTGTTAATCGTCTGTGCACGTAGCTACGAGTAGAAAGGAATAAAGGCCTTTATTAGCAGCCACTGAGAGGGTTATTTATTTGTCAGTTGACGCCACTCAAGTTCGGGTAATAATTGCAAAGATTTACCTGCGATTATTTGGGCGTTTTGACGCAGCGTGTCATGCGTTCGCGAGCAAAAGCAATGAAAGCTGTGGCTTTCATATGAGCAACGTAGATAAAACCGCCATAAGGCCAGCGAAGTTAATTAGAGTTCATCTTTTCTCAGGCGCGTAACGCGACATTACGCTTCTCCTTGCAACCAGGGGGTGAAATGCTCATGGTTTGAGACTCAAAAGGCTAAAGCGCACCTGGTCATCTCCCAGTACAAAAGCCGAGAGATCGATGCAAGGTCCTGAAGCAATAATAACTTCCATTTATTAGCATTGTTCATTCACCAGTAATTCAAGCCAATCTTTGCGACATGAACCGTGTAAGTACTTCGTATCGAGAAATTTCATGAACACTCAGTGAAGCGGGTTACTAGAATTTACTGTGGGAATGTGGCTGTATATAGTCTAATGGAATGTCTAGATGAGTGAAGGTTTTATTTATTTATTTATTTATTTATTAAAGATACTATCAGTCCGGTCAGGACCAAGATAGGAGCGGTACAGGGTACAGATTACAAAGCCGGAACACGACAAACAAAACACCAGCACCATCCAGTCGGTGCCAAGTTTTAACATATCAAAAATGGAACTGGCCTCTAAGCAACAAATAAAAATGCCCAAAAATATCGCTGCAACGAAACAGAAAACAGTATGAAAACACCATGCCCAACACAAATGCAAGGCGCATTATATCGGGCACTATACCAACAATCACGAACTCCGGCAGAGAACACATCCACACCCGATGCGAGCACCACATTCTCTGGCAGTCTGTTCCATTCTCTCGCTGTGGACAGGAAGAAGGAATGCTTGTAGCAGTGCTTAGAAAACTTTTGTTCTTTTACGTGTCTGCAATGTTTACCCCGAGTGATACGTGAAGTAGTTTCGCTTATGTATTGCTGCTTGTACCCTAAGGCTTGTACAACAATATTTCAGCTGAAGTATGCTTATAAACTCCGGTTGGAAATCACTCCAAATAACACTTAACAGGGCGAATGCTTTTCAGCAGTGCAAGAACAAAAACTATGAGTATGCGTGATTTAATGTAAATAACCTAAATGGTGTCAACGCTTCAAACTAAACGCTTGCTACAGTGGTCTTGTTATGGGCATGCAGACGCACCATAATTGAATCAACGTCGGGTATGCCCAATGAAAGGATGCACTACAAAATCTGCTAGGGAGTGAAAAAACGAAAAGCACTGAATAAATTAGCTCCTTTTAATAATACGCTGATGTTGACAAAACTGCACAATTACAAAGTAAGTTTTTTTAGAGAACGTAGCATAACAAAAAGCCGAAGAAAACATGCCAGTGATCGTTACCTCTGTCTGCCTATCATCAAAAGATAGTCACCTGATTTCGCACGAAACGTTTTAACCTTACTTGTACAAAAGGATGCCCACAGACCGGAAAAAAGATAATCCGGCACCCCACACGTGCGATCAGTATATACTTTGCGAGAACGCAATTAAAACATCCTTATGCCTATTTATAAAATTTTCTGTACCGAATTTTTCACCTAAGTGCTACGGGTTGATTTTAACCCACGTCAATCTTAGCACGCCATTGCGTCGTAAGCCTCCTTTTAGGAACATTAGTCGCTGGCGTCTTCCGTTTGACACGAATCCAGGCTGGCAAAAATAAATTATTAAACGTAATCAACCGCGTCTACTTTGTGCGGCAGAGATGATCGTATTTTTACGGCATGGTAACCGCAGAAAATATTTGGAGGCCGTGTTTCTTTCCCATTATGCACTAATCGCTACATGGTAATGACGCCACCCTTAACCTAACGTAAACTTCTGCTGAGTTATGTAAGCTCATTACCAGCATTAACGACGTGCGTCCGCATGGGGGGGGGGGGGAGGGCACGCTAATGCTGAACAAAGACAGACTGTTTCGAGTACGCACAGCATATTACCACTGTAGTTAATTTCTGTTTTTGTGCTCTTGGCTGACACGGTGCAAGGTTTGGACGGTTTGAGCAATCGCATGCTCGTTACCGACTCATTTTTCATAGCTGATAGCAGTTCATAATCGATGCCCCACATTGAAAATGGCGCTCCTTGGGAAATCAGCGAATGCCTTCTGCAGACTTTTAACAGTGCTAATTACAGTGGTGCATATTTATGCACATCATATCTTGTTTTTGAAAGCTTCAAGCATGTTAAACATCCAGCAAATGTGCCCGGGGAGCTTCGCTGAACGTACTGGCTCATTGCAGCTCGGCCGGAAGAGAGATGTGTTCGTGTGCGGACGTGCATACGCGCAGGAGAATGTTTCTCTTAACCACAAAAACGTGCTAAGGGAAGTCGATAATTCTTTGTGCCTGGGCGTTTAGTTTTCCTATGAATGCTGAATAATGAAAGATCGCCTTTTAAAACTCACTCGAGAAGCGTTTATGCGCAGCGCCAAGCATTGGAAAACAATTAATCTTTTCTGCGAAGTAGGTGGGGATGTAACGGGAGTACTTTCCGTGTTATCAATTTCGGTGCCTATATTATACCCCAGATACAATGCATGCATGTAGCACCATACTTGTTTTAGAGTGGTTAACCCGTGCTTTGTCAGTAAAACTCTGTTACCCCGTGGTAGTGCTGCGTCTATTTTTTTCTTCTGTTATCCACAGCGCCTATAAATAGTTTGAGATCGTGAATTATGATACGTTGTTTTTCCTCGGAACGTCTACGTACGTGCGACTGTGTAGTTTCAATCGTTCTGTATAGCTGAGAGGTTCCGTGAGTAAAATTTTTAAATTCAATTTTCGCCTTTTCAGTTGGTTTTCAAATTTACACTTTTCTTCAATGCCACGAATTTATTTTATTTGCAGTGTAATATGACCCCTTCGTCTTCTCCTCCAAATCTACGATGCTTTATATTACAACAGTCTTCGAAAATCTTCGAGGCTGATGACGCATCCCTCTTGCAATACTGTCTTCTTGATCCACTTCTTTCTTCGTGCGACCTGTCAGTCATGAGAATCGTCTTTATTGTAAAAATAAAACCGCACAAACGACAGGTTGGACGTAATGAGACACTGGGCGCTGTTGACGGAAGCTTACACACACGCACATACATACATACATACATACATACATACATACATACATACATACATACATACATACATACATACATACATACATACATACATACATACATACATACATACATACATACATACATACATACATACATACATACATACATACATACATACATACATACATACATACATACATACATACATACATACATACATACATACATACATACATACATACATACATACAGTTCTTTTCTACGCGCTAAGTTAGCCTATGGGCGCATAGTATAGGGCTCAGCAAGACCGTCTCATCTGAAACGGCTCGATCCTCTCCATAATCTTGGCCTAAGGTTGTCATCCGGTGCTTACAGGACATCGTCGATACTAAGTCTTCATGTGGAAAAAAATGAACCTGCCTTAAAAAATTGAAAAATAGCTCTAACAAGCACATAAGTTCTTAAAGCGCGCTCTCAGCGAAAACAACTTTCTTACTTCATATTCTGCTGGGTCCCCTTCCCATGTTGGAATAAGCGTAACGGCAGAGCAGACACATGTACTGCACAAGCACGATCCATGAAAATATAACATGAGAACATACCCTACAGGGACTGCATAAAATTGGAGCGCAACAAACTGTGAGCTAGGCGGTAAGCTATTTGGGAAAATGAAAACAAAAACAGCAAGCTGTCTTATGTGAAGCCATTTTTAGGGGAATGCAAATAGTGCGGACATATAAGGCTGTCCACTCTCTGCCACTGTTCAGGGCTCTTTTATTACCGCGTTCTTTTCTCGCGTTCTAAACTGTATCATAAATCTAGACGCTTAGCGCATAGATATATGCGCTAAGCGCTCACCTCACTTGGTGGAGGTGAGCATTTCCTGCCTCCCTGGAGCTCGAGCAGCGCAGCGGCACTTCGTCGTCCTTATCCTTGTCTTCGTGGTATTCTCGCTTACTTCATCCTTGTCTTCGTATATCCTCGTGTAGTTCACTGCAATATATATATATATATATATATATATATATATATATATATATATATATATATATATATATATATATATATATATATATATATATGCAGATCAATTAAGGGGAAATGAGGGTCACGTAGAACGTGATCAAGAGCGAGTATTTATATATATATATACTTGCATCCATACACACACACACACATATATATATATATATATATATATATATATATATATATATATATATATATATATATATATATATATATATATATATATATATATATATATATATATATATATATACTTACTTATGTACACTCATCTGAGTCGTTGTTAGGTAGCGTACTGATTAATAAGTGGAGACGGAGAAATGGTGCTCCATCCGTTGCTTAAGTGCTGCTTGTACCTTACGCTCTGAGCTGGCGCCCGGCGTAGAAGCTCCAGGCTGCTGCACATCTTCACCCCCTTCATGCTTGTGACACTTGTAAAATTGTAAAATTCTTCATGTTGATGCGCTGCTACCCACCATCCGGGATAGTAGTAAAACAACAACAGAGAGGGGGAAACAGCTAGGAAGCCTCAAGGTCGAAGTAGATGGCGCGTCTGGACCGCAGAATGAGGGAAGTTTTAGGTTTTCACGCTTTGGGTGACTCCTTCTGAATGACGCCTTAATTGCTTTGTCCAGAAAGCCTTTCCGCCTGGACAAGATAAGGAGAGTACTTATTTCGGAGGCATTGGGTCCCTCAGCCAAAGGGCACCTTAATAGCTTCTCTAGGCGCTCGGTACCGTCATCCTGGAAAGGCGACAATGTTAAGCCTCGAAGTGCGGGCAGATGGGGAGGGAGGAGGGGAGGAGAGGGCTGATTTCGAGGTCCCGTCCGGTGATAGCCTACGGCGTCAGGACGTCCAGCGGAGGTGGCGACGGCGGTTAGAGACCGTGCTCTGAAGATAGCCTATGGCGTAAATAAGCACATCCCCCGCATATGTTGTTTGACCGCGGTCTGAGAGCGGGTCGATTTAGTCCTTACACGATGCGTGCTGTTCTCTCTATGCGGTCTCTCTCCATACAGTAGAATGCAGCTTCGGTAGGTGCCGGCGGCATGCAAAGGAACGCAGCTAGAAGAGAGGGTGGCCTTACAATTTTTCCAGTTTTTCTTTGTGATGACGTCCATTTTTGCCAGTATATTTTTACAGTCCCTCTAGAAATGGTAGTCCAACAGAGCAGTTTGGTATTTAAAAATAGAGAAGTTGTCAGGAACAGGTCAAACCATAACAGAAACAAAGTTTGGGAGCAAATATCAGACCATAAAATTAAGAAACAAATGTACCAAGAGAAATATAATGGTTATCTAAAACAGGTAAATGTGAAAGATGGAGCGTGGAGAATTGTAAAAGAAGCGGGCGTCCTGTAGGCGTCTTGTAGCCAAGAATACACGCAAGTAAACGATACAACTAGAAATACTATGGCATGGTAAAACTGGTTATTATTGGAAAGATAGCAGTGAGTTATGAAAGCAAATAGTTTTTACAATTAACACGATGATGTTTGGAAGGCGCTTTCATTCAAGTAATGTTGCTCGAATAAATGAATATAAGACAGAGATGACAATGCAAGTGGCATTGTGCAGGTTTTAAACGTAATGGACGGATGTTGACGAAACCAACGAGAAACAAATTTGCGGCTTGGTCTGACCGGGGTGGTACAGTGGTAAGACGCCCGACTACTATGCCGGAGTACCCGGGTTCGAACCCGACCTCGGCGGCTGCGTTTCGATGGAGGCGAAACGGAGTGGCGTCCGTGTGCTTTGCGATGTCAGCGCACGTTAAAGATCCCCAGGTGGTCGAAATTACTCCGTAGCCCTACACTACGGCTTCTCTCTCTCTCTCTCTTTTCACTTTAACTCCCACCTTCCTCCCTTCCCTTACGGTGCGGTTCAGGTGTCCAAAGACACAAGTGTGACAGATACTGCGCCTTTCCCTTCCTATGAACCAATTATTATATTATATTATTGGTCTGATATGATGACGGATGTTGCAATAAAAAAGCAGAGTTCAGACTACTGTGTCCAAGAATTGGAAATGACAAAATGCATTTGCATCGCTCTCGTTCAAAACCTTCTTGCGCACATAATTCGATAAACGAAAGTGACGTGCAGACTTGACTTTAATCCATGGCGATGAAAATATAAAATAAAATGCCTGCAGTTTCATACCTATAAAGAATATTCTAATGTGGTCGAAACTAGGGTCTTGTACATGGGAAAAGCGACAGAAGTAGTTCCAGCAAAAAAGAAACAGACGTATGCTCAAGCTTCGCCTTGAAGAGGAGATGCGATAGACCTTTTAACTCTGCCTTTTTATATCGAAACGTTTTTGCCTGGAGCGTATATTGAGTGTACAATGCTGCGTTTGGGCTAAGGTCATTTAGGGGAGGATTAAGGTGGAAAACTAAAGTCTCTTCGAGAGACTGAATTTTTTATCACGGAAGAAATTAGCTTCCTCCGCTATTCAACAATACAAAGAACATGCTATCTAGTAATGTCTAGAACTGGGGTGCAACTGTCAACGAGCCATGCTAGAAGCTTACAAACAGCGATGTTCGTACGTAAGCACAGAGATACTTCTTTGGTTACGGATGGACCGACCACTTTATTAGAATTAATTCAACATCTTCTTGCTTCTTTACTCAAAGTCAGTAGCTCTGAGACCAATTTTCTTCCTCAGGTCATTACTAAACTACCCTTTTGGACTGCCGTATACCGACATTCTTCAGTTCCTAGACTTATGATTGAAGTTTTTAAATGGGTGTATATGCTACGTTTATTCCGCTCGTGCGCGAAAGGTTCTCTTACCGTGTGATTCTCTCCGCTCAAAGGTATATGAAAATGGGCATCGCAACTCTCTGTTTAGAGTAGTCGTTCCGGAAGTCGGGCGAACATGAGAGGCAAGCCATGTTTAATAACCGATTGGAGAGCCTTATTGAAAGCTGTTTTCCTGAGTCGATCTTAGTGCCAATGGCGGAAACACTTCTAAATGAGGTAAAAGCTGGTGCGAGCAGGGACGAGCCGATAGGAAAAGAAAGGCCTGTTGTGGCGCCGTATATCCACAAAGGACCTGGAAAAAGTGGCTAACCGGTTTATTGTACCGGTGGTAAGGCTTCGCTTATCTCTTCGAAGGTGTTGGTGACTGCAATGTTCCAACTGCTGTGGAAAGTATCGCGAGGAGGGCCAACAATCGCCGTTTTCTAAACGCACCACAGCATGGTTTCTATTTTAGTCTGTGTCTGTTTATTGACCTTATATTACGATAACCCGCAGGCAAAACTTCTCATGACAGGTGCTTATATAGAACTGAGTATTTTCTCTCACCTTCTTCCTCTCGCTGATGCATCATCTGCGTCACCTAGATGACAGTTTTAGGTCTGATGTGAGAAATTCGATTTGAGCTTCTTCAAGATTCAGACTACTAAGATCCGTATCTTGGTGAAGTTTTGAATAAGTTGACATTTGAGATAGATTGCTATATGCCACTATCGCCGCACCTTGCCCGGTTATTTAAGAAACAACACTAGGTGCCAAAATAAATAAGTTTTAACTACATCCTGTCTTGTTTCAATATATATGTATTCAAACCCAGGATAGTTCTTGTAGGTTACGGTCTCTTCCACCATCTCTGGGATCTCTGCTTAACTCCACACCTTGTCCTCGACTAGATGTCTCTTGTGCGCTATTTTATTTAACCAGCTGCATTGTCCATGAATCTACATTGTCGAAGCAGCGACATACTGCACGTCGAATTTGTCAAACAGTACTACGATTTGTAGATTGTCCGTGGTATATATCAGTGGCTCCCTCCTTTTTCACCGCTATGCTAATGTACAGTGGCATAGCTAACACCCGTGGTCGAAATTAGAGAGGAGGACTGCGCCAAAGCGTGAGGCTCTCTTTCGGGAACAGCGAACACACTTCCCCCTTTACGAATGCTGTTTCCTGTCTCTACGCCGAACAAATTCCGACTTACTCAGCATCTTCTCCTTAAACCTGCTATCATAGCCACAACTTTTCTTCTGGCTAGTGAAAAAAGAAAAGACTTTGTGGCTCATCAAAACTGCCAACCCTTTGATGAGCCGCCAGCGGACATGAGCTGCACACTAAGGTTGACCGGGCATGCAATCAATTATTATCAATAGTTTGGTTTTGTTTCTTCTGATGATGCACGCAGTGCGGGGTTCTCGCTACCATGGCATGAAAGCGGTCATTGAGTGACATACGTATACGATGCTTAAAAAGGCACAAAGTTTTACCAGTCAAGTTAAAGCGAAAAGCGTAATGTTTATTGCCGCACTGCAGATGCTACCTTGAAAGCGTATAGACCTTCTGAAAGTGATAGCAGTTGTTTGTTTGTTTGAGAATGTGCTTGTGGCAGCACTCTTGAGACACTATGTTTCATACAGAAAGTCCTGTACATAACGGATATCAGCGCGTCTTTACTTCGCATTTAAGACGATGACAAATACTACAGCACGCACAGAGAAAGCGCGTCTGCTCCAAGCTGGTCGTGTGAAGACATATAAAAATGATAATATTCCAGGAAGATATGCAGGCATATATTGCAGTACTCATCCTTTAGCAGCGTTGCGCAGTAACCAGTCTAATAACGCGAAATAATTTAAGCACTCTTACTAGCGGTCACCGTCCGTCCGTTACATCGAAAGGCTGGAACAGTGTCTGCTGTGATCCTTCCTCGCACCGGCGCGCACCCTCCTAGCTCCTCGCCGACAGGTGGCGGCGCCGAAGCGCATGCGCAGCTGCGCATAACAACATTGACGTCACCTTCACCGGCAGGCGGAGCGAGTATGCGCTGCGACATCACACCTTCGCCAGACGTGTCATAACTGTCTAGTGATTGAGTCGGATGGCTCCCAAGCGGCCCAGTGATTCTGCATCAAGCAGTTTAGAAGCACAGGAAGGCGGGTTTCCCCAAAACGGCGGAATATCAATGAACGAATGCTTCAACGGTGGCTCCAGGATTCTCGTGGGACCTGCGACTAAGGAGAGAAATGCGGTACGAAAGTGTTTGCGATGGCGCCATGTTTCGCCTGAGACGAAAGTCAGGCCATGCTGGCACTCAATGATAGTTGAAGTGGCCCGGCAAAGGCTTTCGCCTATTGCATTTCAGGCTGCCAAAGGGCCCCCATAGTTTTTTTCACTCCCTATATCGGATTTGGAATGGTGGCCAGCTTCTAAATATCCATGAAAACATTCTAGTTTTTGTTAATACTTCAGTGTCAAAAAATGTAATGGACATTACAATGGAGTTTTTAACCCCACAAATTTTAAAACTGCGCTCGCGATCTTTTTTTCTATCGAGCAGGGGACAGGTGTATCCCGTCTAGGGAGCGTTTTTTTTTATGTTGGAAGATTTATGCATTATGCGAAGAAAAAGTATTGCTAATTATGTCTCGGTCTTTCTATCTATGAAACGATAGTGTGCTATTACAAATCCTTTTAAAATGCATTCATTACGTAGTTTCATGCACAAGAACATAAGACGATCAGACAGCTTGGTCAGCTCCAATCCCAGCTGTACTAGAAAAAGCTCCACTAGCGACGTGGTCGACTTTTTAAAGCCGCCTGCAGTACTCATAGTGGTTGGTGATACAAATGATAGAAAAAGCGTCAGAGGTTTTATAAAATGCCATGAAAAGAGAAGAACAGCTCACCCATCCCTTTCCTTGTACTTTCGCGACGCCCGGGCGGAAAGGCAAGGTCAAGAACACACTTCACGGAACCATAAAGACCGTAAATCACATCCTGATTGTCGAGTAGCTTCCGCCCCATTCCGAAAGTCATTATCACTGTCTTTATCCAAAGCACACTGCGCCCTAACTGGTCTTCTGCTGGTGTCAATGGCGTTGGGTGGGAAAGACATGGTGGGCGTTCTCTCAGCACTTGAACATATTTATTTAGTTGCTTGAAGTCTATCTGCGGATGGCAGGTTTTTGTAGAAGCTTTCGATGGGGAGTGTTTTTGTAGCTTGTTTACACAAACGAGTGATACTGCACCTAGTTAGTAAATATAGTAGTCAAAATGAAGCTCTGGATTCAATAATTCGATAAATATTTCAAGGAAGAAAGAACAAAAAAAAGATATAAAAAAACAAGAGCATCTGTACTCATTGCGACAAACAAGCAGTTGGTATCTGTGGTCAGCGTCAATAATTTTACTTATTTGTGCAAAAGAACGGCTTATTGCATTATGGCCTCAATGCGTGGTTCGCGCGGATCTGAAACTGCAACAGTAAAATAGGTAACACCAACTTCTGCAGCGTTCAGGTGATCGCACACAAACATTAGCTGCCTCTTCATATGACATTGACTACCATCAGTAATGGCCGCGAAGCTAGATTATTGTTTTACTAAATGCCCAATATTCATACTAGAATAATGCTAGGCGACTTGAAGGTTCTATGCTGCTAAATCACTTTGCTTAAGGTAAATGTAACTAAGCAAACACGAAAAAAACCACCATAAAAGAAGTTAGGTACGAATCCCTAGCGCGTAGATTCACCTCAGAAGGCGAGCAATAAGTGGCTCCGGTTAGGTAGCAGTGAGCGTTTCGATCACTGTGGCAATTATGACGAGTTCCAAATTTAGTCTGTACTAAAGATGCGCAAGACCGGCTCTCCAATCGTGCTCATTAGCTCAACTAAATGGTTGAGGATTGTAATAGTTTACCATATCGCTCGTTTTTCTTGCCGTGTCCCTTACTAACATAGCGGAATAATATTAGTAGCAATACGTATGCTCTTGCGTGAGCTATACTTCCGTAGTTCATCGTTATGCTGGTTATTCCATATGGGGGGAAGTATGACAAAGATACAAATTTAGGAAGATTAGGCGCATATCTTTCATCCCACTGATGTCGGCTTTTACTGATTTCCTGGTTTCCCCAGCAATATGCGCTATATGTGCTACTGTTCACGTCACTCTGTGGACGTTAAGAGCCGCTCCCTTTCGCCTATGATCCGACAGCTCATTGTGCTAAATGGCCAACTGAGGGGACGCTACCACAATGCAACAGTGCGCCGTGACCCCTGCTTTCTGCAGCGCTCTCCCCGTTTTCCAGGGTACCCTACCTAGAAACGTTAGTTGGGACCACGTAGAGCACATCTTGGCGGTTAAAAAAAGGCATACGATGGTACTTTTTTCAGGTTTAGTGTGAAACTGCAGCCGCAGTTTCTTTTTCTTCGGTCTTGGGACCGATAGGCTAGCGGTGAAAACTCGTGGGGTTCTTTTCACGCCGTAGCAACGCATGTACTCGAAGCAGTGAATTCGACCTTCAAGAAGGAAATAGTATTTGCGGTTTAAAAACAAGTTTAGGGCCGTAATTTTATACACTCTGGAAAATTCATGCCTTCACACAATTTTCCAAGGCTGAAAATTCAGCCTTGGAAAATTCAACACTCCTTCCAAGGGATGCGCTATACACCGCACCACCGTTGACATTATCGGGTCCTGCGTGATGAGGTACTTTGCACAGCTTTTTACATATTTCAGCTATGTCTCTAGAGCGAACAGCTTCCTACATGCAATATGCCGTTCCTTACAGGTACGATCTATCACCACCAGGCAAAGCAAGCTCGAAATTAGCCCCAGATGAGTTCCGCCGATCACCACGTGGTAGTCTGTGACACGTTGCTTAGATTTCCAGATAGGAATAAGCTGTTAATGTGAAGACTTAAAGTATGCCCGCACCGTAGGAGCGCAGTGAGTTCGATGATTTGCTTCAGCTATGATGTCGGTGGGTGACTATATCTACCAGCGCTTGCCATTGGTAGCAGGGTCATCAGCAGGCTAACCACCGCGGTTCTCGTAAAACGATAACATGCCAGAATTTCTTAATCGGACGGATTGAGACCGTAACTCAGACGACGCATTGAAGCATAAGTTCTCTGTACCCACATTGAATTCATTTTCATGAAAGGTGTGGCTTACATTTAGGACGGCGTCCAAACAGCAAGATAATGGCGCCACATCCTCCATGTTTTCAAGCTGATTGACAATGGGGAAGCTTGTAAAGTAGCGTCGGCGCTCCCTACACATTCTCGCAATAAGTTCCAGCTTTAGGGGGGCAAGCACTACTTCAGGAGATAAAAGAAATAAAAAGGAGGTACGCATGTCTGAAATTTCATCTGCGAGGATGCCCATGGCAGGTAACAGATCATAGTTGAAAGGGGGAAAACAACTGATGTCATGAGTCGGGTCAACTCAAATCTGCTTTAGGCGCGATCCTATAGTCCTTCACGGCCGTTTCGGAGGCTGACAAATACGCTACGCCAAACGTTATGAACAATTCGTGCGAGTAGACACCTGCACAGGTTTTTTTTTAATCTAGCCACTATCAATAAAAACTACGCCAAACAAGAGCTTTCGCACGCTATACTTGGTTAGCCAAGTACAGTTCAGTTCAGTTCAGTCGTTCAGTCGTGTCCGACTCTTCGCCAAGTACAACCTCTGCATTTTTTTTTTCTTTAATCGAGCAGCGATTCATGTAGAGGGCTTGTTTACAAAATGCAAGCAAATCCCGAGAACCGCGTCGAGACGTTTCTACAAAATCATGTTAATGAAACCTGCAGCTCGAGACATGATTTCAGAGCCAAGAATGGACATTTTTCTGCACATGCGGAGGGTGCGGGCCCGATGACGTTTTAAGGCTGAAGAGACATTTTCCAAAAACTAGTAAATAAACACTTAATAAGGTACTTTTCGTGACGAGACAAACTGACAAAATGCGCAAAAATCCTTCTTCGTACTAGAAATTTAGTGGAAAGGGAGTCCAGGTTTATGGGACATACACTGTAATGGCAAAACTACGCTGGAAGGAGATCAATTTTCTCGCCTCTCTAAATATTTACTAGCCTTTAAAACACGTCCTGCAGAAGGCGCGGCCAAGGGAAGCAGATTCTCAATTTAGACTTCCTTAGCAAACGTGTCATCACGAACAGTGTAAACACGGTACGGGACCCCATGCTTAATGCCTGACACCATTTGTGTTTCAAGTTCTCATAGTGGAAAACCCGGAGAAGGAAAGTTACTGTAGTCCTGAGCAAGAAAAAAAGAATCAGTACGGCACAGAATATTACACCCGAGATGTATTTAAGGACGCTACGGCATGCGCAACTGAGAGTCTATAGTGGGGCTGGTTAGTTTCGGGGCTTTTATCGAGGAATGCTCCTGGCGTCCGATGCTAGAAAGTGCTGTGCTCGTGTCCAATATGTGACACTGCCTGAACACCGGTACCTCAACAGCTTGTATAAAATAATATAGCGCTATGGACCAGAACAACTGCGGAACACAAACGAGAGGAACAGCGACAGCACAGCTCTCAGGGCCTGTAGAAAAGAAGGAAGGTGCGGTACCTGTTGAGCTGCACACGTCGGCCTCCACTAAGGGGAACGAGATTTGATTCGACCTTTAAGCTGCCCAAATATTTAATTTCTACAATGTGGAAGCTACGCCTTCAACTATATCATTTTTATTATTACTATTATTAATGAATAAGAAACGAAGGTATTGAGGTAATGAATGCCCGAGCTAAAGATACTAGGGTCCAGCTTCCTCATGTGAACAAACCGAAATATACAAACAATATCAGACAGCATTTGCTTATAGACACTCACTGCGGCTGATTTTCGTGCTTCTGATTATTCGTACCATATTTAAGAGGAGAACGTCTTAATGCTCTTATAGAGTGGCGCGTAGCTCATATCGGAATGCTTATAAGTAGTGACAGAACGCCTGCGTTAGCGAAGTATTTTTTTTTTAATCATGAGCGATGGACAGTATTTCAGTTCGACAGCGATTTAGCTCAACGTGGTGGAACTCTATTGACATGTAGATAGTCTTCGCATGATATAATAAAAAGTGACACAACAGAATCCTTATGGTGTTGGATTGTCCGTAATGGACACTGATGACAACTCATTATTGTCTTGCTCTTCTTTAATCGTTGATGCTTGCCCAGCTGCAAAACGTGTATTTGTCGCAGAGAAAAGTGAATATATAAATATTTCCTTCGCTTCATTTTATGCATACTGCACTCTGAAAAGGACCCGTAAGCCGCTGTTTTGAGCTAAATGGCGGTGTGACACAAACTTTGGGGTACGGCCCCGAAACTCGATGGCGACATAAACAGTTCATTTGTGAAATTGGTCACTGATTGCGACACTGGCATTTTTTTTTTTTGCAATCTACTCTACGCAAAGTGGAGTATAAATAAACTTGCACTCATCAGAAAGCCAATAAAACGCAGGACCAGCTCATAAAAGAACTAGGTCCGGAATGTGCAATGCGAAGAGTACACCCATGTAGTTTTTTTTCTCTGGTTCTTTTTTGCAATATGTCTCTTTTTAGTGGCATTGACGCTCTCTGTCGTCATAATGTGGTCGCAAGGTAACTTCATTTTGCTCCACTTTCAGCTAACAGCAAAAGCCATCACTTCAGGCGTCTAATAATTCTAATAATAATTTCTTAGATACAAATAGCATCAATTCTGACGTGACATTTTAGTTTTTTTTTTTTTAACGCATTGGAGGGGTACAGACTTTTCTCTAACGCTACTATATATAGCTACACCGTAAAGAGCGATGTGGCGCTTCGCCTTGAAGCTATGCTGTAATATTCGAATTGAAGGAGTACTGTGCACAACACAACCTCCACGGAATTTGATTTCACGGAACTCCTAAGATACACAGGTATGCTTGTCAGCGGTGTCTGATAATTTCAAGACAGCTACCCTGGCAAACGTTCTGACGTCCATTGCTAGAATTAGCTTCACGCGAAAACCAATATGTTGGTATGCCTGGATGGCAGAACGCGGCAGTTCATGTGCCCAAACAAAGGACGGCACATATTTGAACTGATTGGTTCTCGGCTCTTTATTTCTAACCAGGCAGAAAAAGCTTGTTTTTCGAGTGCGCGGCCGCACAAAAGGAAGGCTGAAAATCAGCTCACTTCAATCTTCTGTGCCCTTGAAATTGCGAACATAAATATAACAAAAGAAAAAGAGCAATGTCCTTCGCACTAAAATATTTCTTTAGAGTCGTCCGTGCTCCCGGATGCGAGAAATGTCTTCCTGCTTTTACGCGTGCGTATCTACTGAGAGCAATTAATAAGCCATTTCACTGCTCCAAAGATCCACATATATATAGAAAACTACCCTTATCGTGAAGGCAGGGTTAATTACAGCTATGTGAGAGAAAAAATTTTGTCAATATGACAAACTAGTTGCTGAAGCATCTTCTGAGGAACAGCGCAGATAAAAGCCCACGAGACAAGAAGACCGTCGATCACTGTACTAACGATGTGGAAGAAAAATTTGTCCGGAGTGCACTTTGCTGAGCAGAGGTGTTGCCTAAGGTGAAGGGAAGACTACAATTACCTGTGGCTTTATCAGGTCTTCAGTACGAACAAATATAAAATGATATCGAAGTAAAACATTTCCCATCATCTGCCTTCATTTAAGGAAAACAAATGATGGCTGTATTAGAGCTCGCGTTGGGTCATCTCCATAATACCCAGAAATGTGGCGCAACAAACACAAACACAAGCGAAGAGACACAACACGCGTGTACACTACCAATTGTAATAGAATCTGAAAACACTTCCTCTTCACCACTCCTTTTCTGCTACACTCAAGTACATCTTCTCGTCTTCCTCTTCTTGTGTCTCTTTTCTTGTTTTTGTGTTTGTTGCGCCACATTTTCGGGTATTATGCAGCACCAACTAGCCCCTCAAGCCGTTATTTTGTCATCTTCATAAGATGCGATTTATCAAGCATCAAATATCAGAGAAACAATTGCGAAATCAGGCATGTATTACTAGAAACAATTTACTGCTGTTCTTCATCGGTTCTTCGTCAGTGCCTCTAAAACATTTACCGTTTAATTTCCTGACCTAACAGGTACTGTTCGTGATTGCGACGGCAGGTGTGCCATCATGTTCTTCTTCAACACATACAATATATCGCAAGGCTTCTATTTGCTTACTCACTGCTGCGTTCTTCACCTCCACCTCAACCAAACTATCACGTAGTTCTCAAGAAAAGTCGCACAGTCCTTGGAGAGGAAGCAGGCAAGCACAGTCAGTGAACGCGGCCGCATAACGCTAGCACGAGTCCGACGTCATCGTTTTTTTTTTTTTTTCAGAGAGCCGTGCGCCACCTGGCAACGCTAGGTGGCATTATATTTAAAGAATGTAACTGGCCACAATTTTGCCAAAGAAGTCTCGCAGAAGTAATGTATGAGCCAATGTATCAGCTATACGTCTTTAAGTAAAAAAAAAAAAAAACGTTAGCCACTGACATGCAGGAGCTACAGTACGAAATAAGAGCCGAGCGGCTAAGTGAGAAAAAAAAAGAACTCAGAAGGATCACAAGCGCGCAAGTAAAGAAGTGCTGCACGGCTCCGGCCTTCACGTCTCGGTGGCAGCTCTGTGGGCACGATCTTCCTGAGCTCGCTTGACGATCGGCTAAGTATTGGGTTGCTGGTCCTGGTTTTGTCTTTCCCTTTTGCTTCTTTTGTTCTCTGTTGACTAACGCACGCGGTGAAGTGGTCAATTTAAGGTAATGTCGACGCAGTCCCCCGGCCAAGGGCGCTCCCCTTGGTCAGCTTCCCTTCTTACCGATGACCAGCCTTTGGAAGCTTTTCAGAGCTCCGGTATCCGCATTATCCCTGTGGCTCTCGTTCCTAAGGATGGCGGCACCATTAAAATGAACAACCCAGGAGCTGTTCGAGCTGCCGTTCAGGAAACCACTTCCTTCTACGAAGGAATAGCCGAGTTGCGCCAATTTGGTCGGGGCGGGATTTTTTGCCGTTCACCAGACCTGTCATGTATAAAGGATCTGTAAAAATGCTCTACTTTTGCATCTCATCAGGTAAGCAGTTTTATCCCTTCGCACCTGGCCTGCACAAAAGGTCTAGTCCGAGGTATAGATTCCTTATTAAGTCCAGAAGAAGCCTCGACCTTCTTTCCGCGGCAGGCATTGTTGCGGTCTATCGCTGTAGCCGGGAGGTCAATAATGTTCATGTGCCGACAGAATCAGTTATTGCTACCTTTGCAGGCGCAGTCTGTCCATCAGAAATTAAAGCGTGGCCTTTATTATACAGAGTAGATCCCCTACCATCAATGCCTCTGCAGTGCAACAACTGCTGGCGTTATGGCCATAATGCTGGTGGTTGCAAATCCACTTTACGGTGTTGCAAATGCGGCGATGCCCATAAAGCACACTTATGCTCTGATCAAAATGTCAGATGTCTTTGCGGCGGACTTCACTCAGCAAATTCTTGGGAATGTCCTTCTAGAGCGCATGAAATGCAAATTCTGGAGATTATTGACCGAAAACGTTGCTCGAGGCGTGAGGCAATTCAAGAAATTAAAGAGAGAGCTCATGGGTATGCAGGTGTGTCAGCCTGTTCCGGAGCATCATTAGATTCTCGATGTCTAAAGCCATAATAACTGCTGTGGAAGCAACCATGACCAAAATAGTGGATAGGATTGTGACAACAGTCACAGAATACATATCCAACGTTCTGGCAGCTCACATTTCTCAGGCTGTGCAAACTGGTACGGTTTCTCCTAAGGCACCTGGGCATTCACTATCAGTACAGCACTCATTAGCTGCAAGATCTTACTCGCAAAATGAGTCTCTTTCCGCATCACCTATGCAAAATTCCGTCAAGTCAGACGAGGCTCATGATGCAGATATGGGAGAGACAGATACCCGAATCCTAAAACGCAGTGGATCCTCGTTGTCAAACCCGTCATCACCTCGCCCACAGGCAAAATAAAAAAAGCAACAGCTAGGCTCTAAACCAAAGGAAAACATTTTGGGGCAGGCTGTTGCTGCTGCCCGGATTACATAACCATAGGAACGTTAAAAGTTCTTCAGTTGAACTGTAGATCTCTTCTGTCTGCTACTACAGATTTAGTTTATCTTTCTTTAAAACATAATCCAGTCATAATTGTTTTTCAAGAAACTTGGCTTACAAATTTACAAAATTATTGATCATTCCGACAAGATCGGCAGTCAAGAGGTGGTGGGTTACTAATTCTAGTTTCTTCAAAATTTTGCCATAGGGCTAAGATTTCTTTTCATTATTCTACTTTAGATTTTAAATCATTCGCTTTAGATTTTGAAATTCCAGGGTTCAGTCTGTTTACATTAGCGAATGTTTATTTCCCTCATGGTGTTCAGGACACCAGATCTCTAGACCACGTCTACTAGTTAATTGTCAAAATTCGGTTATTTTGGCTGGAGATTTTAATTCGCGCCATGTTTCGTGGGGTTACATAACGGATCCCTGCGGCAAGCGTCTTGAGATTGGCTTTCAGACAATAACCTTAACTGCATGAATTCTGGCTTACCAACTTTTGTACGTGCTCACAGTCAATCTTTGATAAATTTAACTTTTTCCAGCACTAGTGTTTCTATACTAAATTGGTCGACAGTTGATGGTGGTACCTCTAGCGACCATATACCTATTGTTTTTGAGGTTAACTGCCACTTAACTCCGCCAACATCTCAGTTGAGATCATACGTTAATTATAACCAGTTTCACTCATTTTTGATTTCGTCTCTTGAGTCAATGGTTGAGGCTACGGAATAGTTAAAATCGCAAACATTATGCCGGGCTATTGCATACTGTCGTAAGAAGTGTGAATTCTTAGTAAGTGCATCTAAAGGTAATACATCAACAAAATGGTGGAATGCAGATTGTTCGCGTGATTATAGAAGAAGAAAGGCTGCATGGAAGAAGCTCCTTCAAAACCAGTGCCCCAAAAATTGGCATCATTATAAATGTTTTGCAGCTACACTAAACGCACAGTCGCACAAGCGAAAGATAATTATGATACTGAGCATTTCAATTACCTTTCACAATCTAATAACCGACATGCACTTTTCAGGTTTTTAAAATCACGGAAAAAGATTCCTGTCTCAGATAATTTACCCTCATGTGTTTCGACTCCTAAAGAAGCTCTTAAAACAGTACAAAACATCGCTAAAGGTTTAGAAAAGCGTTTTTTGTCAACAGTTCCCAAATACCCTACGTTTGTAGGCCCAGTAGATACGGTTAAGGATGTCCCTAAAATTACATTTTCTACGGTTTCTTCGCTTGGCCCTGATGAAATAACGTCAAAAAAGTTAAAGATTCTCTTTGAGGTGTCTCCAATTCCTTGTTAGAATTGGTAAATTACTCAATTATTTATTCTTGGATACCTGGCGACTGGACACTAGCCAAAGTGATTCCTTTACTAAAACATAATGGTGGTGGCTATACTTTGGACAATATTAGACCAATATCTTTAACATCAAACTTGGTAAAATTAATGGAAAGGGTCGTACTCCAACTGGTTACAGAGTTTGTGGAACAAAAACATATTCGTAGTCCCTGTCAAATCGGATTTCGCGCAGAATGTTCAATATGGAATGCACATACCGACCTTGATTGTCGAATTCTTCTTTCGCGGCGCAAAAAAAAATGCATGATGCATTAGTGACTCTCGATATATAGAAGGCTTATGATAGTGTAGAGCCCCGAATTTTATTGCACAGATTAGAAACTCTACGTTTTCCACAATATTTAATATATTTAATTGAGTGGATATCTACATTCCTACAAAACAGGCAATTTTACTGTTCATTGAATGGAGTGCATTCTCGCAGATATCAACAAACCAGAAGTGTCCCTCAAGGGGCAGTTCTCTCGCCCGGGCTGTTTAACATTTTAATGAGTTCAATTCCGGCTCATCAAGATGTTCGCACATAGGTCTATGCGGATGACATCGCGTTCTTTACGGCTGCACCTGACATTCAATCCCTCAACAGGCGCCTGCAATCGTACCTAAGCTCCCTTCAAAATTGGTTATGTGACTGAAGATTTACATTAAACGTTAAAAGTGCGCTTTCCTTGTTTTCCAAATTCAAGATCCGGTAAATCTTTCTCTAACATTTAGGCAGGAGATGATTCCCGAAGTTAAGTCTTTGAAATATCTAGGGGTGATTTACGATGCCCATCTGCCATGGAGGGATCACATTGAATATGTTGCAGCGAAAGGGGCTCGTGCTGTGGGTATGTTGCGCAGGTTAAGCAATCCAAGGTCTGGAATGCGGCGAGACGCACTTTGAATGATTTATGTTATGTATGTCCGCCCAATTATAGAATTTGGATCTGTGTTATTTTCTGGTTCACCTGCTAACAAAATTCATCCGCTTGTTCGTTTAGAGCGGGAAGCGCTTAGATTATGCCTTGGGCTCCCCAAATTTGTGGCTAACAATGTATTATACCTTGAAGCCCGAATACCACCGTATTTAGCTAGACTACAATTCTTGACTGTCCAGACGTATCTAAAAATATATGAATCACAATTCCACCGCTCCCTATCAATTTTTTGTTGCGAGCCAGACTCCTTTTTTTGGAGTGAGATGGCTTCGGTTTCATACCCTGCAGGTAATGTTAGTGCAAAATCTGTTACGACCTTTGCATGTAGTCCTTTCTAACATCCTTCCAACAAAAGTAAGTGCATCGTCAGTTCAAATTGTCTATGATGACATTTTCCCAAGTAATGCAAAACACTTATCACCTCACATTTTAAATGGATTATTAGAAGATCATTTACAAAGCCTTCCAGTTAACGTAATGATAGCAACTGATGCTTCTCAATTTCAGGAAAAGGCCGGCGTTGGAATGTACTGTTCGCTTCCAGACTGGGCTTTTTCATTCCGTCTTCCGGATTTTACCCCAATTTTCCAGGCGGAGTTACTGGCGGTGGTGCTTGCTCTGCGCAAACTAGACCCACCATACTCAACAGTGGCTGTAATTACAGACCGTTATTCCTTGTGCTTGTCGCTTTCTTCGAATATGGATTCGCCAATTTTAAACACCTTTCTTTCATTGCTCCCCACACATTTTAGCCTCATACATATAGTGTGGGTACCAGGCCACAGTAATGTGACAGCCAATAAGGTTGCTGATAGACTAGCTAAAGAATCTCTGAATGGCCCTGTGTTGCCCATCCTCCCGGCAACAGCGTAAACAACAGCACGATTTCGGAGGCGTGCCTTATTAAGCACGCAGTCTGGATCTGTTTTATCATCGGATGACTACCTGCACCTCAAGTATTCCTGGAATAGGAAATCATGTCAGTCAAGGCAGACTGAGGTCTCTCTAACCAAGCTACGCTGTCGTATTCCGCCCCTAAATTTCTATATGCACAGGTCTGGTTTGGCGCTTTCTCCTTTCTCCTTTCTGCGCATTCTGCGGGGAACCGGAAACAATAGATGATTTCTTGATATTTTACCGCCGTTTTACCATGATGAGAAAACGGTATTTAGAGACGCCGTTACAACAGCTGGGTCTTTATTTGAGCAGCCAGATTGTATTACCGTTCGGTGCCACCATGCTTGGGTAAGCCACAGGCCTGTTTTTAACGCCATTCAAAACTTCTTAATAGAAACAATACGTCTACCTTGCTAATATGCTTTGAATTTTTAATCTGTACATATAAATCTTAGTATTTTCCTACCGCGTGAGTTAGTATTTACCCTTCTTTATTTTGTTTTTTTTTCATATTTACATTTCCTTCTCTATTCCCTAGCATTTATTTCTATTTATTTTCGCGATGTAGCTATACTTCTCAAAATATAATATCTCTGCACCCCAATTCTTGGCCGATCCCCCTGTGTGGGTATGTGCCATCAAATTAGAGGAGAGCAACAACAAATGCCTGCACACAGACATGGCCACAAGGATTCTGAAACGAATGCTTAATATACTTTGTTTAAGGGCCAATTTTTTGCACCAAGTTCCCTGGCACGCAAGAAGAGTGCACTGTACGGTCGGCTGCCTTCGCCTTGTTAAGCGATGACTGGAAAGAATAAAAAATTAATCGTTCTGATGTTCATTAAATATCGCGACCAGTCAGCGAGATCCTCTGAAATGAAATCTCTGCGGCATTTATGGCGCATTTGGTTGGGGGGACGAGAGCAGAGGTGCCGACCAGCACAGAGCAGTACAGGAGCACGCCGAGCGTTGGTGTAACTGTACTCCCACAGGAACGCTCTCTGCGTGTCGAGAGCAGAGCGGCACGACCATGTGACCGCTCTTCTCTCCCCAGCATTCTCTGCCTGCCCGCAGTGCAGGCCGTTGCAACCCTAGGGGAGGCCAACGCTCCGTATAGAACCACTTGCTTTGTATGCCTTTGTTCTCACAGCGCGGCGATCTGCCTCCTTTGGCCCTTTCGACCCCAGCAGCGACTCTAAAACATGCATACAGCTCCTGAGCAATGCTTTCCGCTCGCCGTGCGCCGGCGTTTTGCAGCCGTCATTTTGAGCTTCGCCGACTCAAAACTTAAAAGAGAGAGAACAAAAAAGATGGCGCGGATATAGCGCTTTATGCGATGTGACTTTCTCTGCTCTCGCTTTAGACGACGGAGCAGCCGGGCGTGTACTCGGGTGCTCTCAGCTGAGGAAAAGCCCTCCTCCTCTAGCATTGGAAGCCGTTGATTCTACTCCTGATCTCCCACTGGAGGGCGCCCGCTTATTTGAGAGTACTTTCGAAGTGCTCTTGAGTGCGCCTGCTCTTTCACTCGAATTCGCTATTAGTCAGCATAATGACTGTGATTCTTTCATTTTCGTTCCTAATATTATTTTTGCTCTTTTTCCTCTTGCGATATGAAACACAAATAAGCGGTGATTCCTTTAGGGCGAGATACTTCAGTGATCCTTCATGGATCACTGCCTTGTCGTGGCGGAGGGGCTTGCGAAACTCGATGAAGTCGTGAGCTCTGCTGTGTAGGGCCACCCAAGATAGACAGGTCACGGCAGAGAGTTCTGACAAAATGTGATTCACTGGAGAAGGTAATGGCAACCCACTCCAGTATTTCCTGCCAAGAAAACCCTATGGCCAGTCACAATACCATTATCGATATGGCGCCGGAAGATGAGCCCCCCAGGTTGGAAGGCGTCCCACATGTTACTGGGGATGAACAAAGGGCAATTCCTAGTAGCTCCAGGACGAATGAAGCGGCTGGGCTAAAGCCAAAAGGACGCTCAGTTGTGGATGTGTCGGGAAGCGACCGGAAAGTCCGATGTTGCAAGGAGATATATCACATAGCAACATGGAATGTAAGATCTATGACGCAAGGTAAACTGGATATCGTCAAGCGAGAAATGGACAGATTGAACATTGATATCTTGGGTATCAGCGAGCTCAAGTGGACCGGAATGGGAGAATTTAACTCCGGCGACCATTATGTCTTTTATTGTGGGCACGAATCCAAGAGAAGGAATGGGGTCGCTCTCATAGTAAACAGAAGAATGGGCAAAGCAGTGCTAGGGTACAACCCCAAAAACGACCGAATGATTTCACTTCGGATCCAAGGTCACCCTTTCAACATAACAGTTATCCAAGTCTATGCACCGACCACTGCTGCTGAAGAAGCTGACATTGAGAGATTTTATGCGGACCTACAATGCCTTTAGACCGCACCCCATCATCAGACGTCGTTTTTCTCATAGGAGACTGGAATGCTAAGGTCGGGAGTGAAGAAATATCCGGAATTACAGGCAAGTTCGGTCTTGGTGAGCCAAATGAAGCTGGGCAGAGGCTAGTAGAGTTCTGTCAAGAAAACAACCTGACCATAGCGAATACTCATTTTCAACAGCACAAGAGGCGCCTGTACACATGGATTTCACCGGACGGTCTGTACAGGAATCAGATCGATTATATTATTTGCCGGCAGAGATGGAGAAGCGCTATACAAGCAGTAAAAACAAGGCCTGGGGCCGATTGTGGCACCGATCATCAGCTTCTTGTTGCCAAAATTAAGCTTCGATTGAGGAAAGCGCAGAAAACTAGAAGGCCTTTCAGGTATGATCTGGATCAGATTCCATTAGAATATGCTGTGGAAGTGAGGAATCGATTTCAAGAATTAGATCTAGAAGACAGAGCCCGAAGAGATGCGGACTGATGTTCGTGATATAATACAAGAAGTTGCTACTAAGGTAGTTCCAAAGCAAAAGAAATGCAAAAAAGCAAACTGGTTATCTGAAGAGGCTTTGCAAATAGCTGAGGAAAGGAGGATGGCAAAAGGTATGGGGGAAAGAGAAAGATACAAGGTGCTCAATGCGGATTTTCAGAAAATAGCAAGGAGAGATAAGAATGCCTTCCTGAACATACAGTGTCAAGCAGTTGAGGACAACAGCCAATTAAGGAACACAAGAGCTCTGTATAAGACAATCAAAGATATCAAAGGAAGCTTCTGTGCTAAGCTGGGCGTGATAAAGGACAAACGAGGCAAGGACCTCACTGAAGCCTCAGAGATAAAGAAGAGGTGGCAGGAATACACAGAAGAACTGTACAAGAAGGACCCGGATGTGCAAACCCAACATAGGACGGTTGTGATTTCTGACCTCGAGCCGGGCATCCTGAAGAGTGAAGTTGAATGGGCCTTAGCCAGCCTTGCTAAGAACAAAGCTAGCGGAATTGTTGGTATTCCAGCTGAGTTGCTTCAAAACCTCAACCACGACGCTGTTAACACACTGCATACATTATGTCAAAAGATTTGGACAATCCTGCAGCGGCCACAGGATTGGAGGAGGTCAGTTTACATCCCCATTCCAAAGAAATGCAGTGCCAAAGATTGTTCCAACTACCGCACGATCGCGCTTATTTCGCATGCTAGCAAGGTGATGTTAAAAATCCTGCAAGGTAGGCTGCAGCAGTATGTGGATCGGGAGTTTCCGGACGTGCAAGCTGGGTTTCGCAAGGGCAGAGGAACTAGAGACCAAATTGCCAACCTTCGCTGGATCATGGAAAAAGCAAGAGAGTTCCAGAAACCCATTTACTTCTGCTTTATTGATTATGCGAAAGCGTTTGACTGCGTAGATCACAGCAGATTGTGGCAAGCTCTCCAAGAGATGGGAGTTCCAATTCACCTCATCTGTCTCCTCGGGAACCTTTATGAAGGGCAAGAGGCCACAATCAGAACTGGGCATGGTCTTACTGATTGGTTTCCGATTGAGATAGGGGTGAGGCAAGGCTGCATACTGTCACCCTGCCTATTTAGCCTATATGCAGAGTGCATCATGAGGAAGGCCGGTCTGGACGAGTCTTCAGCTGAAGTGAAGATTGCTGGAAAACGTAATCAACAACCTTAGATATGCGGATGATACCACTTTAATGGCAGAAATTGAAGTGGAACTCAAGAGACTTCTGATGCGCGTACAAGAAGAGAGTGAGAAGTTTGGGCTTAAACTGAACATTAAAAAGACGAAGATCATGGCGTGTTGCCCTATCAAGTCCTGGGGCATCAATGGACAAGAAGTGGAAGCTGTGACAGATTTTCTATTCTTGGGCGCCAAGATTACCTCGGAAGGAGACTGCAGCCATGAAATTAGGAGACGCCTGCTTCTGGGAAAGAGAGCAATGGTTAGCCTTGACCGCCTAGTAAAGAGCAGAGACATTAGTCTACCAACCAAGATCCGTATAACCCGTGCTATGGTCTTTCCAGTTGTGATGTATGGATGCGAGAGTTGGACAGTGAAAAAGGCTGACCGCCGAAGAATTGACGCGTTTGAATTGTGGTGCTGGCGAAGACTCTTAAGATTTCCTTGGACTGCCAGAAGATCAAATCAGTCGATATTGTCGACCATAAACCCTGACTGCTCATTGGAGGGTCAATTTCCAAAGTTAAAGCTCAGCTACTTTGGTCATCTGATGAGAAGAGAGGAGTCGCTGGAGAAAGATTTGATGTTGGGAAAGGTTGAGGGTCGCCGGAGAAGGGGTAGGCAGCGAACGCGATGGTTAGATGGCATTCTCGAGGAATTGCAGATGAAGCTATGTGATGTTAAGAAGATAGTGAGAGACCGGAAAGCGTGGCGTGACATGGTCCATACGGTCACGAAGAGTCGGACACGACTGAACGCCTGAACTGAACTGAACTGAACTTCAATTAAACTATTTTCGTTACTTTTGCATGATATGCAATTAAATTTCGCACAGATATAAAACTTGTCATTCTAATTTCAGAACAGCACCTTGTTTTAGGCTGTTTCGTAAATTCGCATTGTAGTTACAAACAACACCCTTGTAGTATTATTTTGAGCAATAAATCGTTCATAAAGAGGTGCGGAAATTATTAATGTCAGCATTTTTACAGACGCCTCTTTATTTATGCATTAATCGTTTTTATATGCTATAGAGAAATGCGTTTTGCTATTCGGAACCGGCTGGCTTGTGGCATTACGTTTCGCCCAAGCCAGCTTTGTCGCAAAGCTGAACGGGAGGAACTGCAAAAGAAAACGGTGCAAGGTTGCGGAGAGCGTTATATTGCGGCCATGGCCTATTATCGACACTTCATCTGTAAGCGCAGGCGACGCCGACTTACAGCCTCAGTACCGTTAGCAGGATGCCCAATTGACAACGCACACACGGACGCTTCCTCATGCCTCATTCTCGCGCTGACTGCACCGCCGCAATGTGGCTCGAGCCCAGCGGCACGGCGGAATTTAATGCACCCGCCTGATGGTAGGCGCTCAGTTTGGAAAGTGGATTACCTGCCAGATCTACCGTAATTGTCGCCGCGTTCGCAACGCATTCGGGGCTCTAATGCGCGGCGACGAGAAGGATAATCAGAATTATTCTCGCATTGCACCCATCCCCGACCTGACGGTGAGTTCAGGGATTACACCGATGCATGCAGAAACCGATTTCTGCCTTTGCCCCTACTGCAACCACGTAGCTTTATTCAAGGTTGTGTGACCTCAAAGGGTTAACCAGCCATTAAAATCTCGTTTAGGTTTACCCTGCAGTGCGAGTTCCTGAAACGGAGGGAATAGAGTATTCCAAGAAGCGTCAGTTTTCGCATGTTAAAACTGGCTTCTTTATTCTTCGCTGTGAATATATCAGTCGTATTGATGTTGTCGGTGTAAGCGCATCCAGTCGAAAAAAACTACAGAACTGTGTCAAAAATACGACAAAATATTCTGTAGTTCTGTCGTAACCATCAGATTTTTCTGTAGTTCTGTAGTACGTTTCTGTAGTTCTGTAGTTTTTCTGTAGTATATTTCTGTTGTCTGTAGTTCTGTAGTACTTTTCTATTGTTACTACAGAAATTTCTGATGTTACGACAGAATGTTCTGTTGTCACAACAGGTTTCTCGACAAAAACTGCACAGAAATTATGTCGAAACATCAGAAAATGTTCTGTAGTTTTTTCCGACTGGGATCTTCTTGCATTTCCTTCCTTCCTAATTTCGTTTTATCAAACGTAAAGATATATGTGTTTTGAATAATATTGCGCAAATACTTTTTTTTTTGTTAGCGATCGATTTATTGCAATCATACCCACGCATTTACGTCATCCTGGACGATCGCAGTTTCTTTGGAATGTCTATTATTTTCGTCCTTTCTCGGTAACGTGGCATTACTGACTTTTATTTAAAAGCAACAACGTCAAGGCAGCTCCATACTTTCGCAGTCGAGTGGCAGAATAAAAAATCAATAGATAGGCTTACGTAACCACTTCAAAACTTCTCTTTAAGGAGTCCAGTCTGCTAAAGGAGCACATTTGTGCTATGAATACAAATAATATGCAGTGCAGCTTAATGAAAAAAGAAAAAAAAAATAACCCTGACATGATGTTGTTCAAACAATTGTAGTTGAGCGCAAGGGTGAAGATTTGTACCGGTCGAAGTCATGGCGCTGTCCCAAAAAGGCAGGATTTTCCCTGTTACAACATTCAACTTATGACACATCGCATTCATTAGCATCTAAATCTGAAAATGCTAAGCACTGTGGGCAAAGCGCTATGTATGGAATGAGCTCTGTACTGAGTAATGTAAGAGATTGCAAAGATAAGATATTGAAAATAAATTAGAGGGTGGAGGGGAGCGGGTGGTTATCTGCGAGCTTTAAAAGACGCAGTGCAGAAAATGTCTGAAATCTTAACCCCACCAAGCTCTTCCCGTGCGCAAGACCGTCGCACTGCAAACAACAACAAAAAAAAAAAAAGTGTTTGCGCATTTTGCTTCTGTATGCAAATGCAACCGCCACTGCCTGGATTTTGATCTCGCACGTGCTGTCTATGCAGCCGGATGCGTCAGACACTGACGCTGCCAAATTCGTGGAAGTAGAAAACAAAACATGAAATCCAATACGCTTGAGTCCGGTGCTGTAATTTAATTTTCCGCGGAGCAGGCTGAGTAGAATTATTCTCAGCTATTAAGTCTGAAAAAAAAAAAATGCGTGCATATTATATTTGAATGCCAAGGGCGTACATCCTTAGCATATTCTAACACACGGCTTCCGTGCTTCACCATAAAAGCTTACTTATTTGCCGCGTGTGCTGAATTAGTACTGGATAAAGGCCGCCGATAATATTACCAAACTGGGCGTCATCTAAGCACACATGGTCCGAGTTTTCAGTATTTCCTTTAAGCCTTTAGTTATCGTAATCGGAATATATGTTTAAAAAGAAAAGAAAGAAGATACTTGTTAAATTTTGCATAGGAGAAGACTGTTGGTGCATAATTCTTCTACCAGCTGGAAAGCAACGACACATCAAAGGCTAAAGTATGATATAATAGCAGTAACACATTTTGGACTATAGCACATTTCGTGCTGTATTTGCTGGAATCAAGCACCACACACATAAAAAATGAAAATAAAAGGGGGATCTGGATATCACTGAAATTTCCATCGTGTATCAAACTTTAGTAGGGCATAGCAATTAGTAATAGAAGTCGAAAGTTTCTTACTTTCCTTCACATTCACACTGATTACCACATGGAGCTCTTGACAAGCTTCTAAATATTTTCGGAGCCCAAAATTACAGCATCAGACCTGCAGCTAGATGCGCGTAGTTGATTTACGTAACCAACGCACTACCAGTTCTCGAGCAGTTCTACTTTGTGCGTAGTTATTACAAATAGTAAGTAAGCATCAACAGTAAAACCGCATTATAGAGCAGTGATTTGTTTAAGTTTTATGGTGCCGAAAACAATCGATGAGTGCGAAAGGAAGAAGAATTTTTTATTAGCTTTAGCTTGATTTATTTCAGGTCCCTAGATCTAATGGCTTATGTCCTTTCGAAGTGCTCTATTTCGTAATAGGAATCATATATTTTGTTTTGTTCACGCTGATTTTAGGCTCTTGGCTACCCATTTGTCCTGAATCCATTTTTAGGCCTTTCGATAGTGAGCGCGTGAAGCGAGCATTCAGGTATGAATGCTATAATAAAACACATCAATACGGAGTGTCATGTTACTGTATGAGTTTTATCTGCATGACCAAAACAAAGAAGCTAATCAATATTTTTTTTAAATAAGCAGCAATGAAAGAAACACTGGGTTGCACTGGTTTGGTCTGGTTTGGTCTGTGGGGTTTAACGTTCCAAAGTGACTCAGGCTATGAGAGACACCGTAGTGGAGGACTCTGGAAATTTCGACCCCGTGGGGTTCTTTACCATGCACTGACATCGCACAGCACACGGGCGCTCTGCCTTTTGCCTCCATTGAAAAGCGGCCGCCGAGCCCGGGATTTGATCCCGCATTTTTGGGAACAGTAATCGGGCGCCGTAACCACTAATAGGGGACCACCCTGGAAGATTTTTTTTTTTTTTTTTTTAAATAAAGTTGTTTCCATCCATCCATCCACTTCGCCACTCCGGCGGGGCACACTGGGTTGTACTGTATCGTAGCATCTAATCATGCAATAGGCCAGTGTAGCAGGATATGCAGGATATCTTGCTCTAAACGTATGGTAACGTGTAAAGCTTTCTTGCGAACGATAAGGGAAGGACAAAACACAAATCTCGAAAAGTTCGAGTGATTCTCAATACATTGTGCCGTATGTTACCTAGAGAAAAATCCCGTGCTTCAAATAGGGTCACAGCTTGTTCTTTTTTCTAGTCGAAGCTGAGAGCATTAGTGAACGCATTTCGTTAGTAAAAACTAAACCATAGAAACATATAAACTAGTCTGAGCTGTGCTCTGTCACCGTCTATATGTTGTTTATAAGCAGGAGCACTGCTATACTCGCCTTAACGGATTTTGACGAGGGGGTTGTGTATCCTTCGGTCAACCGCTCGGAAAAAAATTAAGAAACAGTTTACCACGTGTTGCTTTCAAAGCTAGGCCGAGGTAAAGAGATTAGCTTCGCAGGCCACTGCGTTAGACCACTGCGTTAGACCACTGCGCCATCTTGAAAGCGGGTTTCTAATACATGCTAATATGTACTATATGCCAATCCTTCCCGCTGCTGTTCAAATGTCGTCGCTTCGTCTGCTCTGGCAAATCTGTATTAGGGGCCTTAATTAGGTAGCCTTCAATGTAATAAAAGTTGAAAGCAGGGGTTTAACAATGAGCTAAATTTGGCTCATCAAGGTAAAGGAAATCTAAACGACGTTCAGCTCAGCAAACGAGTCATAAATAATGTAAATAAGCGAACGTTTTCTGGATTGCGTATTTTCTCCTCTTCCTTTCGAACCCGTCGACCCTTTTGAAGATTAGCGCAATTAACCGCCAGGCTGCTCATATCGGAATTCGTGATGGCCTCGTATATCGCCGAAATTATCTTTCTTATGGTCGCAAATCAGTGCTTGTAATTTCTCGACACTTACGATAGGAAACCTGCGCTTCATTTCAAAGTGACCCGCAAGCCAGTCACACTGGAGAATTCATGAATTATACTCGGCTTCACCCTGCGTTACTTCTTGCGTGAAATGTACACTTACGTTTGCAAGTTCGCCCGCTCCTGCCCAATTTTACGTTTGCAAGTTCGCCCGCTCCTGCCCAATTTTACGTTTGCAAGCTCGCCCGCTCCTGCCTGATTGTCAACGCGACGAGCCCGGCTATCGCCATTTGACCGGCTTCATGCAAACTCTTCCTTGCCCATCTAGGCCTTTCGACCGAGTCGGCATTGACCTCTACGGCCTGCTTGCCTACACTTTATAAGGAAACCGCTGGGTCATGGTTGCGGTGGATCATTCTGCCCGGTACGCTGAAACCGCCGCCCTACCTGCTGCTAGGGCATGCGAAGTTGCCGCCTTCATATGCACAACTTCATACTTCGTCACGGAGCATCGCGGGAACTGCTGAGCGTCGGTTGTCGTTTATTTTTATCTGAAGTCGTTTTCTTCCCCCTGCAGCAATGTTATGTCACTCATCGCAGTACTACGGCCTACCATCCGCAGAATAATGGTCGAACCGAACGATTCAACAAAACACTCGGCGACATATCGTCATTGTACGTGGCTACAGACCATCCAACTGGTACACATTGCTACATTTCTTCACGTATGCGTACAGCCCCGCTACGCAGACCACTGCGGGCTTCTCGCCACTTTTATTTATGGATGTGAGCCATCTTCACCACTCCACACAATACTTCCTTATCCGCCCGATTCTCCGCCACCGTATCTGAAGCCTCTATACAGGCTCAGGAGTGCAGGCAGCTCGCCCGCTCGTTCACGTCTTGCAACCATGGGAGACAGAGACATCGCTTTGACGCCGCTCACGCTGCCGACAGCTTTCTTCCATACGGGGTACCCACACCTTCGATGAGATAATGAAAGCATTCTTAAAACTCAGAAAGCAGGACTACAAAGCACCGAAAAAAGCTCGCCATCTTACAACGAATCCGCTCACGTTAGGAGGAGTATAAGAGGTATATCTTATCGGGGCACAGAAGAGAGTAATAACAATGGTAATTGGACAATAATACAAGAAAGGCTTGTCTTTGGGAGAGATGTACTTCTTGTGCAGAACTGTAAGCTGTTTGTGCCATCGACAATGTCGTCTATAGGTTTATCAACGAGGTCTGAGATTTGGGATCACCCAGCGGAGCGTGTGTTTCTGCACCTCAATCCTTTAGAGGTTCGGATCGACGAGAAACATCTACATCAAGTTTTCTTGTGGCCTAGTCTTCGTTATGCTAGAACAATGCAAAATGGTTCGATGTTGGCAAGCCACCATTTGCTCAGTCCAATATCGGCTTCGGCCGATGACCTTGGGAGCACATGCGGCGTTTCTTTATAGTGCGGTGCTTTACTGGGCAGTCTGGACGTAATACCTGAGTATAGTCCTTGCGGCAAAGGAAACAGCGATATTCTTTGGAATAGTCGCAGAGGTGGGCACTTGATATGGGCAGGAAGCTCTCATGTGGTATGCGTGGAAGTACCGAAAGCACCAATAACGACACACCACTCCAGGCTTTTGCAGGCGATGCTCCAAGGTGCCTCTATAAAGGAAAATTCAAGCCGGAGGTGACAGAGGCCCTTTCCAGTTTCATACACCCTGTCCGTTCTTCTACCCTGTTCTGTGTAGAACAGAAAAATAATTACGCAAGATCATCGGGAACTACGTCCAAATGAAGCTACGATCGGTATGCCAGATGAGCTGAGCGGTGTGTCGGAAGCGTGTGCCCAGCCACAGCAGAAAAAAAGGCTCACAAGGATCTACTCAGAACACTCGTACATGGCGGCATCACATTTTTCTGTACGCCGCAAGTGCGACTCTCAAAATAAGGTATCCCGCTTGAATAGATAGCCATGTAAAATTTTACAGGTAAATTCTATGCGAAAAACAGACATACACCACGCATTTGGTGAGACTCTATTATTCTATTTTGATTTAATTCGCCAGTAAAGAAATGCGAAAACGTAAGGAGGATATTTATAATACAATCTTAGGTACTCCTTCGATATTCAAAACAACATGCGCATAAATAAACGTTTAGACGTAAAGATGTTTGTGCTTGGCAAATTTGAATACTTTCCTAGCGGTCACATCACATTTTGCATCCTCATCGCCATTTTTACCTTCTCATAAGATGGCTTATCGCCAAAACGTGCTGCATGAAGAAACTCCCTTATCATTCTGCCTTCAGATAATATTTGTTGGAAATTTTTTCTCGCACTAGAAGGTTGCTAGCTAGATAGCGCAGGAAGTTCGCTCTCAGCTGTGTTAAATGACCAAGCAACTATGCTCTTCCTGCAGTTGCTTGCTTTGCAGAATCCTGAAAGGCCGGAGCTTCGAATTTCGGAGGTGGAGAAAGCCTGCAATACTTTCGTATGCCGAGACGCTTTTCACACATCTACTTTGATTCCTGAAATTTCGCAGTCGTTTACAAAACACCTGTGAGATGTGGGCAAACTTCGAGCTAAGTTCAGGAACACGGACCCCTCTGTTGTTATTGAAACTTTTTGCGGCTGCATGCTTATTTGAAACTCAATTTACTCGGCTAACAACAAAGTCATTTTCTGTGCGAGCAAGTAAACACATATTTATGTATTCTTTTGATAACACCAACGGATGACTTTGACAACTTCGCAACAAACTCTGCCATGCTGGTTTCACGTTCTAAGTGTACCCCACACAACCATGTTTCTTTGTTCCCGTGGATAACGATCACATTTACTTATTACATTATCAACTGTAATATCATAGAGGGTGGCCCAGGGTGAAGAATTGCTATTTAAAATTATTTAAGAAACTGGGATCAATTTTGCAAGGAACTAGCGTTTGGTGGTGTTTCTTTATTGCCAGGTATTTTATACTAATAGGAAAATTGTTTGCGTTTTAACGTCATCTGCGTAATTTAGTTATGCTAGCGCACTTTAACACTGGCTGCACATATTAAACCAGATGCAATACTTATTTTCATTGTTACTCCTCTAGAATACATAGTTTTCGTAACAATCGACCTGATGTCTTGGCAGCAATAAAATTTTAACCCAATAAGGTGTTACTGATTGCTCTTGGAAGCGTATTTGCTGTTCCAATAGTAATAACCTGCCAGACACCCTTTATATAACTGTCCACCAATATTCGTAAAAATTGTGTTCACAGATGTCTTATTTAGGCTTCTAGCCGTTCACTTAAGGACCACATATCGATAGTGTTCACAGAATCGCCTTCGGTTTCAAAATTGCATTATGCTCATATACAGGTTTCTACGCGACGCATTCAATTTAATGAATGTTGCAGAAGTGTCTAAAAATATTATACGATATTTGTTTCACCATCTTTATAAAATTCGAATGACCCTACATTAAACGCCTTTTGAAGAGCAGTCAGTAAAATGGCAGGAGCTGGCTGTACTGGATGAATAAAAGTAATTTCAACACAGAGGAAATATAACTGCTCTTCTTAGAAACGTTGAACATTTAGAGTGCACTAAGACAACGTTTATTTCACTTTTGAAATCACAACACTATATTTCATTATTCTCTCTATATATCGCATTCCTATGCATTATTGGGCTGACCGGTTTTATATGTGAACAGGAAAAGTACCTTGGTAACTCAAGCCCCACTGTTACAGCAATACACCTTAAAATTGATCAGAAAAACTTTGCACACTTCGCACATTTAAAAGCTCATTTCATTTCACAGTATAACCTCGCTAGCACGTTATGGTAGGAAATACTAGCACTCTGGCATGCCTTAGATCCGATTTGCTAAAGGTTAGACGATAATAGATGGACACAAGGGGCCGCACGCTGACATCAATCAGAAACAAAGTGTTTTAGAATCCAGATATGTTTACGTATTCTAACATTTCACAGCGTTCTTTGATTAAGATAATTCTTTAAAAGTACGCACACCAGTGTTTAAGGGGAACAAACAGTCTCGGCCTACTTCCTGACTATACTATTTTGGGAGTTGCATTGTTATGGTTCTAAGTAGAGGCCTGTCAGACAATTACTAGAAAGCAAAAATTGGAAGTGCTACTGGTTGCTGCAGCATTTCCAGTTGCTGCACAGGACGAGAGCACGACAAGACACACGTACGGTATCAGCCTTCCTAAATGCACGGGACCAGTTGGTATTTTAGACTTTTCTATCATCATCTGCGAGCTTACCGACGGCAGCATAAGGTAATCAGGGTAACCGCTTATGCGATTAGAGGCCCGAAAACTATACGATGAATCCGGAATTGGGCACAAGAGATCGTTACTGCTGTAAGCTAGAAGTCATCCACCTGTCAGAGACTGAACAAGAAGGAAGATGGGGATTTGCGTTTTCGTATCAGCCCCATCATCTCACGGGCATACCATCACTCCATAACGATAGCCATATGTGCCAGCACACCTAAGGGCGGGACTTCGTGTGCCAGGGTTCGGCGTCATGTTACCTTTGTGATTAAAGGAATTCCCTTACAGGGGAACGAATCACTTCACAAGTCGGTGTCCTGCTAAAAACGCGCATTTCTTGATGTACGCAAAGCTCATGCTTTAATTCTTACCACTATAATGAACCTTTCATTTTTTGTTAGCCTCGGTCTTGTCTTGCCTAGGGACAACATACAAATGTGCGAGTAGGGGATGACATGATAGCTATTTTACATCCAAAGCCCCGTTTTAACCACGCCGTATGAACATGTCTGCGTGGCCTATAGGAGTTGCATGCCTAGCTCGGCATCCGAGAGTACTGGAAGAATGATTTTTATTTCACCTTCCCACCTGAGCTGAGAAACTCCAATGGGCAACTCCACCCACGTTTATGACATGACGTGGCCTCGTTAGCTCACTCAAACCATCGAAGTATGAGTGCTCAATTATGTCAGCTGCCAGCTACCACTTTCTAGCATGGCGCCCGTTATTTTTCCCTCCAAAATGTCGGCGCTAAATTTTCCAGGTAATAGCAGATTTAACAATTTTGCACTAAGAAAGCCCATGCATTTTAATATTCAGAGGCGAGTCTGCTGCAGAAAGGCGGTGTAGAGTGCTTCCAAATGCAAATCATCTCAGTTCAGTCCAGTCGTTCAGTCGTGTCCGACTCTTATCGACCCTATGGACCATATCACGCCACGCTTTCCGGTCTCTCACTATCTTCCTAACATAACTTCCTCTGCAGCGCCTTGAGGATGCCACCTAATCGTGGCGTTCGCTGTCTCCCCCTTCTTCGGTTGCCCTCAACCTTTCCCAACATCAAATCTTTCTCCAGCGACTCCTCTCTTCTCATCAGATGACCCAAGTAGCTGAGCTTTAACTTTAGAATTTGACCCTCCAATGAGCAGTCAGGGTTTATGGTCGACAATATCGACTGATTTGATCTTCTGGTCGTCCAAGGAACTCTCAAGATTCTCCGCCAGCACCACAATTCAAACGCATCAATTCTTCGGCGGTCAGCCTTCTTCACAGTCCAACTCTCGCATCCATACATCACAACTGGAAAGACCATAGCACGAGTGCAAATCATCTAAAGATCTGTAATTGGCACAAGTTGTGGGGAGGAATTGGAAGTCGTGTACTGCACTATACTTTCACAGTTTTCAGTATTTACAACTAGCAAGGCTATGTGCTTAAAAGCTCCAGCCTAAGAAGCAAGTTTTTTCTTTTACCTGAGTGGAGCACCTCGAACCGCGCCTCACCAAACTTGTTCGGAAATGGGGTACATTTTAGTAACTGCTGAACAATCCTTGAGAACATTATCTCAGTGCGTTCATGTTAATAATCGGTAGCCCAATGATTATACCCTGTGCTAATCATTCTATCGTCTTCCTTATAGCCTTCACTTTCTATTTTGTGTTTCGTGAGGAGTCATGCCACAGGCAGCAGAAATAGAGATGTGAAAGCTTCATCGCTTTCCCTCATATATAAATTTTTATTTGTACCAAGAGCATCGACCGCAGCAGCTGAGTAATGTACGAGGGGCACACAGTCAAGAAAAGGAAGGTGCATGAGGAAGGGACGAGCACAATCTGTCCTCCCTGATTCATTGAGATTCCTATTTTCACGAATACAAATAACAATACAAAGCCATGTATATTATATGGGTCGGCTCTGCAACATTATCTACCCTATTGGCTCGTGATGTGTCTGTGTTTTCTTGATATTTTGATTACAGCGAACGTGTGAGATCTGCATACTTGTAATGCAGGATCTCTACCTCATTTTAGTATTGTGGTTTTTGGACGTCCTTCGACACTGCGCAGCTAGGTAGTGATAGCGTCAGCTTATATATGTAGTCTACTGCGCACAGTACGGCTTTTTCTATCGATCGAACGCCAGACGCTGGTCGATACATGAAATATATTGCTCCTCCACCACATGTGACCTTCTCCACACACACACACACACACACACACACACACACACACACACACACACACACACACACACACACACACACACACACACACACACACACACACACACACACACACACACACACACACGCACACACACACACACACACACACACACACACACACACACACACACACGCACGCACGCACGCACGCACGCACGCACGCACGCACGCACACACACACACACACACACACACACACACACACACACACACACACACACACACACACACACACACACACACACACACACACACACACACACACACACACACACAGGCGCGCACGCGCGCATACACACGCACACACAGGCGCGCACGCACGCATGCACGTGCATGTGAAAGGCAGGTTGTAGGTATATGCACATACATTATTGTTTGTCTGAGAGAGAGAGAGGTTCAAACTGTATGCAAGCAATTTATTTCCTTTCCTTTGGAAAGGGTATGCTTTTTCCCGCTTCTTGGAAATCCAGGCTATGTGGTTTGGATAATAAAGAAAAATTCTAGCAGCTCGACGTCTTCGCAGTTTTACAATACTGTTGTAAGAGAACAGGCCCCTTTTTCAAGTGATTAGTGCTAATGGGCATACTGAAAGTTTCTGAGTTTAATGCTCTCACTTGCAGTGCACCTTAGTTTCGATATGCATTTCGCTTAAACCTCAGAACATGTCTCCTTTTCTATGTGTTTTGGAATTAAGAGCGCACAGTAGGTTACGGGCAATGAAGCCGTTGCTCGGATGCGACACGTCATTGTGGGCCTTTATCTTGCCTTTATCTAGAATAGCAGCTTGGGCATGTTGGTTATGCATCTTGAGGATAACAGCGCGGAACACAGGACGGGAGCACAAGATTACAGGACGACACAACGAGCGCTGACTTTCAACAACGTTTATTTTGGAACCCCCTCAGCTTCTTATACCCTGCTGTTACCCTGCTTATACCCTGCTGTTAACACAAAAAGAAATCGAACTGCTGAATGTGCAATCGTCTCCATGAGTGTTCAGAGAGTGCACCACGTTGTGTGCAAGAAAAGGTTATGTGGAACGTGTATTTATTTATCTAATATTATGTTTTTGTTTTGTTTTTTTAACTTTGCTAATATGTGCAAGTCATCTGTACGCGTCTGTGGCGTTAGGGTATAAGAAGCTGAGGGTGTTCCAAAATAAACATTGTTGAAAGTCAGCGCTCGTTGTGTCGTCCTGTAATCTTGTGCTCCCGTCCTGTGTTCCGCGCTGTTATTCTCAAAACTTGCCTTTATATAATCGGGGGTTTAGTTTTGATGAAAAAGCCCGCCTGTCATACTTTACTGCTCTCTTGAAAGGGAAGTGGGAACAGGCAAGAAGCAGGCTATACACAAGTGTTAGCTTGTTGGCTTTATTGAAAGAATTTGGAAAGCTAGGCGCAATTCTGAGACTCATTCTTCTTTGTTCATAACTCTGCACATTTAGTGTCATGCCAAAATCGGCTGCTCAACGGGGACCTTGAATTTCCTAATTGTACCATATGAATCGTCATTTTTGGCAAGCTGCTCTAATAGAAAAATCTTGACTGTTATCTTCTCAAAATGGCATGTACTTTTATGTAATGTTTTTAACTGGGGCCAAAAATTGAGAATTGGGTTAGTAATTTAGCGTACTTTCAAAGCATATTTGTAAATGGAGTTTCAAGATACGTTTTACGCTCGGAAGAGAAAGTGTACGAAGGTCAAACGTATCTACCAGCCCTATATTATCAATACGATTTAAAAGTATGCTATACTATGAACCCAATTCTAAATCTCTCACTACCACACATTTACGCATTCTTCAACGCATACACCTAAATAAACTCATAACTACTGTCCGAGATTTTCTGTTACGATATCAGACACTCACCGAATGCCCGAATTGTATGAAACCTACGCTAATTAGGAACACTGTGTTTTCTCTCTGCCCTTTTTAATTCAGTATTATTATTTTCTACAACCTTCTCCCCCAACGTGGCGGGCTTGGCTAGCCTCAGGCAAGTTGACGGACTAGTTGTTCTAGGTTACCGTTACTCGGAACATTCTCGAAGCCTAATACTGCGTCTCAAGCAGGTGTTTTCCTCCTCCTTTTCTGTTCGCCATCTACCGAGAAGTTTTCTTTCAGTTCTAGCTTTTGGCTTTCTACTTCCTAACCTCCGCAATTTTGTTCGCATGTCAAACATCTGCACTGAAGAAGTACGACGGTTCTACTTAGCGGGATCATTATTGGAGCTCGATTTCTTACGCACAGGTCAGAGAAATCCCAACAACGCTGTTCTTCAACAACTGGCACAAAACTGCGATTCCGCTTACAAGGTGTGTGAACGGTCACTTCTAGTAGGCGCTCTTTCTATGCCTCTTCTTTTCTTGTTATCGTCTCCTTGCGCCGTTTCATTGGTTAGCATGAACCAACTATCCTTTCATCAAGTACTTCTAAAAAAATAAAGCGAGGTGGGCATTACTAATTGCCTCAAAAGCTCAGGAGCCTTCTCAGCAAACTTTCGCAAGGGAACTTTCTGAAACCTAGTAAGGAAAGCAAACGAACCACATCACGCGCAGTGTAGAAGAGCAAAACTGCAACCGCTAAGGATGCCAGCCGAATTGCAATGTAGGGGCTACGGTCGCTTTGGAATTATCTTGGAATTACTTCAATATTTAGCCATGTACATAGAACACACGACATGTAGGACAGTCAGAGCGCGAAAAACAGACCCACTTGAAACTCGGCCACTCGTTGCCTAACGCTGCATTGAGCGCGGCGCAGAAGGGAAAGCGTGCGAACGAATGTGTGCCGTTGCGTTGTCCTATGCTGTACAAAGTAGGAGGAGTCCAATGGTACGGAATTCAGTGCGAGAGGCTTAAGAGCGCCGGCGCTCTTCTGCTCTCTCTATTCGCTGTAGAAGCGTGTGAACAAGCCGGGTGCTCTTGGCAAGTGGAATAATTTCCAGTGGAACTTTTTCGCATGAAGTAGTAACCGTTTGCCCTAGGTAGGCATAGGGAGTGTTCTGTTTTGATAACAAAATCGCATCAAGATGAACTTCGTATCCGGCTTGTTGCATGCTCTGCTTGAGGTTTTTTCGTGTTGTTTTTCTGTCTCGAAGCTGCAAAAGAGCGTATAGGCATGTCTGTGTAACACCAGATTACGACATTGCATGAAAGCATTTAAGTCCGAGTCATTTTGATTTCCTGCGCTTTCATTGTAGTAACGCACTGTTTCCTGTTTCAATAAAACCGCATATTCTTCCATGTGGTGCAACCAGTCTATTTTGCGGGGGAGCTAAGCAAACCCGTTGGGAGAACGAGTCGGCCACTGAGAAGGGCATACTTTGCGCACTTTCCTTTGCCCACCTCGGATTAGGTTATCTTCCTTAAAGTGTTGCAAAGCTATATTACTAAATTTGAAGAACACCTTTTCGCAGTTATTTGAGGCAGGATATTAGTGAATAAGCCAGTACTTAAAACGACGTCACGGTCCTCTTCTGTGGTCTTGTTAAGTTGTACTTACAATAGCACTTTGTGACACACTGGAAGTTTTATTGCAGTGTCTTCCCTTTTCGGGTATTTTCTAAAACCTTATAAATTCCTTCTGGAATCGTCCATTTTCGTGAGTCGCGTTTTGCAAAATGATGTTCCACAACCAAGTGCGGGCCGTGTTAAGTGAAAAAGGTTACGAAGCGTTCAGGAATGCACTCAAAAGAAAACACTAACAAGCTGGTGTTACGTGTTGGTAATTCTAACTCTTTGTCTACTTATACATTTTGAGATTTATCTATTTATGTTCTTTTAAGCCCCTTTCTCCTGCATTTAATAGGCTATACCTTGAAGCAGAAATATGGAGCTCAATGGAGTTTGGATAGGGTGACCGCCATACCCTCCTTGACAGAGGTAAATTTGTTGCGAAGGCGGCTTAGCAAAGAAAAGGCTAGCCTTTTCCTTTTCCCTGAAATGTTACGGAGAAGCTTTCAAAGGTGCAGTGAGTCCACTGATGCAATCTGTGATGGCGGATCGATCCTTTCTTGCAAGTTGCCAGGTCGATGGCCACCCGGGAAGTAAAGTGCTTTCTTCAAGATCGTGTCAGAAGCAGAGCGGCTCCACAATGTTTTACTCTCGCTCTGGATGGGAGTGCCGGACACTCAGGGCTCTAGCGTGAGGGCGGGTTTATGATGTGGAGCTTTACTTTGAGAGCAGGGGGCCAGTTTTGGCTGGCCGAAGAAGGACCACCTTTGTCCTTCAGAATGTGCTCTGTTCACGGCGTTTTATTTCCTATTGTACACCTGAAAGGTGCCTAACCTTGGTATAACGCAAAAATGTACCAAAGAAATTGTAATGATTGACACTGTGTTAAGGCATTTATTCACAAAATGATTAAAAAAAAAAAAAACATGGGGCTGATAGAGAGTGCGACATAGGCATGTGCAGCAGTCGAACCGGCTACTCTTTTTGACAAAACCATGCTCAACGGTAAGTAGGCCAGAACTATCCTAACGTTGGCGGCGCGAAAAAAAAAAGTATAGCGGGGGTCTTATATCTGTGTGGTAAAAAAATATATAAAACTTGCATCTGAGACTCTGTCCCTATACTTTGCACCGTTTTAACATGAGACAAAAGGTACATAATATTACAGCATCGGCCTACATTATGTTTGTAATCTGTTATTGTTTACTGAACCTATTTCAAGGTGCGAACTTTGCACCTTATAGGGCTCGGTACTGTCTAGTCTCACACGAAATAGAATACAGTGAGGTCATCAACGTTTATTGTTACTTGCATCGAACTATGCTGGAGCTAAAATGCTACAATGATTTAGTAATGACATAAATATATAACGGGCTATCTATTTTCAGAATAATTACATTTTTATTTTTTAGCGGTAACTGTTTTTCTTATCCTGCTGAAGCCGTTTCGTTGTGGTGAAAAAAAAAAACATAATGAAAATTTAGATATTTTAGGACCGTGCTTTAATTTTTATATCCGGAATAAACATGGAAAGAGCCGCGCACTATTCGTCTGCGAAAATGTTTTTTTTTAATTACTTTTCAGAAATGCTACAATAGGGAATTTGAAAACAACATGACACGACTGAATCAATAAGCTAAAGTCACAATTACCAGATTAGCTCCAAATTATATATAACTTCCCCACGATGAACAGTTTTAACACAGCCGTGCGACAGTTTGCAAGATTTCATTTGGTATCACAGCATGCATGACGTCACTCCTGGTCATTTTACTACCTGCCTCGACTTACAGCTACAACGAGGAATCCTGACTTCGCCATTCGCCAATATAAGCTGCAAGCTGGTCTTTTCCGTTATTTAGGCAGCACTAGTGAAGCCTAAAGAAACACTTTGACGGTTTCTTTACCAACTATATAGGGTAGTTCGTAAGAAATTTTTCTTTTTGCTCTCAGTCAGACAGCCCTTCTTCACTGCCACAAAGTGTTATTGCTTTGACTTCAGTTGTGATGAGGTCGATTCCGTTGTGCTGTTTTTTTTCTCCGACTAAAATTTATGGAATATAATAGGATCGGAATCAATATAACAATAATCCGCAATTACAGTCTGAGGGCGAGAATAGAAGTGAGACCGAGTATCAAATGCGTGGATGCCATTCACAAATTTTTCCAGCGATTCGAGAACACTGTAGAGTGACGTCATAGCTAAAATTAAAATGTCTCTGATCGGAAATAAATTAATCTGAAGTGAATTTGAAAAGAATCAGAAACAGAAATGACCTGCAAAAATTTGTTCAGAATGGCAAGTGCTTATGCAGGGCTGCCTTGTTGTCAAAGCTGTAGTAGAATAAAAGTTGAAGGACGCTGCCAAGCATAGTAGTAAGCTTAATGTCGCTTTCAGAAAAGCAGTCTGCCTTCAGCTATCAAAGCATGTCACTGCGTCTCAGCGCGAAGTGCATTACAAAGTGAACTTCTTGATTAGGATAAAGAACACAGAACAGGGAAAATACGCAATCGTTAACAATAATATGTACTTCAAAAGCTGTCATAATGCGGTCACGTTCATAAAAATGAAAAAAAAGAAACGAATTACGAAATCAATGTGCGGGATTTTTAGAGAGTGATGATTATCATAGACAAACCTACAACAAGCACTTCCCCATTCGCAAGTGACCACCTGTACCTGTGCTCAACCCCAAAAGTATCGATTGTCACTGGCCCATTCAGGGCTAAAAAATCACACAACTGGCAGTTCTCGCGAACAAGGAACAGAAGAGTCATGCCTTTAAATTTCTCTACGTACTGATGCACCTGCCATCGACTCCGAGGAAAACCTTGCTACGGTGGATAAAATATGCATCGTCATCGTCATCCACCAGGCTGTACCATTTGTAGGGTGAAGGCCTTTGCTATTCTACTCCAATTAACACAGTCCTATGCTACCTGCATCCATTCAACACCTGCAAAAATCTTAACTTCATTCGCTTACCTAACCTTCCGCCGCCCTCTACTTTCCTTCCTTTGAAATCCAATTTGCTACCTTAAGCGACAATTGGTTATCTTCTCTTCGTATTACATGTCCTGCCCATACTCATTTCTAATTCTTGATTTGCACTCGAATGTCATAAACTCGAATTATTTATCTGACCTATTCTACACGCTTCCTATCTCTTAGCGTTACACCTACCATTTTCCGTACTATATAATGCGCCACGTTGCCTTCAACTTAAGTTTATTTTCAGTATTTATTTATTTTCAGTACACCCTGCAGCGCCGAAGCATTATAGCAGGGGAGTGGGTACAACGTTAAAGTGACGAGCAGATAAACAAAAAAAAAAAAATCACACGAGAGAAAGAACAAAAAAAGCGGGGGGGGGGGGGGGGTAGACAAAGGAGTAATGAATTAAAAAAAATACAAGAGGAACAACAGTGCATTCGGTCAACAATAATAGTTTGAAGGAACAGTAAAATCACAAATCATTGATTAGCCATAAAAATACATCTCGGTCAAACTCACATCAGCTGGCAACTTGTTCCATTCAGAAATAGTACGTAGAAAAAATGAGTACTTTTTGTAGTTCGTTTTACACGCCATTTCCCGTATTTTAAAACTGTGGTCTGTCCTGTTAGAAATGTAGTGGGCTGTTTTTAGGTACTTTTCCTTATCAATGTTGTGTCGGTGTATATTGAGTGCAGAAGTTTGAGCCTTTGCTTCTGGCGCCTTATCTGTAGCGGTTCGAGGTCTATGTGTTTCTTTATATGTGTTGTGCTGGCATGTCTGGAATACTGCCTTGATATAAATCTGGCTGCACGGTTTTGTATAGCTTCTAATTTATCAATCAGGTACCGCTGATGCGGATCCCATACTGCAGACGCATATTCCAGTTGAGGCCTTACCAGTGACTTGTAGGCAGCACTTTTAAGAATCTGAAGAGCAGTTCCAAGGGTCCGTATGAGTAGGTTGAGCATTTTCCCGGCTTTTTTGACGGTCATCAATATGATTTGAAAAGGACAGATCAGCAGTTCACATGGGGCGCACCACACCCTAGCCCCTTTTCGTTAGCCTGCACATTTCAGCCACGTATCTCAGTACTGGCAAGATGAAACTGCTATATATTTTCTCTCAAGCGGTGACAGTAGGGTTCTATTCATAATCAGCGAGTACGTGGCGAAGGCTCTCTATTCCTGTTTTATTCTCCTAGTTATTTCGCTTTCATGGTCGGGATCTGGGGTAAGTAGAATATATTCGCCTACGACTTCCAGTGCTTCACTACCTGTGTAAACTGTAAACTGTTGTTCCTTTCTGTCTCTGAAACATTACCTATGTGTTCTGCACTTTAATTCTAGGCCTACCTTTCTAGGTCATGTCTAGGTCATGAATCATAATTTTCAATTCTTCCTCTGAGATACTTAGCAAAGGAATGTCATCAGCAAATTACAGATTGTTGAAGCTTTTTCTAACAACCCTTATTCCTAATTGCTGATTTAAAATCTGATTATTTTCTCAAAGCTAGCCGTCAATAGTACTGGGGAGATCGTGCCTCCTTAAATAATACATTTTTAATAGGAATTTTATTATTTTATTTATGGGGAACTACGGTTGATGTGCAGTCAATAAAGATCTTTTTCACTACTTTCACATGGGGCGCATCCACACCCTAAATTAGTAATGCCTCCACCACCGCTGAGGTCTTGAATGTGTCAAATGCCTCCTAATCAATCAATGCTATGATAGGGACTGGTTATATTAAGATATTCTAAGTCTATTTTGTAAATATGCTCATGAAAATTTACACCGACGGCAGAAACCTCACTCTCGAATATCTTTACAGCGATCATCAACAGTTATCCGCAAAACACGCTTGCGCAGAAAGCGCAATATCTATTTTTTACAGTACAACCACTTGTAAAAAATAAGTGGCAACTGATTCATTCTTTTTTTTATCGATTTTTCTTTTGAGATATGCTTGCGTTCTCATAAAAATGGCGCAATGGCAGCAAATTTGCGCCTTCGATATCTTATTATAATTACGTTTCGATACATGTATTTATTTATTTATTAAGTAACGCACAGCGCCAATGCCCCCTGTGAGGACGCTGTAGGTACTGCGTATAAATAAATAAATAAATTACAGTGTGGAGGAGGGCATTAACGTAGATATGCCACTCCCAAATACGTTGATGATAATTTATCGCGTGAAAGTTCGTCCTATTAAATTATCATCATCAGTGATTACCTAGCCCTCTCTATAAAAGGAAGTCGTATACGTTGCTGTCATTAGCCGAACTTCTTTCCGATCGTACTAAAAGCTTCATGGCTGTGTATACAAATTTTTATGGTACACGTGCTTTGAGATTGCGTTTGGCTCTTGTTGAAGATTTTAACATTAATGACATTCTAGGATACGCCTCTATTGAACTGCCGAGCAGAAATAGAAACTGATTTCCAAACCTAACTCAACACCAGTAGAGCTTCCATCACCCTCTTCGTCTGCTTTGAATCTATTCATAAGCGACACGACATCAACCCGAGTCAGCGCCATCAGTCGCAGCCTGGCTGTCACATAGTTATCGCTTATTCAAAATTAGATATAAGTCAAAAACCTGCTTGTTCAAGGTTCATTTTTCAATTTATCCCTGTTGCCATTCGGTGAAATTAGAATGGAACCATGCGCAGGTGGATGGCACCAGTTTTTGCACAATGCGCTGCAATTGAAAATATTATAGAGCTGTGTCAACAATTTCTCAGCAAACGTGATGCTTCGAAATAAGATCTCTTAGACAGCAAAATTGGTTAAAAGCCTGGAACTGAAGTTAATGCTATAAAGTGACCATAGAAAAGGAAAATCATTTAAATACCTATCATTGAAAACGTGCTCGTCTTAGAGATCTCCAGAGATCAAGGACTTAAGCATTCGAAGCTTATCGAAGACACTGAAAGCCTCGATCGACCTAGTACTTTCATCATCTAATTATGGACACCTACTTCATTCATTTCAGAAAGCCGTGCACAGTGACATTCTCCCCACACATGCGTGGAAAGAGCGGTTTAACACGATTGCATCGCTGCTGTGAATACCAATGACACGTCTTTCTCTGCTACAATGTCTGCGAGTACGGTTTAGCACGAATAAAAAGATTTGAAGTTTGTTAATATTTATGACAACTCAAGAAAGCCGACAAATTCATCTGAAGTTTACAGTTTTACGCCGATCAACAACAGTCAAAGCACTCACATGGATAATATGAAGATTTACCCTTTACATTCTCGACCTCATCTGCCTAACACGCGTCTTTACTTGTGACCTTTCTTGATAGACCGGTGTTTCGGGCTTAGCCCTAATTGGGCAGATGCGTCATTAATATTGACAGATGGATACAAATATGATGTGTGATAAAAGGCAATGCATAATGCGAGCTCATTCAAATGGTTTTTAAAAGGTTACTTTGCACTGAATACACCATTTTTCTTACCCCGCCGGTTTCTTTCTCCGTGTCGTCAGGGGGTACGACAAGGCTTCTATACCAGTCCGCCCCTCCGATGCAAGCGGAAATATAACTAGAAAACAAAGAGGTGAACAAATCCACATTGTACATAATTCTGAACTGCAGGGAAGGTCTGTGCAGCATCTAACATGCTGTTATCTTTTTAAGCTAATTATAATGAAATTGAGGGAGTAGCTCGTTCACTCTCAGGATATTATTTCAAACGCGCACGGCATCATAGTCATCGAAAAATTTGCCGTTTTTTGGACAAATACCACTCATGCGGCATTCCTCAAGGCAGCGTTTGAAAACACTTGTTTCAAAGTGAGAGGTGCAAGACGCAACACCTTTCTTTCTATGTGTGTGCTTGCAGCTTTCGCTAAAACTGCACCAATGTAAAACGAGATAAGTAGGAATGTTTCGTGTCTTCAGAAGTCAGAGCAAGTTCAAGACATGTTCAAAGCATTCCGACAATGATTCAACTGCAGTTACACTCACTGGTGAAGCAGCTGACTTGCTGAACACCGGCGTGATTGCAGCGATGAGCACCCCATTCAATCAGCCATAAGTGAGTTTCTTGCCGAGCAAATACGACAGGTACGCGCGGAATAACGAGCGTCTTAAGCTAGAATTAGCATGGAATCATTTACCAAATTACAATATTACACTTTGCACTTAGGTTTGCTTAAGATGATGATGATGATGGCCTCAGACAGAATGGCACATGACCACAGCGGGGGATTGGCCAGGGTGCATTGTAGATTGTGAATACATATGTTCAAGGACTAGAGTATTCAGATAAATATGGATGTTTAAAATTTGCCTAAGAGCTTCATGGCTAAAGCCTTTCCTCCTTATTTTCCTCTACCTTTCATCTACTACGAAGCCGCCACAGGAAACCGCCATCGTGGTGTGAACGCTCGGGACCAGTGCATAAAGCCTTCCGAGTGGGCGGGACGTCCAAACCGATGAGGTGCTGTCTGCCGCTGCATTGCCCAGCGTCGTCTCGCCAGCGCTTATGAGCCTCGGTAAGCGCCAGAACCCTAACGGCTTTACCTCGGTCAAATGGCGGCATCCGTCAAACCATAGCACGGGCGTCAAACGCAGCGGTAGTTTGTTTCCGTTGGTGAGGCCACCTGAACGTTCGGCACTATTCATGTCTCGATTGACTCCTTGTATACCTGAAGGTATTGTTAAGGCATTAAACCAATGTATCTAACAAATCGCTTGAATATAGAAAATTGCCAGCTAAGGTTGACATCTATGGATCATTTCACATTTAGCATTTCCTTTCTCGGGTCGGAGTATTCCAGGTTACAATGCGGAAACATGGCAGTACATGATCTTTTTTCGTGGGTTAAGGAAACATGACACCGAAAATTTGAATAGTACAGGAATCATCAGCATTATATCAGGGCGTTCGCACTATCTCTAGCTGATTTTTTTTTTCAGAAATATTACGCTATCAAGTTCTCTTTTTGTCTGCCTTTTTTGGAACGGGACTAACGATGATTTAAAACCTAGATCTGATGTTAAAGAGACGCACAATGTGCACTACTTCACAGAGAAAAAATATATAGTGTGCTTAATGTGAACTTTGATGCGCTGTTAACATACTTCTTCAGGGGACAAAACATTAAGAACTCGAGATGTGCAATCAGATTACTAGGTTTTACAAACTTTTATAAACCTGTCTTTGCAAGCCTTATGGGAGGTCTAAATACTGCGACAGGTATTTTGCAGTTTAAGACAGACGGAACAAAACAAATACAAAAGACGTAGTATATGAAGATCGAATACAAAAACAACGAAGACAAGCGTGAATGCAAGGATAAGAAATTCACTGCTCAGTTCATTAGATTATGAGGCAACATCACATGCGTCGGGCAGCCGCTAACAAATTAAGCAAATGAGAATTCACCTAACTTTCAACACAAGATGATTACTTCTAATAATTTACCACCATTGGTTTTTTTTTCGTTTTTACCTTGCACAGGTGATGCGTTCTTTTGTGAGGTTTTAAAGTTGTTCTCACAGTCGACAAACGCGTTTAGTCTCGAGCCGTATACTGTGCACTGCGCTGACGCCTAATGTAGTTGAGTATTTTAGTAGAAATATTAGCAGTTTGCATCTTCCTGATGGATGAGAGTCCTGTCAATGAAGATGCCTGCAGGTGCAAACGGGCAACAGACTACACTTTGGCCCACTGTCACTAATACTGCACAATTGTGTCTATATAGAGGTTAAGGCTCCCGAACAGTGCTTCTGGGAAGAACTGTCTATCATGGCATCACTGAGTGTCAATAAAGGTAACGCAGACTCTGCTTCGACATCCCAAAGCAGAGGACCATGTCCGAGACGTTCGATAGTGTGCTGCTGTCCCTTGCTTGCACACGTGGACACTACGCCCTTCCTCCATATATTTTGTGTCTCTCTCCATAAACCTCCTCCTCTCGAAAGTAATAAAGCAAACCACTTCTTATACGATGGTACTTTCTTGACGTTCTCTTATTTTCCTCTCCATCTCTTTCTGCGAATGAGCAGCAAGAAGCCAGCCTCGTCCACTCAGCGCCAAATTCCTCTTTTGAGGTTCAAAAGCGAGACAAAATAGAAACAAATTTAAAGGGGCGAAAAGGCAAGCACACATCGGTGAAATGGCACTTTGAATAAGAATCATGCCATTTCCGGCAGAACCTTTAGGCGTCGCGTAGCATCCGCCACAAATACCGGGGACTCCATTATAGGAAGAAAGTGCGGACACTGTTTCTGACTGGCACAAAGACGAATAACAAAAACTGCTCGAAATACTTTACATTCCAAACCTTCATTTGTGATTCGCTCTCCAACGCAGCCTTACTTGATGACCTCTTCACATTTTATAGGGCGAGCTGGAGAGTGCTGATTTATTTCTGAGGACTCCCCGGCCAGCGTGTCTCCTTCTCGAACAGAGATAAAGAGAGCTTTAATGCTCGCTTGGTTGTTGCTTAATGTAACTCTACTTTCTCCTCCTCTCCATAGCTTCTCGAAATCATTACATATGCTTTAAGGCACAGGCTCAGGAAACCACCCCGAACGTGGGATGAAAAAGCTAGATCACATATGTTTTTACAAGAAAGCAAGCCGCTGCATTCCGTAAATTATGCTTTTTTTACACGCTATATAAAACTGCACATGAACAAAATTAAAAGCGATGCATATCAAAAATGTAAAACGTTGATAAAATTGAATAATTGTCTCTAAGCGAATTTAAAGAAATATTTTTTTGTACTTTATAAGTTCCTCTATAGGTTGTAGCCAGGGTTGCGCTGACTGTACCGAGGCGATTATAACCCCAATTTCACAGTTAAGGCCACTTGCGGCACACCATCCCAAGTCTCTATTTTTTGTTACTTCATTTGTTAGCATGAATTGTGGTTGGTTCGCGTCACTCAAGGTCGTGTGGATCTGCGGCATCAGAATTACATGAAGCATTGAGTGTTACAAGTGGAAAGGGATCGTGATACGTATGGCGTATTTGCTAAGTGTGCCATTGCTCTCTCGCTCGTTACCGGGAGTGAAAATATCGATTGAAGGAAGCTGTTACCTGCAGTGAAAACGTTCCACATTGCGTAAAAGCCAAAGTGACATGCATTAAAAACATTTCCTGTTCCCAAGGCGCCAGTTCAGTTCAATTCAATCGTTCAGTCGTGTCCGACTCCTCGTGACCCTATGGACTATGTCACGCCACGCTTTCCGGTCTCTCACTATCTTCCTAACGTCACATAACTTGATCTGCAGCGCCTCGAGGATGCCGTCTAACTATCGCGTTCGCTGCCTACCCCTTCTCCGGCGACCCTCAACCTTTCCCAACATCAAATCTTTCTCCAGCGACTCCTCTCTTCTAATCAGATCACAAAGGTAGCTGAGCTTTAACTTTAGAATTTGATCCTCCAATGAGCAGTCAGAGTTTATGGTCGACAATATCGACTGATTTGACCTTCTGGCTGTCCAAGGAACTCTCAAGAGTCTCCGCCAGCACCACAATTTAAACGCGTCAATTCTTCGGCGGTCAGCCTTCTTCACAGTCCAACTCTCGCATCCATACATCACAACTGGAAAGACCATAGCACGAGTTATACGGATCTTGGTTGGCAGTCTGATGTCTCTGCTTTTTATTAGGCCCTTACAAAAAAGCTTAATGAGTGTCTGATTAAATGTTGATTACATTTCTCATCATGCACATTAACATTTCAATACATTTTCTTGATGCATTCTTGATGAGTTTCATAAGAAAGTTGGCCACCGTGTTTCTGATGCACTCTTAGTGCATGAATTTTTTTAAACTCTTAATGCATGAGTGGCTATTGTCATCATAATGTGTATTGTTTGATATGTTTCTAATGTCCCTAGAAGTTCCAGTGCCACCCTAGTGTAGTGGACTGCTATGGCCACTGACACTGGAATTACCCCAGAAGGATTTGAAGTAATTCGATTTTCAGATGGTCACTTGGAGATGAAGTCAAAACTGCACATTTTATTTAATTTTGCATGCAACCATTGATGACAGGCTGCTCATTTTTTGCACTACAGTGGTGTTAAAATTGCCACAAGTGTAACCTGAAAGTAGAGAAGAGGCATTTAATTAAATTAGTGTCACATAGATGGCATTTACTGCTCACATGCTCAATTTGCTACAGTGCCGTGCTTACCGGTGATATAATTTACCCGAACAGGGTCCAGAACTTCCTTGCACGTTGCATCTTTATACAGGTTGCTTCACTTGTCGTAGAGGGACGTTCCTTTCAGTTGTTCGGTGAACACTGCCCGCATCATGCCCTTGAACATTTTGCCGCTGTTGCTTTTCAGTCCGTATGTAGCCGATCTAGTGTGGTCTTTTCCACCAGGACACCATCACCAAGAGGGACCTGCAAATGAATTTACCACCCAGCCAAGGAATCGATGTAATACACATATACAAGCCTCAATACATTTAGCCGAAGCAGTGTCACATGAGGTGACTCAAACCTTGTACAAGTATGGCGTTTCATTCAATCAATGGAAATTTTTAATAACAGTAAGTCGCAAATTTGCCTGCAATATGCGCACTGTAATGACTAAAGCAGGTAAAAATGCGGCTAAGGCTATTATAACCGCTTCACATGCACATTAAGGCAAAAAAAAGTAAACATCTGGTCACGTCCAAATTCTGTAATAGCAACATCCGGTACAATGTTTGGCCACAGAATTCAAGTTGTCGACCTCTACTTGAATGCTGAGGCATCAGTAGCAAATATCCATTTATTCTAGTCGTCACTACTAAAGACACTACAAAAAATCAAGTAATGCAGTGAAAGAGTTATGTTGAAATATGACCAAAAATAATGAAAACTGGATCATTTGAACCACATCAGCTCACCTAGAACGTGTACAAGTGCATTATTGGAAGTCTTCTTGAAAATAAAATACATAGCTAAACGATTCTTCGACAGCAAAAGTAAATGCCATAACAAACGCAGCACAATAAAAGTGCAACTTTACACTCCATGCAACCGCGAAATACGATCCCGGTAAAATGAAAAATGCTCCCATTGCGATTAAAAACGCAAATCTTGAAGCCGGGAAAGTCCCAGGTTGATGATAGCGGCATATGCAGTTTGGAATAAACTATTATGCAAGCAAGCCGGCCGACCGCGCCCTTCAAGGCCGAGAGAGCGAGCACAGAGGCATGCCGCGCTGACTGGCCGCGGAGAACAAAAGTGTAAACAGAACGGCTGCGGGGAACGCTCCCGAACAGCAGGACGGGAGGCGGCGGCGCGCGTAAAAAAAATGGGGGGGGGGGGGGGGGGGGTACATGGCGCGCGCCGAGTGAAAGGAGGTGAGGAAGCGAAAAGAGAAAGGAAGAAGGAGGTTTCAGGTGAGCGAGCGCGAAGTGTAAGGGATGAGAGAGGAGCTGAGGGTGCGAGGAGAATTAAGGTACGCCAACATGGACCTTGCGGCACGAACGGAAACGGTAGTAGAAACCGAAAGGTTGCAAACTGTGCGAAGTATCAAACTGTCGAACTAAAATCGTTTCATGAACCTCCTGCGCGTACTAAATGCAAAGAAAACGTATCACACACATTAGTTTTGTTAAAGAAAGTTGAGACTGATGTTCTTGAGCGAAATCAGCCTAACTTGCCGCGACATCCAACCACATGTGCGATGTCATTTTGGCAGCCAGGTGAAAACAAGCGCGTTTCCCGTTTCCCACTTTTTCATTTCAGCACATTCCGGAGCGTTCCGGCACAAAAAGACACAGAATGCAGCAATCCGTTAGGACACTGTTCCCACAAAGCGCAATGTGCGTAGGAATATGCTTACCTTTACAGGCGATCGCGTCAGCCGTGCAGTGCGCTGTCCGCCTTCGTATCACCGGCACCAAACCAACCAGTGCGATTTCAGCGCGAGTGCAATGTAGTCGGCGCATATACCTCTTAGTCACGCAGAACGAAAAAATCGTCCATGCCACCTTTTTTTGAACATCTCAAACATGACCCGGTGCAGCAGTCCTTCCGCCTGAGAAAAGGACAAAGAAACACGGACACTTGCCGACACGATAAATGTCCATTTGCGTTAAACACCACATCTAGAAGGAACTTCACAGGCGTACTCACTTCTGTAACAGATATGCATGCGAAACGCAACATATTTCCCAACGGTAAACAATCGAAGAAGCACATTCATCATTCGACGAAACGTGGTCGAAACGGACCCCACCATGCTAAAGGCCATATTGTGAAATTTGAAAAATAAGAGCGTGGGTAGTGGGTAGCTACCAGCTGCCTCCTGGCGGTGAAATTTCGTTTCAGTTTCAGTTTCATTTTTAGAAAACACTTGTGTGTAGTTTTAATTTTAGCGTTATTTGTGGTGCTTTATTAAGGTGTGGGGTTATATCAACAGCGCCACTTGTGTATAAAAGGCCACGAAGTTACGCAGCCCCACTCCCAACATGTTAAGTGATATCTGTTATGTTCGGGGCGTCGGAGCCCCGTGAGCGAGGAACATCTCGATTCGGTTGCTGGATGGAGACTACTTTATTGTGCTTTGGGAGAGAGGGAAGAGAAGGAAAGAGAGAAGCGCGAGCGCCTGTAAGAAGGCATCGCGCACATGGTCCCAGGACGGTCCAGTTCCGAGGCAACGCACGGCTCGGGTTACGTCGGCGCGTCGTCGTCGGTGCAGGCAGGGGTACCCCCGCTGGTCTCTCCGAAGCGGCCTGCTCGCAGGTGCAAGGAGGCATTGCAAATGGAGCGGCCGTGCGTCCGTTTGTTTGGAGGCGGTGTGGCAGTGCGTCGGTTCGCGTACACAACAATATCCTTGCCTTAACACCCTAAAGCATGTTGTCCAACTATAGCACCCCTTCGCTACGCAAGAAGTGATTTTCAAAGGCCCAAACACCCAAGACTCAGGGTGTAAGCGTGTTTTGAATGATACAAATGTCCAAAAGTTGTTTTTGTTTTTACAGTGTACGCTAACAGAAATGAAAACAGTAAAGAATATACATTCGCTTAGTGATGTATACTTTCCCTAATTTGAGAAAGTCAATGTATTTCCACATTAGCTCCTATACAAAAATACTGTTGTGTTTTTCAAGCACAGAACTTCTTACGTAATCTCAAATGAAAGTCTGTTGAGGATCTCATGTTAAAACACATAAAAGTTGTTTCTTAGGCAACATCCTACATGTTGCTAAACAGAAATGAAAACATAGGGCTCTGAAAGTGTGCAGTTAACAAGGAAAGAATATATATTCACTTAGTGATGTATACTTTTCCTCATTTGAGAAAGTCAATGTATTTCCACATTAGCTCCTACGCAAAAATACTGTTGCGTTTTCCAAGCACAAAACGTCTTGTGTGATCTCAAAGGAAAGTCTTTTGCGGATCTGATGTTGAAACACATCTAATCTTGAATCTCCTTTGAGTGGTTAATGACTCATCAAAAACACATTTAGTGCGTAACAAAAATTCAATATCTATTTTTGTAAGGGAAGGCTAACCATGGCTCTCTTTCCCAGAAGCAGGCGTCTCCTATTTCATGGCTGCCGTCTCCTTCCGGGGTAATCTTGGAGCCCAAGAAGGGAAAATCTGTCACAGCTTCCACTTCTTGTCCCTTGATGCTCCAGGACTTGATAGGGCAAGACACCAAGATATTTGTCGTTTTATTGTTCAGTTTAAGTCCAAACTTCTCACTCTCTTCTTGTACGAGCATCAGAAGTCTCTTGAGTTCCACTGCACTTTCTGCCATTAAAGTGGTATCATCCGCATATCTAAGGTTGTTGATACGTTTTCCAGCAATCTGCACTCCAGCTGAAGACTCGTCCAGACCGACCTTTTTCCTCATGATGCACTCTGCATATAGGGTAAATAGGCAGGGCGACAGTATGCAGCCTTGCCTCACTCCCTTCTCAATCGGAAACCAATGAGTAAGACCATATGCCCACATTGCCCAGTTCTACAGACATGAATTACATGATCTTGTGCGCAGTGCGTCCAAATGGCAATCAAAGATAAGAGAGTTCGGAAGCGCGTCTAGAATGTCATAAAATATTTGCAAAATCAATTTCTTTAAAACAGTCTTTTGAACCGTAAGACTGCAGTTAAAAAGCACTGCTTGTGATGCTTTAAACATTTTCGTGCATGTGATATCTTATGATTAGATAAATCCGTATTTGTCTAGCAGGGTCTATCGTGGTGCAGGCACCGACGCTGGCTCTTCTGTAACATTGCGCTATTGAAGATGTCTGTGCGAAATGGAGGGATCGGGATTTAAACTGCTGTAAAATAAAAAAAAAAAGATGTCCACGATTACGTTACTTCCTAATGCGATATTTGAGCCCACCTCATCAGCTGTTTCACCTTTTCGATAGATTGAGGAAAGGATTTCGAGCAAGACACGCATGTACAATTACAGACAACTTTTTTTTTTTTTAATTTTCACACGCATTCCATAATGAAACACTCCACTAACACTTCTTGGCTGTCATGAAAGAAGCGTTGTGGTCGGAGACAGGGAGAGCAATACGGGTGGGCCCATAGGAACCTTGACTGAGATGCCGCTGACGCCGCTAGCGAGTGAAGCGATTGAGAACAGGATGCACGTACCGTCGCCGCCACGCGGGAAGAGGGGGAGCGGGTCCCTCCTCCTCTTTCTGCACGGCGGCGACAGTGGTCTACGCATTCACGTTGTTTTGACTCACTAGCAGCGGCAGCGGCATCAGTCAATCAGTCGCTGCTAGCCATGCTAGCGCTGCCTTCGCCGACCTCAACTCTTCCCCCTCCCCCCCCACCAATTTTTCCTCGCGTTCTCCAGTTGTGGCGCGCTCTCCTGTCCCCAACGTCCGCCGCTGAGTGTACTCCCCCCCCCCTCCCCTCTTCCTGCGAGGCTCCGGTTACCGAAGCGCCGGCTCGAATTGGGGGGATGAAAGGGGGGCGGAGCTAGTTACGAGGCCAGCAACGCCGACTACGACGCGAAACCCAGGAACGGGCGCCAAAGAGCTGCGCTCCAAAACGTCCACAGGCACATTACGCACGTGTGAAATTTTGATATCGAGAAAGTTAAACAATGGCGTCAGTCGGGAAGTGACCGCCCTGCGAATCCAAAGCCAGGGGAACTAAGAGAAAGGGCGACAGCAATCGTGCCATTATCGACTGATTTGACCTTCTGGCAGTCCAAGGAACTCTCAAGAGTCTCCGCCAGCACCACAATTTAAACGCGTCAATTCTTCGGCGGTCAGCCTTCTTGACAGTCCAACTCTCGCATCCATACGTCACAACTGGAAAGACCATAGCACGAGTTATACGGATCTTGGTTGGCAGACTCTGCTCTTTACTAGGCGGTCAAGGCCAGTGTCTTTACAGTGCCAATTTCAGGCTTAGCATTATCGATGAGCGATAGGATCTGAAAATGTAAAAGTTAAAGCAGCAGTTGTATGCTAAGTAGTCTTATTAACTTCCTACAACAGATGAAATGGAGATTACGCCCAGCCCCCAAGGGTGCAAAATTTGGTGCATGCCCCACAAATATTTTTTCTAAGGTTACAAACACGAAAGTTCTGGCTCGGGAAAGTGATCTGTTTAATTCATGAGCTTAAGGAAATGTATCCATTACGTTTGAAGTCAAAAGCATCGAGAAGAACACGATTTAAAATAATTTATATTGTTACGTCAATTGCGGTGCGCCGCGCGGTGTTGCGCATGTGCAAGAGAAGGACAAAGTGGACGGTTGCGCTTGTGAAAAGGAGAACGAAGTGATGGCGCGTAGACTCGTTCGGGGACAAGCTTTGCTGAGACTGTGCTTGAGACTGTACGTAGCTTTCATGCATTCCCCGAATATTCTGTAAATATTAAACCCGTAACAATATTTTAGGGCGAAGAACAGCTCATTCTTTTATTTCGTATAAATTGAAGCCAAGGAGCACATCGCCAAATATTTTGATATTGAATTGGCTTCAAAATAAGTGGCATTTCCTCGCTACGCCAACACCGATGATCGCGGGGTTGGTTGTAAGAATTTGCCGAAACACACCAGTGTGTGACATGTAAGAAAAACCTTCCTTCGCCACTGACGACAGCACGTCCCCGCAGTGTCAGCGGGGGTCTAGCGGGAGATACCTGAGAAACCCTTCGTCAAACGGTCTCCCATGAACACCCTGGCAGATCAGAATCCCACGCCTGGGAGAAAATGCAACCATAGCTTCTCCGCTCAGGCCTCATTTGTTTGAAAAAATTATAAGCATGATTAAGTTATACTTCTTATTGCGAAATTTGAACGCACCTGTTAAAGCGTTTTTGCCATATATCGAGGCAAATAATTTGATAGACGCTTTTTATATGGTTACAATATAGTAACGGCAACTACAGAAGTTAAATATCAGCTTCTTTTTTTCTTTTTTTCTGCTAATTTCACTCCTATCCCGATTACATGGACCAATTAATATAATTGTAGAATACAGAATTTATGTACACCATATACACTTTTCCGCACAGCTTCACTTCTGTCAGGGTACGGCCTCTTATCACGGCAACCGAAAACGCGTCTCTCTTTTGCCGCGTCGCTTGAAGTTCTTCGAAGCTTCTCGCCCTCTCCGAGTACTCCTCTTCCGCCACCTTTCCGGCGTCACTGTAGTAGCAGTTATCTGCAAGTTCCCGTCGAATTCCTCGAAAACAACTCTCTCGCAAGGCTGGGGGTGGCTGAGGAAGGATCGGGTGCCTTCTCGGGAGCGACGCTTTTCTTCGGCCGACATCGCTGGCCGTCCGTGCGGCGCCAACCCGCAGACTTCCTCCGAAGTTCGGACCTTTCACAGGGAGGCGTCATCCACGGCCGCTCCGTTTGCATGCATGCACTTACACACAAACGGAAACACACACACGTCGAAGTCTTTCTATTCGTTCGTTTTTTCTGCCCACGATCAGGACGAGCAAAGCAGCAATGGGGGCTAGTTGGTTTAGAATGTCAAGAATTTTCGCGCTATTCTTGAAATCAGGGGGGCGAGCGCACTCAACAACAGACCTTTATTTTTCTCACTATGCAAGGAGAGTATTTCAGATGATGAGAAATAGAAAGTATACGACGGAGCGGCACAGAGCCTGCTTCCCTTCTTTCTCTTTAGCTGGAAAATTCTCTTTGGTACATGGCACTTTCGTGGCTCGCAACTCTCATTCGCTCGTTTACACCGCCAATGGCACCAACGGCGACACGCTCAACCTCTGAACAGGGCAATAGAGCTGTGTCGAAAAATTAGTCACAAGAAGCAGTGCGCTACGATCTCTACTTTCACTTGTCGACGTTCAACAGCGGTAGATGCTGGATAGACGCATAAATTCTTGTCGATGCCGCTGCATTCCGGCCTAGCGCGGCGTAACGAATCTACAAAGTTTGTGTGCGTATTATGACAATTGGGGAAGGGGGACTGAAAATAATTAGCAAATTTACTAGTTTTAGCGTGTAGTTTAAGCCTAGAAGATACGAAATTGATGGTGCACCGCAAAATGCATTCACAGCGAACAGAATATCACGCTCGATGAGTTGAGTCTATCTGCCGATCAATGTGGATGCGGCCAGCAGAAGCAATTGGCGTGGAATGTGTACAGAACATTAGATTACTCTGCAGTGGAAAGGGCATAAAGCAATTTAAAGCAAAATGTTCCACGTCAGGAAAAGTTTGCACTTTCTGTATTGACTCCAAGCTAACGAGGGCAGTGTAGATGTTTTCGCACACAGCTACGTAAGCAATCATAGCACATAAATGCTGTCGTTATAATATATCGCCCCACATTTAATTTGGGGAAGAGGGTGGTGACCGCGTAATTATAGCAATACGGTGGCCATGTTTTAGGATGGCGAAATGCCATGCTCCCAAGCAGAATGATAGTTTAGTGTCCGTCAAAGGACCCAGGCGGTCAATGTTTTCTGAATAATCCACTACCGCGCACTTCAAAGCCGATGTCTCCCTGGGAAGGTAAACTATATAGACAAGAACAACTTAGCAGTCCATTTTTTTGGGGGGAAAAACAGGTACAGCATAACAATTCGTAGCATATTTTTTCTGACCTCTGTCATTATTCTTAATTGAATATTGCAGCACGGAGTGTGATCGCAACCAAAACTTCATGTCCAGACGCCCGCAAAAATATTTATTTAGGCGGCGCGCGGACTCGTTTGGCTGATTTTTATTATAACTATGTCTGTAAGCATATTGCCACTTGCCTAGCGCCGCGCGACAGCCGTGTTTGGTGCCGACGACGACGAAGCGGTGGTTGGCACGAGCGGCGCGCTGGTGCTGGACTCTGTGACTCTGTGATCGGAACTACAATCCGACCTTATTCTCGGGTCCTCGGCTACGTGTACCTTCACGGCTCCCTGTGACTTCAGTCGTGACAATATTTCAACGGACTCGTGTTTTATAGCGGTTGTGCAGTGGTTAGGGCGCTCTACTTCCGTTCTCGAGGGTGTGTGATCGAATCCCGGCCGCAGCGGTCGCTTTGCGACGGAGGCGGAATGCAAGCCGCCCGTAGGCCGTGCGACGTCATTGCACGTTAAAAAACCGCAATTGGTCGAAATTTTCGGAGCCGGTCACTACTGCGTCTCTCATTACGTTAAACTAAGCCAAACCATTTTTGAACGAAAAACGGGACACTGAAGAACGTTGTTTCAAAGCGTCCTTAACCTTTTTCTGGACTTCCTTTTGCAGTCTCCATCTCGTTGCCTTGTTGATACCATTAAATCAGTAACTTTTCTTATCCGCGTCTCATAGCTACGTACATATATAACTGCAACTAAAATGTAGCGAAGCTAGGCATAGCTATCATCCGATGATTACCACAAAACATAAGGCATAATTAGATACCCAGTGGAAACACGAACTCAGAAATGAGCGAGAACGAATAATGGAAAGGGTAGTCTGCTAAAACATTTCACCGTCTTTAAACGCACACTGAACCTGGCATCCATTATGAAAACGCATAAAATGCGGATCTCGGTATTTTCGGGACCATGCACGATGATTCTAACGGTGTTAACTTTAAGCGGGTGCCAACGACACCGCAAAATCACCCGGGTGTTCGGCCTGTCTCTGTATCTACCCTGAATCATGCTGAATATAGAAAAAAGAAAAAAACATATACGAGATGCGATGTCAGAGATAACTGATAAACAAATGCATTTTGATTGGCTCTAAAAAATAAGTAGTTATTCTCATAGACGATATTCGGTTTCCAACGGCTTTACATCAATCTTCGACAGCGCACGCTCAAGGTATTTTTTTTCTTCTGTCATCCACCATAAAAACAAAAAACGCGCATCGATGAGACAGGATACGAAAGTGAAATTACAGCTGTGCCCTTTGCAATGATAGCTGTGCAATAACAGCTGTGGTCGTTGAAAAGCCGGGATATGGAGACGTTCACTGCTTCCTCATTCTTCGCAAGATGGTTATGGTTGTTAAATGCCACACTAATCATCATAGCTTGGTAACGTAGCTCTTATCCACTCTTTCTTGCAATGCGCATCGTCGGCTATGCCCGCCTAACGGGCGTAATTCCGACCACTGCCATCTCTAGCAGGTGGCATAATGGTGAAGTGGAAATCTCGTCTCCACCTTTAGGGGAGAGGGAAGAGGGTGAGAGAACATAGGCGACTTAGTGCTTTGGTTGTATGGCCAGGGCGAAGGAATGCACAACCCAAGGGTGGCTGTCAGTTGCAAAACCCGAAGAGTGGCATGGGAGGGGGAGAGCACAAAGAGGGCCAAAGTATATGCAAATTGAGGGTGGTGTTATGAGAACAAGCCGAAGCCAACCGTGATAGCAGGAGTCTATAACAATAGCAGAGGAATGCAATGCGCAAACCATGAGAATTAAATCAGGAGGAATGGGACGCAGCTGGAGAAAAACGAGAGCCATAGTCAGAGGAGGATTCCTGGGACATCTCTTTATTAAACACGAGTGGCAGATTTACTCGATCCACTTACGTGCCCTGTTTTCGTTTGGAGCCTTTAGTCGTTTCTTTTTAAATTGCGCCGCCTGATATGCCGAGGTAAATACAGTCGCTACAGGTACAGGCCTACGTCACCCACGCGCCCTCGACACGAGGTCGACTGCTGAGACGACATCGCCTCAGTCATGAGAAACCAGGTGTTGGCGGAGGACCTAGAAAACATCGGAACACACTTCTGAGATCAAAATGTGCCCTTTACAAGCAATCTAAACGTGCGAAAAGAACGTAAATTTAAGAACAATTACGTTTGCTGAAATAGATAATCCAGCCTGAGTAAACATATATATATATATACGCTTAGAATGTTTTACTTCAGAATACCTAAAACAACATGCTTCACAGCCGCACTCTAATTGCATTTTAGCTAATATTCAATAATCTTGCCATTATCTAAAAACATCCCTAGTTATACCCCACTTTATATAGCTGCCGGGTTGTGCTGAACATATATGCCTGTCAACTAGAAGTCGTTTTTCAGTAAACTTGAATTTTCGAAAGCGCACGGTGAAAGAACTTTAGTTTGGATGCTTCGCAGCTACTCGCGTTTCTTCTGACACGTCGTAATTTTGAGATAACTGTGGAATGTTATAAGGTAGTGCTATGCACATCTCGATAGCAGTGATTTAGATTTTCGATGCAGAGCAAAAATTTGCGTTTGACGTTTTCTTTGCGATGGCAGTAAGAAGTTGAGATTACCATAAAATAATAACAGGATGCAGTTTTCAAAATCATTCTCTGGCAGATGTCGAGTATTGTAAAATACGCACAAATGGAAATTGTATAAGGCTCTAATCGGTAACAAAATATCGCTGCGGATGTTCGACGTGCGCTCGAAACGAGTAGATAAGACAGTCATAGAACGCTCTAATCTGGAGTGATTTCGATAAAAAATAGCAAAAAACGCTCCTAAATTTCGGCCGCTTCCGATGGGAATTGCAACCGGAAGCGATGCCATTGCTTATACTGTTTCAAAACACTTGTAGCGCCAACCGGCGTCTCAACGCGATGCCGCTATATTGGACGTTTCATGCCTGCCCCTTGGTGACTGCTGTGGAGCGTGCAGAAAACAAAGTCGACAGGCGCGTGCGCGGTGCGCAAGAAGGAACCGTGCAGTTCGGACCTGAAAGTCTGCCATGTTGCACGTTTACTTATGAGCGCCGCTGCAATCCCATGTTCACCGGCTGGCTCTTCAGATGGCCGCAGTTTGCAGCACAACAAATGGTCTAGAGTCCGAAAATAAATTTCGAGCAGAAGCAGTTGCGAAGGATTTAAGGACTTAATTTAGTAAACAAAGTTGTTACAGATGGTAATTTCAAGGGCGCAAATATATGACAAACGAGGTCTGGAGAACGTCAAATACACGGAAAATGCTTATGTAAAATGGATAACAAGTGTCGCACGTATATTAAAACCTTCAACCAGTTCTTATGAGATGTCTAACGCAGGCCTGCTCAATGAAAAGGGATTATTTTTTGAGTGAATGAATGCGGTGATGTAGTGACCGTGTGCTAAATTCTTCCTACCATTGAAAAGCAGCCATCTGTGAATGCGCATGAAGTATGACCGCCTTGCTGCCGAGAAGCAAACAACGTATTCTAAGATAATCTTATAGCGACATGTTTGTGTGAAAGACGACGATGTATATAAAAAACGATATCTTGCATTTTTAAGGGGCCTGCATACAACGTGTGTAGCTTTTTGGTCTGAAAACTAAGTTGCCCGGTGTATAAGCTACTTTTTTTTTTAATCTACACAAAAGAAAATAGAAGCTTAGCTTCATTAGTTTGCGGTTAAAGGTGAATACTTCAGAGTAAGTCGCAAGTTTTTGTATCGCTATATGAGCGCTCAACTCTTAACAAGAAGCTTTGGTGGAAGCTTTTTTGAAACCTCAGGGACAAGAAAGCTAACAAAATGTTTATTTTTGGTTCAGCTGCGAATATTTTTTTTATTTTCTTATAACAAGCGGGAGTCTGGTACAATACCGAACCATTACTGCACTGAACGCGAAGTATCATAAACCCCGCTCTCACAACAATCATCATATTTCTCAGCATCAGCAAACTATCTTCTAATTGTCTCCATACTTAGCTGTATCTTGTACGAAAAATCCTTGAGAGCCCCTATGGGATTGTCTAAATGTAACGCCTTGGCCGCGGCATGCGCATTAGCAACGGTTAGGAAACATTTTTCAGTGATGAAAGTTGAAGCGCGTAATTTACTTTCCTCTTCATGAGAAGAAAAAAAAATAGGCTGGTGGAATAAACACATTAGGTAAACGCACCTGTTTGCCATATAGGCAGAATTAAAACAACGCTCATACTTCATACAGTGGCCTTGATAGCGCTGGCAGAGTTCCAGCAGCGTCGTTCAAGTAAACGTTGCACCTCCAGTGAGCGGTAAAGAGAAAGACTCATCTTGCGGAACCATCGCACCGTGTGCCGTAAGATAAAGTTGTTTGTCGCGGTCTCGCGTTATACGAGTGAAGCCCTTAATTATATTGTAATGAGCAGAGCGTAGATTGCCGTACGGCCGCAACACAGGTGGATGTCTCTCCTAATGAACGCGCGAGTCTTAAATTGCATTCGCCATGACGACACGTCCCTCATAAAGACGCCATATTGGGAGGCTTATCGTTGCAAGACTTTGCGGCTTCTCCAAACAGGGATCTTCAAGCTCACCTCCTTAACACTGCGAAAAACTAAAAATTAAATCAATGCCGCGAAGAAGACGAAGGAATGAAGCCATGAAGAGTGTCGTGCGCCGGGTTTATCTTAATCCTTGCTTTCGCGATACAGGACGCTGAACCATTAAAACCTTTCTTTTTGAGTGTCACATGAGAGCCATTTATGTTTTTGCTTCTTACAGTTCTTCCTCTTTCATATACCGTCTGGATTCCTCCTCACACTTATAACTTCTTTGAGTTGGTTGTAATCACAACAAATCCGTATGCATTAAAAAAGCTGCATTATACAACCGAGCAGAGGGCTATTAAATTTTATCGGCTTTGATTATTCTCATCAAAAAGAGTCGGGTCGTCATTTTCTCTTTGGCGTTCTCTAGAATGCACACCTCTATAATTCATGAAGCATGAGGCTATCTTTGAAACGGTAACAAAAAAAAAAAATAACAGAACCTCTACAGCCAGCACCGCACGTATTTTCAAGATAGCGTCATCTATTTTCAGTATATACCGTAAATACAAAAACATGGTACATAAAGTAGTTAAGTGAAGGCTACTTGAGAAAGTTTGAGTAAGCTCTAAACCTGAAGATGGACACTTCTGGCCCCTGTTCATCCTTACTGAAGGGGAAAAAGAGATCTCTGAATCTTTTCCCCCTAAAACGGATTCTGTCGCTTCAATCTTCCCATCAAGTAGCCCATGAACTGCCAGACCGATGACCTTTCGATACCTTGCATTACGCATGCTTAACGCAAATTTTATTTTGTGTGCATCTGTCTTTTCATTTAGTTTACACCAGCTTAACATAAGTCGCAGATGTCACGTAGAGGTCATTAGGATGATGTCATCAGTCTCGTACTTAACTCGTATAAACTAAACTGAACCAAGAAATCTCCGTCCAAAAAAATGGCTTTTAATGTACATTTTTTAGGAGCAGCTTTATTGAAACCTTTCCCGTTTTGAAACCTTTTGCCTTCAGCATAAAAATGAGGAATATATTGTTACGAGTGGAAATCACGCACCGGTGGGTAACACCACTCTGAAATCGATGGGCACCGCTTAGCCGCACAACTCAACACTGAGCGTCGTCTTCGTCCACACCCCAGACACTTCTTTCTTCACTTGCTGAATATGCAAACAAGTTGCGTCACATAACAATATTTTATGTCCAGTAGATGCTTCATCGAAGTTGCGATAGCCTTAACCACTTTCTAACGATGATTTACAAGCACTACAACAAAAACTCGATTTAACATAACCCGATTTAGCGAACGTCTTGATTTAACAAAGATATTGTAATTCACCTTCAGACGCCCACAGGATATAATGCTTTGACTAACTCACAATAACGAAATCGATTTTGTGATCTGTCGCGATTTAACGAACCTTTTTCGAGAAATAAAGATGGAAAGGGGCTATTTTTGGTTCATTTTGTAGAGAGCATCCCAAACGTTTTTGATTGCGAGCCCACGATAACAGCACGGGGCATCTTCTTCCTGCTCTTTATTTTTTAAACTGCGTGACGCAAAACAAGAGTTGCAGTGTTGACTTAAATTCACTAGATAGTGACAGCAGTAAACAAAGTCTCATGTCGCATTCCATGGGGCTGTGTTTCTGTTCAATGTTTTTTTTTTTTTTTTTTTTTTTTTTTCGTAGCGTGCTTCATGTGGTTCGCTCGCCATTGTGCTTCAGCGGATATTTCCCCGTGCCTTTGAGTGCATGCTTCTCTCAAACCCAACTTGTTAGGCCTACTGTGCTATACGTAGCACCTCAGACCTACGAGAAATTGCTGCGGTCATTATTCATAAAGCGAGCACAGGCAAAGATCCCCGTCGTGATTGCTGGAAAATAAATTTGTAGTCCTCTCGGGCTTTTCTTGATGAGTTTTGCATCTTGTACGCCAACGGCGCCTGGCATTTTGCTGGATGCATTTCATTTTGGGAGAATTAATGACTCAGAAGTATAATGCCGGGGTAGTTTTTTGGTCTCACCGCACCTTATAATTTAATGTACCAAATTATAGGATCGACAAATGTCTCACTAGATTTAAAAAAAAATTATTTAACAAGTATTTCATGGCTCATCCCAACTGCATTGAAACGAGTTTCAAATGAATGACATTATTCTCTTTATTGACTAAAGCAAACCATTAGATGGGAATGTGAACGCGAATGCCTACCTTTAGCGGTTTTGTGACCCGCGTGAGAAAACTTATTTAAAATCTCAACCACTATGATGTCTATAGATATAGAGGAATCATAGAAAGTCAGAACCACTATCATGTCAATAGATATAGAGCAACCGTAGATGCTTGCACGCAAGGTCATGGAGTCGACTCACAAAATGATAGTAGGGGAGTTCCTATATTACTTGTGTTCGGCCAATGCAAAATGGTATTTTGCGTGACGAAAACAACACTTCGTTCCTTCTGCCTTTTATTGCTAGCAAAGGAAAATAAAAAAAAAATGTAAGACAGACACAGGAACTGAAATTCTTGCCACAAAAATAAAGCTTGAAATTAAAGCATCTATTCCAATTTCAGTAAGGTCGAAAATAAATATAATACAGACCTTGCATTGCTTGTTGTAAAAATAGACAAAAGTGGGAACAGAAAGGATATTGCCACGTAGTGGTAACAATGTCGTTGGAAACACATGAGGAGGCTGGAAATTGTCTGGAATAAACTCTATATGGGCTGACTTGCGCCCGCAAAAGAACTAAGCAATTCGCTTTGATGATAGCAGCAATCGTGATTTGAAGTCATGGATCTACGAATGCCCGTCGCATCCTTCAATGCTCAATTTAAAGGCGGCGAAAAACATCTAAGGCCACAAGCTGTGACAAGCATAACCTGAAACATTGTGCAAACACACGACAGTGTCTGGAATCTTCTAGATATATCTCGGCGAGTGCCGCGCGACAGAGAAAATGACAAAGTCGCTCCTCGCGACGATGAAAATGAACAAAGAAATAATACAGGATCGATTCGTGCGCTGAAAGCACAGTGATAAGCCCGCATGCCGAAGGCTGTCGAAAAAGAAAAATAAAGGTTTCAGTGGTTCGCGGCGATGTTTGCAAATGGTTAATTAGGAGAACATATACAGAGCTGTTTCCGTATAAGCATTTAGATGGTATGTTTCTTCTATGAAGAGAAATTATATACTTTAAATCTTGCCATTCACTTCCTCTATGGGATATATCCCTGAGGCTAAGAAGATACAGCGCAAGTAAAGAAAAATAAAGAAAGAACAAAACTGGAAAACACAATTGCACAAATTTCCAACCTGTAACATAGAAAAAACGGCCAGGAATAAATCAGGTACCAAACATTGTAAAGCGTTCTCACATTACAGTTGTTGTCGCTGACGGGAATTGCACCAGTGGAATAGGCTAACGTGATGAAAGTGCTCTAAACTACAACCACTGTTAAGTCCTCTGATGTATGGAGCCAGAGAGTTATTATTACTCCGAGGCGTAACCGCATAACCGTATGAGTCTGGTACTTGCAGATTAATTCCGCGAACGTCGAGCGATATGATCGGACTATTGTTTTCTTTAAAGACAAAGAGCCACAACAAACAAGCCAATGATGGAATCTGCTTTCATGTTTAGCTTATGGTTTATAGGATTTATCCTCCTGAAGCTACTCAGGCTATAACGTGAAACGCTGCGGACAATTTCTAACAGTTGGCGTTTGATCCCGCATTCCTGGGTTAGGAATTAGAGCGCCGTAAGCACTGAACAAGCTGAGTGGGAGCCTGCTTTCAAATAATTCACATACGCCTTAGGATAGTGTATTAATTCCCAAAAATCCACAAAGCTGACACTGTTACGAAAGAAGTAAAGGCTACAAGGATTCAGTCCTTCGCTTTTTACCTATTTCTATCGAGAAGGAAGACACATTTCTCGTTTCAAAACTTTCCCTGAGTACTCGGGCTATCTTTTGCTTTTTCACACTTTCTTTTCTTTTTTCGTCCCATCGGTTGTGGCGCAAATGTAAAAAAAAAAAACATGAACGGGGTACACTACTTCCTTAGTATCTCCTTTGCAAAGGCACTAGGCGTAACGCAGGAGGTAGGTCATCCCAAGTAGCAAATAACGACACGCATATAAATATAATTAATGTTTGGTGCTTATAGCGCTGACAGGAGAGAATAAGAAGACCTGAGGTGCCAGCACGAAAGCTGGGAATCCTCCGCCACCAGAATCCTTTTCGACTCCCCTCTGCTGTTCTGCACTTATCATGTCTCTAAAAAGAAATGAACGTGCCCTAATTTGTCCGTGTACTGCCTCCTTCCTTCATGGCTGAATGAGATTGGGGGGAGGTATCCACTAGAAGAGAAACGGCTAAGGTGGCCGCAGTCCCGGTGGCCCCATGTTGACGGCGCTCTCAAATAGAAACGGTCAGTCTACAGTCCGTGCCCAAAGTGTTCCGCACCCAAAACGGAAATGAGTTTTCGCTACCTTGCTGGGGACGCGTCCGAAACGGAGACCTTAAGAATCGGAGCTTACAGCAAATTGTGCTGAAAGGGGGAATAAACTCTCCCTGCTTTTGACGGATAACACTTACAGATGGAGGCTTCTCTCGTTTGTAGAACCTAGCTTATCAACCCCTCATCCTATGCCACAATGTCTTGAAATGAAATAAAAATTTTGTTATTTTTCATTTTCCTTCTACTCCCTAAGCAAATACAAGTACGAAGGCTCCCAAAGTAATAAACTTGGGTTTGGGCCCTGATAGTAAGTAGCGAAAATTATACTTCTCAAAGAAACCTTCGAGAAGGTGAGGATGAATTCCACGTTTCCTATTTCTCGGCTTAAAATGACTAAACACACGTCTGCACTAAACATCTGCGTGGTAAAAGGCTTCCGGTTCTTTTTTTTTTTCTTTTTGAAAAGGTGGCATTAATCTACTGATCGATTTCAATATGTTTTATTTGGAGCCACCTAAAAAAGATAGCTTTGTGCTGCTAGATGCCACCGTGTAACTCTGACTTCCAAGCTCCGCTGCATTCTTCCGAAGAATAGTAGAACACCGACACACCGGGCTTGGAGGAGGTAGGGCCTGTGAATACACTGGTTATAGGCGAGCAACATGCAGCTTTCGGTTTCCCTCGGTTAAAATGCACTTATCCGAGAACTGAGCTACTGAACACAACACTGATGAGCGTAATAATCTTGAATACATTACGTAATAAAAATGTCCAAACTTGGCCTTTATAAAGGCAGTACCTATCTGCCCTGCACAGTTCGGAAGCTTTAATACCAGGAAATTTCGTCTCTGGTGGTGGAGACCATGCGACATTTCGACTCTTAATTGCACGACCTTAAATCGATGTTTGATACGTCGGCTCTAGGCTGTTCGCTTAATTTCTGCACATTCAGAAGTGTAAACTCACCATCATACCCTTTGCAGCTCATGGCGTCGGTTCATTCCTCTGTTTTTGGGATTAGGGTTTATGGAGAACTCAATTTAAGCGCTGACATAGAGGGTTTCCTTCCTAACACTTTGGCGTTCGCACTTCTTTCGTGTTTCCAGCACAATGCTGATGTGAAGAAAACCCCAGATTGTGCGATGACTTGCATAACACACAACAGTATGGGGGCGCTCACACTTCGCTTTAAGAGTAGACCCGATAGCACCTTTAATTTCTCCAGAAATTTCATTACATATTTTTGTTGACGTAAGTGCTTGGGGAAAGGAAAACGCAGCATTTGTCTCACGTTTCAGTGGACGCCTACACTTATTTGTACTTCATTTTTAGAAAAGTACATGGGCAATACCTGTCACAGTTTTCGGTTGCTCTAATACTGGCCTTCATTTTTTATACCACCAAACACTTCCAACAAAACCCGAACTAAAAGTAGAGCACGGAGGCGGCTTTGTATCCAAATGAGCTGCATACAGTCTCACATAAAAATTTTGAGACACTTAGGACTGCCTACGCGTAAGACGGCGAAAGCTCGTTTGTGCGCACAGAAAGTGTCGGCCGTTGACCAATTTAATTTAGGACAAAATTAGCGCTAATACTTGGACGGAGACAGACGAAAACGCAGACGACGATTGACAAGCACTACTACAAACTGTTTATTGGAGCGTGAAAACAAGAAATATAAAGGAAAATTTGACCATGCTCAGACAGTACACGCATACACGTCTCGCAATTGCAATCGACGTGTTCCTGTACTGCCTGCGTATGCTCATATTTTTCTTTATCCTCTTTGTATACACACTCCAATCAACAGTTGGAAATAGCGCTTGTCAATCGTCATGTGTGTTTTCGTCTTTCCCCGTCCAAGTATTAGCCCTAATTTCTTCTTAAATATGCAGAAACAACTTGCTCGACAGCACAAACTCCTCGTTTACCAGTTCTCGACAACATTCGGTTCAACAGATTTAAGCACGCGCGGTATTTTTGGCCTCTCACTTTCTTTTTTCTGTTTATCTTCTGGGATTGAGTTAAGTGTTTCATCTAGCTAAAATGATGCTCCGGAAAAGCAGGTGCCACAAAGCAGGACGAAGAAAATGATTTATCTGCAAATCAGGAATTAGTGAATTATAATGCATACGTTCGCGTGCATGTGTAAACAATACCTGCTTTAAATGTGCTTTAGTGAACTATGCGAATGTATTATGAAGACGAGGATGAACTAGGCGAGAATATCACAAAGACGAGGAGGAGACGAGGCATTTGAGGTCCTGTACGTACTAGGTAGTAGAAACACCGGAGACCCTCGGGTCCTTGCTCTGGTTGACGTCCACCAAGGAGCCGATCTTGAATGTCGTGAAGGACACGTGGTCGTCGCCCATTACTATTTCCAGCTCCTGCCGTCCGATACGATCAGGATGGGGCCAGAGGCCGTCGTCTTCCCGCATAATTTTAGAGTCATCTATAATGCGCTTGAGCTCCTCCATGACACACTCGTGCACATAGGCCTCTTTCCGGATCATGGTGTCGTTTTTGTAGTTAGAGTTGTTCGCGTACCGCAGTTTGCCATCTGGCCGGAACTCGAATTCAAGAAGCGCGTGGTCAAATTTGCCTTTATGGCCAACGTAATATCGCAAATAAAAGTCTGTAGAAGTCATTTCTCGGAGTTCAGCATCACGAGGCAAATCAACACTGACGCTGAACTCCGAGAAATGACTTCCACAGACTTTTATTTTTTGGCCATTGTGTGGGCACTAACGAAATTTCGACCCTACCTGTACGGTCGCCAGTTTGACGTCGTCACGGACCACCACGCGTTACGTTGGCTGTCCTCTCTTAAAGACCCGTCCGGCCGCCTCGCACGATGGGCTCTCCGCCTTCAGGAATTTGACATCCGCGTTATATATCGCTCTGGCCGTAAACACATGGACGCCGACGCTCTGTCTCGTTCTCCCCTATCCATTGAACCTGCTTGCTCCTCGGCGGCTGATCCCGTCCTCTCGTCTCTAACAGTCGCTGATATGCCTGCGGAGCAGCGAAAAGACCCGTGGCTCGCATCTCTTATCGACATCGTGTCCACTTCTCCAAACGCTGCGCCTTCTCGGACTTTACGCCGTCATGCACCGCACTTTGCCCTACGAGACGGTCTTCTCTACCACCGCAATTATATGCCTGATGGTCGACGGTGGCTTCTCGTCATTCCCCGCCATTTACGACAAGAAATTTGCGCCTCTTTCCATGCCGACCCTCAGTGTGCCCATCCTGGTGTAGTCGAGACTTTTCAGAGAATTTCTCAATGCTACTATTGGCGCGGCATGTACGGCTATATTCGCAAATACGTCCTCTCCTGAATCGCCTGTCAGCGCCGCAAGTCATCCACACCTCGTGCTTCTGGCCCCTTACAACCAGTTCCATGCCCGGCCCACCCTTTTGACCGCGTTGGCGTTGACCTTTACGGGCCACTTCCCTGCACGGCCTCTGGGAACCGGTGGATTATCGTCGGCATCGACCACCTCACCCGGTATGCCGATACCGCCGCTTTACCTGCCGCTACTGCCCGTGAAGTTGCCCTGTTCTTGCTACATCATTTTGTTCTTCGCCACGGCGCGCCGCGAGAGCTGCTGAGTGACCGAGGACGCGTCTTCCTTTCCAACGTCGTTGAAGCTATACTGGCCGAATTTCGCATCATACATCGGACCACAACAGCCTACCACCCTCAAACTAACGGGCTGACTGAGCGCTTCAATCGTACTCTTGGAGATATGCTCACAATGTACATTGCCGCTGATCAAACCAACTGGGGCGCTGTTCTTCCTTTCGTGACGTACGCATACAATACCGCCACGCGGTCAACCCCTGGACTTAGCCCTTTCTTCCTTCTTTATGGGCGTGAGGCGTCGCCCACGATGGACACTATTTTACCATATCGTCCCGACTCCTCCGAGTGGACTCTCCTTTCAGACGTTGCCAAACATGCGGAAGAATGCCGCCAGTTAGCCCGCAGTTTAACATCGGAATCGCAAGGCCGCCAAAAGTATCGTCACGACAAAGATCAGACGCCACACGTTTTCCCTACAGGATCCCTTGTTTGGCTCTGGGTTCCTGGCACCCCACCGGAATTGTCATCAAAATTTCAAACCGAGTACCACGGCCCCTACTGCATTGTCCGCCAAACCTCCCCTGTGAATTACATCGTGGAGCCACTCACTCCCTCTTCGGACATGCGTCATCGCGGCCGCGAAACTGTGCACGTGAGCCGCCTCAAAACGTACTACGATCCGCTCCTCTCGCCCTCACCATAAGTCGCCAGGATGGCTCCTCTTCGCTCCGGGGGAAATTGTAGTGAACTATGCGAAGATGTTATGAAGACGAGGATGAATTAGGCGAGTATATCACAAAGACGAGGAGAAGAACGACGAAGTGCCGCTGCGCTGCTTGAGCTCGCTTGTTGAGGCCTAGACTGGCTGTGTTCGTGTGTGGTTCTCTGTGCAACTTAGAGAGGGCTCTTATCCTGTTAAAAGACAGTAAACACCCCCTTTCAGTGCACACATCTGTGCCTCATACAAGTATGAGTGCCAACGATATTCAGGAATGAGCATGTAAGGGACTCAAAAGCATAAAAGGGGCACGGTTCTCTTTATCAAGTATCTGTATTTCTGTCCTACTGAAGCATATGAATAGCGTAATAATGACAAATTTGGTCCGAGAAAAGAAAATGTCCCGCGTCAGAAAAGATATTACCAGTATGATAAATTGGCGCGTCTTTTCAGTGTTATTAACGAAATCTCTATAATTAACCCCGTCCTGTTCCTGCTGCGGTCTCGTTACCGGCAGAGGCTTTCTAATCCTATCGCCCGCTTAAATTTCCGTCACCCCCTGTTGCGATTGTATTCGCGGCGAATTCAGCTCTTTGCCCTTAACGACCATTGCCTATCTGACTTTCATATGACACTCCCTGCCGGCGCCACTTCCTCGAGTTTACTAAAATGTCAATAATACTCATTTGTTGTTTCGCCCACTTTGCTGCATTCCTGTCTCTTAACGGTATAAGTATCAAATTCCTTGCCATACATATCTTCGTAGTTTTAAAATGAAGTCATACTAGTTTTGTTAACCTCCATAATTTTTCCACATACATGTGTATCTGTAAGATACCTCTATTGCATGCTTTTCTGCTCAGGAATACTGTGAGTGTTATTTAAAATTTAGGGCAACCCTCAAAAGCTCTTAAGTACATTCTTATTCAGTATTTGGGGTCATATTAACCTGTCTTACAGGTAGACGTAATTCCTTATCACTTCAGGCCCCTTGCTGCCTATTGTAAACTGCCCGTCCTTTCTGAGACCGCTGAACATATTGCTTTAGTTTTGTGGTTATTATGCACCGTACACTGTGTCAGGTCAGTGTCAATAAACGAGCCAAGGTAGTTCAAAATTGACCCAAGGCGTACTCCACGGCGTCTCTCAGAGCTTGAGTCCCGTCGAGAGGTTGAATCCCAACCCCCAATTCAATTTAAACTAGTTTTGGCGCTTCTGCACTGAAAAGGAATGCTTCAGAATAATGAATCTTTTTTTTTTTTTTGTAGCGAAAGCTGCACCAAGCAAGCAGAAGCGCATTTAGCCATATCGAGCCGGAGCCGAAACTACGCATGAGCCGTTACCAGATCAAACGATTGCGGCCCCAGCGCGTGTTGTCATGCCCCCCTATGTACATCTTGGTCTTCATCATGATCATCACGCGTAATCATCGTGATTGGGATCATCTGCCTACCGTACCGTTAAGAGCATAAGCCGCTAAGCGTGCGCTCGCTAGTTAGACGATCAATGGATGAAGAGGCGGACGAGGAGCGCAAGTACAGTGAACGGCATCAGCAGAGGTAACGCGAAGAAGCGTTGACGGATACAGAAGAGTGTGAGACCACCCAACAATGTGTGAACAAAGCAACAAAGGCTAAGCGAGCCTCGGAGATGCCTGAAGAGCGGGAAGTACGTCTCGCTAAACGGCGACGCCATGTTTCGGATCGACAAAGACACGGAGTCGCTGCATACTACAAGTAGAAGACCACCTAACGGTACAGCATGAAGAATTCAAGCTCTGCTTTTATTTGGCATCGGATACTCACGTTCAGACTACCCAACAGGGAACCGCTATTGATCCTTTGTACCAAAGAGAGACAATCATGTCTAAATACTGTGTATCTAAAATTGAAATGGTGCCAAACTACATTAAAAACCACTAATCGGTCTTCGTGTCTATAAAGCGTAACATTGAATACACATTTGCTTTACACATATCGAAACGCGATAGTATTTCAATTACTTAACCGTTGCATCTTAACATATCCCCCAACCAAGTTTAACCAAGCCAAACCCTAGCTTTTGCTATATATATCCTGACCTACCTGAGCTAAGCCCCCATACTTTTTTATAAACACTGCATGCCATATAGCAATTGCTTCATTTTTCCCATCGCCGGCGTCAATAAGTGCTTTTCGGCCATACTCCTAAGCAACTATTTGCATGTTCTAAGCAGCCATATGGTGCAAAAGTACTCAGACTATCTCTAAAAGCAGGCAGTTTCGCTCGGACGCCCAATAGCAACTAAAGAGATGAGATTCGACTAACTCAGAACCGTAATAGTTGCAAAATTATAAAGGAAAAGATTAAGATTTACTTTTACTTTTTAATAATTACATTCATAGATACTTGACAAACACATTCCTGTCATCCCAGAGAAAATTACAAAAATTGAAGAATGCAACCTAACGTCAGCAACTTTTTATGCCAAATATTTGCTTATCCTGTTCGCACTATGAGAGATTGCTTTCATAAACTCCTTTTGTTGAAGCTGCCATTTTGGTTTCTTCGTCGCAATAAATATTCTGCTGGATCCCACTCTGCTATACTGGAGATTCTTCTGGGAAGAAAATGAGGCGAGGTAGTATGTACACACATAAATAATATTCGGAAAGGGCAAACAGATATACCACGAGACCTGAAGACAGCAGATAAGTGATACCCTGGCTTCATCATGTCCCGTCGACCCGAAGCAATCAGCTTGTGCCAACAAAGGCGATTGGACGCTGCCTGCACGGTTATATACAAACTTTTTCTTTCTCGTTCTGCAAATGAAGAAGAACAAGAAGGGACCTAGATGAAACTACAATGTGCATGGCAGGTAGACAAAAATGAGAAGAACAAAGAAGTGATTTCCCGCACTCTGAAAATCGGCAACTTTCTCCTGGCCGCTTTAGCTTCATTTACTTTTTCTGTTATGAATCTTTAAGTCTCGCTAGAAGGTAACCATTGGGCGCCGCAAAGAATGTCTATAGAGCTGTGGCGTTGATCCATCGCCGCCAACAGCTTAGTTCACAAACGCCATGGATATAACAAATGCCGATATTTTACCAAATTATTTTATTAAATACAGCCGCAGACCTTCCATACTCAAGGTCTGTTACATTATGCAGTTTAATTTTCTTTTAAAATTGTTTTCGGATCTGTGTATTTATTAGCCTCTCTGTGAGAGTAACAAAGTACTCTTTTTATACAAGAACAGATTAAATAAGGCCTGAGACTGAAAATTGTTGCTGGAAGTTTCTGATAAAAGCCGCTTGTACTGTGAGATAACCGGTATATTTTAGACAATGATGGCTGCATAAACCCAGTGTTCACCGGCATTTTGTGCTGCATGATAACATATGATCTATCCTAGCTATACAGTGCTTGTGAGCAAATAGGAAAATAAGGTGGTCTGGTAGTAAGCTGTCGAAGCAGAGAAAAAGTCGCTATTAATTTTGTCAATAGATCCCTATTATTGCATTTCTGACACATGCACAAGAAACTCGCTTGATATGACTCCCTTTGTGGAAAGTAACAGACTTCTTCTAGCTCTGTGTAATTACTCTATATAACTGCCGGGATTCAGGAGTATTATACGATGTGTTTTGATAGGTATATCGGAAAGGTTTTAGCTTATTAGGGAATTGACATTGAGATTCAGCGTTGGCTTCTTTATACGTCCTTCTACTACGTGAACACTTCCATATTTTGCATCAGAAAATTAGCGGAGGTATCTTTGTATTAAGCGTACCAGTCTAAAGACATTAGAGGTTTTAGGTGAAAGCCTTTAATGGCTAATACTGTCGTCGTCCGCAGAAGGTGTCATTTTTTGCCGACACCCTAGGTCACGTGATGCCACCCAAGATGACGGCCACCGTAGGTTAAGGTGGGCCACCTTGGTACCACGCCCCCAAAAGGGGGGTATATTGGTTTCATTACGTGGGAGGCGGTAGCTGGCAGCTGACATGGCCGAGCAGTAACTGGACGTAGGGCTTCCTGACATTACGTTCGAGCCTCTCCTTTCAAATCATACAAAAGGCGTTTAGCTGCTGTACGGTGTCTGTGCACATTAAAGGTCCTCCGTGGGTCTAAATTATTCCTTTACATATCCCTTTATGTAAACCGAATAAGAGAAAGGTCAGCAAATGCACCCAATAGCTATGAAGACATCGGTTTACCTTACTTGACAAAGGAATGCAATCGCACGGCTGCAAATTGGTTTATATACTAACACCGAGGAAATAACGGAGGCCTACCTTTCCAAACAACAACGCACGCCTTCACAACCACCTCAGGGCTTCATTTGCTCAAGCCTCTGGCCTAGAACCCGCAAAATGCCCATTAAACAAAGATAATAACCTTCATTCTTCACCTACGAAGTAACTTGCTCAATCCCATCCCCGAAACAAGATACCAGATTACCACAAAGATTGAAGGTAATCACGAACGCGCTCCTCACCCCACCTTACTATACAACACAAGAAAATACGTCCATTATACCGACGCTACATCGCACCCCCACATTCCAGACACCAACAAAACCATTTTTTGAAACACCCGGATTACCCAACAGTAGCAGCACTCCAAAGCATGAACATCGGAGACGTATAATGCCCGGCCTGCTATACCTATGGTCTGTTCATAGCACATATCCACAAATTGTGCACAGATCACTCGACCATATGTAAAAACTTTTCTGTAAAGTCATAACTCCTAAATCTCTAGCCTGAATACTGCTCAAGCCGCTAGTAGCACGGGGACTAATAACCATCAGAGCGCAATGGACATTCCGTCATCCCTGGAAATCACCGCATTCACACGTTCGGCTGCGAACTTACCGTTGGACGCAGACGGATGACCTAGACCAAGTACAGCCATACGCTCACATCCGAACCAATCCCCTCGACTACTGCACCATCATAAAACATTCCAGATGGATTTGCATCACATTCCCTCCTCCATAATTCACACTGCTATATCACTTACAAAGAACACTGCAGAAACTGCAGGCCAACTAGTTTTACTAGCCGCAGATTGCAGACCGCCTTCTTGCCTTCATAATGGACCATGCATAATGCACCTTGTCGCCGTCATATGGTGCAAGTCACACAACCTCCTCCTCAGATTCCACACCATCAGTAAATACCTCTCGGAACGACCACGCATAATCGGCGTGTAGTCACCCTACACCCATCCACCTCACTTGGAAAACACCATTCCGGCTATAGGAGCCAACTGAGCAGCTTAAGCTAATCGTCCATGCCGAACTGAAGCAGTAGGTCAGAGGGCTTCTGGACTGAGCAGCCCAAGGATGCTAATCTGGGCCACCTGAAGAATTGTATTTTTTGAATACGTGGCGCGAAAAACCGAGGGCACAGACAATAGCAGAGACACGTACAGAAACCGCGGTGAAGCAGGCCAGGGTCTTTTACCACAGACCGTCGTCCTTGCCTTTATTTCATTAAATACGTTTCTGTATATCTCTCTCTCTTTAGACAAGGACGCTTTCATGAACTGAATTGTTATGGAAGGGCTAACAGTGTATATACTGTGCGAAAAAAGCAAGAGAAACATAAAAAGGTAATAAACGATATAAAGTAACAGATCTGGGTTAACAGTAAATATACAAAACATAAACCACGTGCAGTGCTACATAACTGACTCTAGGTAGTATATAATCTCAATTTTTCGTCTTGTTGGTGGATGCGTTACTGAAGAAGTGTTTGTTCTGTTAACCCTTCCAATAAAGATTAGAGTGTGGAAAAGCGCTCGCGTTGTGTCTCTGCGTTCTTTTGTGTCCTCGTTTTTTCGGTCTACATTTAGAAAAATGCGCTGGGTGGCCTTTCAGGGAAGGTTTTAACGTGATTGCCTTTGATGTCATTTACTAAAAAAAAAAAATAAGGCATTGGCGTTGCAAGCATCACGGGTTTGGCCCCGGCAGGTTGCAGCTGGCAGATACGATGGCGTGCACTGCTGTCTGGTCGTCAGGATATGTGATTTCATAAGACCACACCATATGGCCGAGTTGGCAAGACTTCGCCTTCCAGAGAGGAGGTTTAGAATGAAATCCAGCCCTCCAGGGCCCTTTTATCTCGTGTTGGACACGTTGCCCCTATGCCACGCAGGCAAAGTCTGTCCAAAGTGTAGAGCACAGGGTGTCTGATTCTGATCCGTGCAATGGCGCTGGTTTAGCATTAGTAGAGGTTCTTTCTGCTGGAGAGGATAGGAGAAGAAACCTTCTTACCATCAAAAGATATGGAGCATGAAAATTCATTAAAATGCACACGAAGAGATTGAGAAGCAGACCCCTTGGGCTACATACTTTTGACCGACCGCACGTTCAAACGGCTTGGTTAAGACGATATTTTATACTTGTATCTACGTACCGTGACCTTTCATATAATGGGGCAGCTTACGAATGCATGTTAATGAGAATGTGTGTGATATTTGGAGAGAAAATCAGCGATGGGGTTGGATGGCTGCACATTTCGATACATATTCCGCGCTACAATACGAAGAGCAAAACAAAAAACAAACGAAAAACAGGCCAAATGTGCACTGAGGCCAAACGTGTACTGGTTCTTTAATAGTACAGCAGAGGGTGGTGTTTTACAAAACATCACAGATGTACAGCCTCGTCCACTTCTAGCTATAACACGGTCACTGCTTTCAAGGTGTCATTGCATCCGACCCGGCCACGCAGTAATCTAAAGTGGCTGGCCATGTGAAGCAGCACATCCGTGTCTCTGTGTGCTTGCATCGCTTTGCATCGATATCTGCTTGCGTCAGATACAAAGTTTCCTTAAAAGCAGTGACCGTGTTCTAGCTAGAAGTGGACGACCCTGTACACTGTGCTTTAAATGTACAGCCATCTTAGCTCCTTCAAAATCCAGAAAGGAAAGATCAATCATCTACGGCTTTCAGTCATCGCAGGCTTCAGAAGATAAGCGCGTAAGCGTACTGTCGGCTATGATATCAAGTGGTGAAGTAAAACTAATAACGAAGTGTAGGTACGTACGGTTGTAAACATTGCCGAGGGCAACGGGCTGGCGTGATTACTTTGAACAGAGCATGTGAATGCACTGCAATAAATGTAGTGTTGTGTGAATGAACCATAGTTGCTAGCACGCGGTTTTCCTTTGTTGTACGATTCTCCTGTTTTTTTTTTGCCCTCGTTTGTCTTGTCTTTCATTGTGTAAGGCCCAATTTGCATTAAAATGCTATAGTATACTCATATATTAAATGAGTAGTGATCATTCTAGTAAACCGAAACGCGTGTATTCAAACGAGGATCTGCGGGACAATCTGGTAAACGGGAGCCAATAACGCTTTTACGTATGCCCTTAAAGCTAGAGCTTAAGTGACTCCGAAGTTTTTACACCGTCTTAAATAAAGTTTACTTTGTGTCTCTCCCACATTATCTTCATTTCGTTTATTTTACTATTATTGTTTCTCCATCAGTATCCATGACACGTAAGCTTCTGAGAAATGCCATTCGCGACAGCTAACAAGATTACCTTGTATTCAATGTGGCTCTGCAAATGAAGCCAGCAATCCTTTCAGCGTTAGGTTTCATTTAGACGCTGTGGCGTTGATGTAATATGGCGCGGGCGGGAGCTCTCGCCCTTTCGACACACTCAGTGCTGATTTCATTAGTTTTTCTTGGATCAGCTGCTACGGTATTCAGTTGTGCACAAAATGGCGTCACCGTCTACGGAGATGATTTATGTGGGTCTTCTTGGGATTCCGTTGGTTCAGTACTCTTATGCATATAAAACTCCACCAACGGCAGGCCCGCAGAAAACGTAAAGGCTTTTGGCCCGAAACAGAAGGCAGCTGCGAATCAGATGCTTTTGTTTATGGTACTAGTCGGTGTCCCAAAGTCCAGTTTAAATTATCCAAAAAATTCAGAGAACGTAGAGGAATGTTAACAAGATTTTGAAAATTTCAGTTTTACAAATTGAATTGGTTAGTTTTGGTTGGTTCTGGACGAAACAGTCGGCTCAGATAATGCCAACTATAAGTAAGCGGCAGAGCTCTCTCTTGATCTTAAATTAATTAACTAATAATCATTCATGTAACTAATACACTTTTGACTAGAACCACATTCATGCAACTAACAGGCTAATGATTAAGTGTAGTTGGTCTGACTAGTAAATATTTCGAACTGATACTTTTCTAACATGGTATGTACATTGCCTGTTCGTATGATGTGTGCAACGCAGATCTGAGAATAACACGCGTTAGTTCGAATCTAAGTACTGACATATGGATCAGCATTTTGTATTTTGTCAAGGTTGCTTTCCTTCTATCAAAAGCTTTATTATACAATCAATACACCTTTTCCTATAAAATCAATGCTCCAAGAAAAAAAAAGGACCAAGGCACATGCTTACCACTATCACGCCGATTACTGAACTTATTAATTCGGCTCACCCTACCACTAAACCTTGAACTGTTTGAATTACAATTCAATTCAATAAAAGCTGTGGATTCTCCAGCCATTGTATGTCTGGAAACTTCCCTTCCTCTGTTTACAGAACGATACAGCTGCCAGGTGCAAAAACAACGCTTCGGTTTGGTTTGAGTGCCCTGTGCTGCGCTTCTTTTTAGTTTCCTTCTACCAAAGCATTGTTTCGATATTAAGTAGGGAATTACTATTATTGCCGTGACTTGCCAAGAAATAGTCGTCACTCACGGTGATTCGAACCGAACAACTTTTCCATCAACACCAAGGCAATATGCAGTACTTTCTTCGTTTGTTTCCTCTAAATCACAGCGCTTTAACGTCGCCGTAATTTATAATTACTAACTTGAACATAAGAAGAGATGGCTTTTATCTCCCCCACTGCAATCTGAAGCATATGTTTTGCGTAAACTTACACTTACATTGATATTTAGGCCTATACCGTTAGACCAAGAAGCTGCAGCTAGCACAAATAAAATACAACGAAAAATTGTTCGACAATCAGGATTATAGTTTTTAAGCCGGCTACAAGAAAAAGGGCCTACCGAAACTACAGAACAGGAGACACGACGCGGCAAGCCGCAATGTGGCGCATACGCGTTTACGATACACGACGGAGGTGCTGCAGTGATGTGAACATTTTTAATGGCGCTAAGGACGCGCCAAAGCGAAAGCAGCCGACTCAATTGTTTTAGCATTTGTTATGCAGATCGCGCAGAACCTCGACTTGTGAATTTTTCTGCTTATTTGGCGTGTCCTAATGCGTATTTTCATTTCTTTTTATCACTGTTGCGCGCGAGTGTGGGTGTGGACAAAGGAAGATGAAGCACGCTATGGTTTTCTAAAAATTTATTCGCGCTCCCTAATTGAAATTGCAAGCTACGCTATGTGAACCTTGTTTGTGGGCTCTAGTATTACTCCTCATGGAAAAGCAAAATATGCCTCTTTATTTCTGATATGGAAGGCGGTATCATACTTAAGCATTTTACGCCTTGTTTGCAGACTTGTGTCTAGTTTTGTAACCGGAAGCGCTAACCTTCTGGTAATTCATATAATGGTGCATCTTTTCTATTGTCATTTTTCATTCTGTTTCTCGCCCTCGTACTTCGGAATATCCGGCACAGGAACGGTCGGCACTGGCATTGAGTGAAAAACCATGAGCATGACACTGGAAAACGGTAGCTGCTAGGTGCCACGGCCCTGTACTCGCAGGCCGTTGAGTTTTGTGAGGTCAAGAGACCGCATGATACGGTTGAGCTAGCAGGCACGGTTAAGTCGGTCTTCACCATTGAGATGGGAAGGTGAGCTTGGAATCCAGCCTTCCAGGAGCCCCACATCCCGAGTTAAATACGCTGCCGCTAGGTCATACGAGCATTTTATGTTTCGAGCCTTCAGCGTGGCGCGGCCGCACCCACGCGACGCTGTGATATCACACCCTACGCGACACTAGGCTACCAACTCAAGCGGTCGGCGTTCGGGTCCGCATCCACGTGATGATGAGACGTCACACCCTACGTGACACTAGGGTGAAATCTGGGCAATCAAATCAAGGGGTCGCCGTAGCGCGGTCGCAGCCACGGCGCAGCGCGTGAAGTCACAACCCACGTGGCACAATAGCGAGAGATGGGCTGGCAGGAGCTGCCAACTTGGGTCTCTCGATCGTTCCACATGGGACGGTTACGTCGGAAGTAGCCTGCTAGGGCCCTGGCATTCACGTTACCCTTGTAGGCTACTAAGGCACGTTAAGGCTACTAAGGCTTGGTTAAAGCGGGGCTTTATATGTGGGCTAAGGCAGAAGAAAAAGAGAAGAAAAACGCTCGGTCACTCGCAGCTAATGCTTTTGCTCAATATTGGGTCCAGCAGCGTTGAACCCTTGTAACGTTTTGTGCAGCTTCGTTAAAGAGGGGTAAATACCTGTTCTGGTGGCCTTTCACACAAATGGTTTGCTACGACTGCATATTCTAACACGTGTATTTGAGACAAATGAATGCACAAAATAAAATGTAGTGAATAAGCAATTAGTAAAGCGCATACGCGTGATTTACAATCTACAAGGAGAGAGGATGAACGGGAATCTTCTTAAGTGTGCTTCAAATTTTATTCGCAGCCTTGCTTGTATGAGCAATCCTTTAAATGCTCCTCCGTGAGTAGTGAATTGAGGTTATTCGATCCAAGTACCAAATACTCACTATAAATAATAAATAGAGCTTACATATTCAGGGAGAACCTTCAGAAGCCCTAGTTTCATTATCTGCGATAGGCAAACCTCACGTCTACCTTAATTCTTGCCCCATCTCCAGAGAAACTCTGTGACATGTGGATACCGAAACTGTTATCAGCCAGTTCTCGCACCGCAATCGTGCTGCTCTCAACATGAGTTTGGGGGGCGAAACAACCTGAAGCCATGATGGGTGATCTCCTTCTAGAGTAAGAGTGATAAGTTGGCGATGGTTGCCTCATGTCAGCACTTTGGTGCGATGAAGGCGCGAGCTACAGCGAGCGCGGCACGGTGTTCAATTGCAAAAAAGCTAAAAAGTGGTAAGGACATAAATGAGTGGAACTATATTTGTCAGCTATGACCGAAAAAAAAAGGAAATATAGTTGCGTAGAACGTTTTTGCTCCCGCGGGCTAACAAACTGATGCCAATTTGTAGGTCTATCGCAGCACTAGTCTGTCGAGCCAAGGCCGCATTTCCATTTTCCAATCATCTAATTATTGTATTTTAAGGTTTCCTGCTTTATCTGCGGGAAAAAAACTGTGCACGTGCTTTATCGCAAATAATGAATTGCAGTTTGTACTGGTGCTCTTCAATGTAGCAATTACATCTATCATGTAAATCAGTAAACAATTTCAGTTAAAAATTGCGAAAGAACATTTTTCTGTGGCGCACAAGCTAGCTGGCAAAAATATGTACTACCTGGCTTCTTTCGCCTGACTTTGATTTATCTCTATTTTTACCCCTTGTTGTGATGTTAGGAAGATAGTGAGAGACCGGAAAGCGTGGCGTGACATGGTCCATAGGGTCACGAAGAGTTGGGCACGGCTGCACAACTGAACTGAACTGATGAAATTCCCTGAGACGCACAGTACTTGTGTAAAAATATTCCGCCCCATATTTCAATCAACTTCAGGTGTCATCCGATCCCAACAAAGAAACTCACCACTGATCACACTGAATTTACTTATGACAACTGCCTGAGTGACAGACTTTTGTCACTTTAACTGGCTGCAAAATAATTAACTTATGAATCATACCAATACAGAATGAAAGCTAACTTTTTCTGTCGTACATTTCCTAGGACGTCAAAGGAGGCCCAGAATGCCCCCAGTGATGTCCTGTCGGGGAAGGCCACGACAGCAGTGAAGCGATGGCTCGAAACAGTGAAAAAATGGGACGGCGGGCACAATGAGCAAGAAAACGTGACCCCTTCCACTCAGCCTAAAAGGTGAAAGCGCAATTCACAAGAATAATAAGTTGTAAGAAAAGTTCAACTTTTTATTATTAGAGTATTGGTCCTGTTTCGATTATTTAAAAAAAAATTGCTTTTTCAATCTACTTTTGTCGGCGAGCAGGCTTTTTTAAGCTGCATACGTATGTGTTGCTGTTCGCCTACTCGAAGAACATTGCAATTGTTGATGGAACAAAATTAGAGCAGGCTTGTAGGAAAGGTGCGCATCTAAATATACTGCCGCAGCATTATTGTTCACACACAATAGAACAGCAAGCGTTGCAGAAAGGTAAACCACGGGCCATGAACGCGTAGTCCACTGATTAGACATGGATAAAACACCGGGGAGCGAGTACCGTCGACGTGATAGTGCCATGCGTGGGTAAGCCATGGCCTATGGATGACGCTAGCGTGGCAGTAGGCAGGCCTAGTCGGCCATACTTGTTGGGCTGAGGTCGATTGCCGACAATCTGCCGTTCTTAGGCAGTTGTCAATCCCCGACCTTGGGCCGAGCTTGGCGGCCAAGCTGGGCCCGGTCAGTTTTAGTTGGCCACCGCGGCATTTGTCATGCCGATTCGCCATTTAGCTAATGCAGACAATTTAGCTAATACAACTTGGCGGCAATAATTACCTGGTCTTCCCTACCGAAGGCGTTAGAGAAATCAACTGCAACATAATATTATTGGCTGATTAGTCCATTTCTTACTGTACTGGTAATAGTTTTAGACATTTTATGATAACTAGTAGTTAGTTTCAAAAAGCTACCCGTGGCTACATCGATGGGAAGAAGGGGCACGCCATCTATGAGATCTTTCTTTCTTTCATTCTTTCTTTCTTTCTTTCTTTCTTCCCTTCTATCTTTACTTCGTTTTTCTGTCTTTCTTTGTTATTCTTTTTTCTGATGCATATGTTAGATTATGCGTGTTAAATACGTGTTAGTGACATAAATGCACTGAATCGTTGCTTCAAAATACCAGATAGGTTTACATGCAATGCCCATTTTATGCAAGTTATCTATACGTCAAACAATTTCATCACCACCCCCCCCCCCTCCAGTCTGACATATACGGGTGTGAGCTTTTCGGCTACGATAAACCGTTTTCTCGCTGTCCACATACTTGAAGCACTCGATGTGATTGTGCTTATAAATGTCGGTGTTGCATTGCGTCTTGAAGATAAATAACGCGGAGATGGAGACTTTCTAGAAAATAGCATAAATGTTCACAAAGAGGAACAAATAAATATTTGAATTTAATGAACTTAATACGTTTCCAGACTCCCAGTAGACCGGTGCGCAGGTAACGCTAGAGAAACTAAGTTGACCTTAGGAGCTTGACAATGATATATGTTTCGCGAAAATAGGCAGTTTTCCTCAGAGTAGCGTAGAGTGAATTATTTCATTGCTTCATTTCCTCTCCATACAATTTGCTGCAGCTTGTGCTTCGCTATCAAAAGAGAAATAAAAGCAAATGCACAGCACAATAAACTACGCTTCAAATGCAGTCGATTGTCGACAAAACACAAATTAAAGTTCCTTGGGCCACTTGTGTAGGCTAACAGAAAAAAAAAATATTATTACCCGCCTCCTGAAGGGGTTTCTAAATTATTTTTTGCCGTTTTATTGTGAGAGAGGAAAGGAGAGCGGAGCCAATGTTAGTTCTCAGGATTTGTCTTCACTGGAACTTTTGAAAACTCAACTTTATTTCCTGTTTATTTTGATTTCATGTCGTAAGCAGAGAATACCCAAGACCGATAGCGATGCGATACGCGTTCAAGCATGCAAACAGGTTTGCGCTTTATAAAGCGCTCTTTTTCTTCTCATAGACTTTTTATGCAGGTGCTGTTATATTGGAATAGATCATGGGCAAAATATTGAGCGACGATAACGTACTAGTCTCATAGAACTGTAAAATTAGAAAAGAAGAGAGGCCGGCTTACGTTTACCCAGGATAGGAAGAGGGATGACTGAACATAAACAAACTTCATGCTAGTCTTTATCATGCCACTCGGACCGTGAAATGTAATATCAAAAAAATATAACACTATAGAGAGTAAGGAAATCAGGTTTTAGGTGGGCTAAGTAATGCATATCGGAGAGAAAAAAAAGTATCGGCAGCTGTTGTGGAAGGTACTTTCCGGGTATAGGCAGTAGCATAGAGGTACTTTTAAACAAAAATATTTGCCCGATTTAAAAAAACAGAGAAAAACGCATAAAGATTAACGCGATACACCGCATTAATATTTCCCGGCCATAGAAAGCTTCTTTGCCTTGTCTTGGTCATCAGCATTTCGCTTAAATTAAAAGGAGAGGCCATGGACCGCTGCATGCAAGAGGCCGCAGCGGTCATATGATGATATCCCTTTAATTACACATTTTTGCTGGCGGCCGTAATTCAAGACACCTAGATTCATTGAAAGTAAGACGCTAAGATCACGCTTGCACGGGGACTTCCTCGCTGCCCTCATTACATTATAATTAAAGGCGCAACTCTAAAGGTGGGGATAGTAATACGCCACTTCGTCAGTGCCAAGACAGCTGCTATGGTAAGCGCGGAGTTTGCTTAGGCAAAAAACGAAATATGAGACGTGGCAGTTTTTTTCAATGTGCATTTATTGTAAATGTTTCGCATTTATTTTCCTCTTCCCCCGTAAAAAAATTTCACTCATGTATAATGGCCAGCGAGTTTCGATGGTTTCACAGTTCAAAGCGAGCGTTCCAATTTCAAAGCATCATTTTTGGAAAAGCTACATTAATCAAATATTACATATTTAAAATATAGCTCTACTAAATATCTTATCGAGTATGAGTAACACGATACATTATTAAGAAAACTTAATTGATGCCAAGTAAAAGCTACTGCATACAAAGAGTGAATATTCACCTTGCGTCCTGATTGCCTTGTACATTAGTATACGGAGTCAATCCAGATGTAATGTAATAAAAAAAAAAACACTTATGTTGGAAGCCATTTTGTGACTTTATTGATCAGTACAGTCGAAAATATAAAAATAAGCTTTTGTTTTAAAATGAACACTGCTTGTTTTAATTCTAAAGATCTCGTTTAGAATTTCTGAAGTTAAGCATGTTGAAAGACGTCCGTCTTTGGGGCAACGTTTAAAGAACGCCCCAGCTCTACGCGTAATGTACACAACGTTAGTATTACCGTTGCAAACTCACCTTGCCTCTCGCCTCTATGCAGTAGTTTGTACTGAACTGTTACTGAAACACAGGTTCTCTATTACCGGTCGCTGTAAGATACGAAAGGAAACCGTTTACTGAGCCCAGCAAAGCCTATCCGTTAATTGCGTGCTGCCCCTAATACAGCACTCCTGGACAACCTGCAGCACATATAGCCTGCTCCATCAGGCGTGCCTTTTTTCAGAAGCTCGTGAAAAACTTCAAAGCTAAAATAAACTGTTACCGAGACCTTTCCTTGCGCTATGTCAATGAGTTTAAAGTTGTTCCAGCTCACAAGCAAGCATTTCAACTCTTATGTTTGAAACCAATCTACAGTTTGTTTGGTGGAAAGGGGGGGGGGGGGGGTTATGGGTGAGTTTTACCGAGTTAAAAATCAGTTGTGAAACAAACTGCTACTGTATTTTTCTCTAATGTTTGCGATTCGTACTTAGGCGAGAACACTGGCTAGCGTTTGTATCAGACACGTTTTAAAGGTATGAAACGCGGAGAATTGAATATCTAATCATGCTGTCGTGCAGAATCTATCATGAAGCAATAGACGATGCAAAGAGTATTTGAAATTACTGGCGGCCGTCTTGCGAAAGAGAAAAGAGAGTTGGGGACATAAGCTACACCGCAGTTCCTTTTTGTAGTTCTGTTTTTCTGTTCTCCGTTCCTAGGACTTTTCCGAGCTTCGTCAACATGCCCCGAGATTCGTATTTCATAGTTGCTGTGAATATGTTTAATTGCTAAGTTTGTTTTACTCAAGTGAACTGTTGCATGAAACGCTTTATGCATATTTATTCCTGCGGTTTTGAATTGTGAAGCACCTCCATTAAATATTTAGGCGATATTTGTTGTCGCTGGGCATAAAAGGGTATCTAATGAAGGCTGAAGGAATAACTAAATGATGAAAAAAAAAATATGTTTTGTGATTTTATGAACTCCAAGAGTGAGTGAGTATAGACAATATATGAACCGAGATATCACAATGAGAGATCTGCTTCCTCAAGATGGCGGATTCTCGTAAGTTTCATTGCTGGGCAGCCCACAGCAAGTGGCAAATCTTGGATTCAGTATTTAGTAGCAGTAGTAGTAATAATAATAATAATAATAATAATAATAATAATAATAATAATAATAATAATAATAATAATAATAATAATAATAATAATAATAATAATTGGTTGAAAAAAAAAGAAAGGCGCACTATCGCCACAGTAGTTTTGTGGACACCTGAACAAATAAAATTGGTTCACAGGAAGGGCGCAGTAACTGTCACACTTGCTCTGTGGACACCCGAACCGCGCCGTAAGGGAAGGAAGGAAGGTGGGAAAGAAAGTGGAAAGAGAGAAAGAGGAGCCGTAGTGGAGGGCTACGGAGTAATTTCGACCACCTGGGGATCTTTAACGTGCGCTGACATCGCACAGCACACGGACGCCACTTCGTTTCGCCTCCATCGAAACGCAGCCGCCGCGGTCGGGTTCGAACCCGGGAACTCCGGCACAGTAGTCGGGCGTCTTACCACTGCACCACCTCGGCGGGGCACACCTGAACCGCGTATTTCAAATTTTCGTGTCGCATACACTTGGTGGGGATATAAATGCCGGAAATGAGCCCACGTTCCAACCACATGCAGGAGTGAGGATGCGTGAAAGGGTTAGCGCACTCGAATAGATAAGATCACATGTGTGGCGCAGGTGTTCCTTTTATTTTCCGAAGTTTCGGCTCTGCCTAGGTTCCATGTTCAGTCAACGGGGGTGGACGGGAGAGCAAGGGAAGAAGAGAGTTTCCTTCGGTCTCGGATTGCATGGTAGCACGAGGCTGCCAGTTATGTAGGAAAGGTTACATAATGAGCCCGTTTATTATTTGATCACGTCTAGTGAATTATACTCTTTCTTTCCATATGCAACTAAAACAGTTATCTCTTTTTGACTCCCAAACTGCTTACTTTCGGTGTCCTGTGTGACGACACTAGCTGCTCGTTTAAGATACAGAACTGCGGCATCCAGTAAAGCCTAAATGTATTCATAGATTAATCAACTTCATTTGTCCTTAACTGTTGGCAATGCTTTTTTTTTATTTGAAAAATAATGCATTAAAATAAACAAAGAAAATATAGTTTAGAAATTGTCCTCGCGTGCAGGAGAATTTTCTGTCATTATATTTAAAGACAGCGTAAGTGTTAAACAGGCGTTATTTTTTTGCACAAGATAGAGAGACGAAGGAATACTCAAAATGAATGGTAATTTTCATTGCCTATGTTATTTGCCATGTACCTCATTCATAATGCTTGCTAACATTGACCCGTTTTCAAGCGAACAAACAGCCACTGACAGCAAGGAAAGCATAGGGCATTCTTTTGTGTTAATCATTCTGAAATATAAAGTAATCATGGGTATAATTCATTAGAAATTATAATAAAAAATAACCAAAAACCACCAGCGGGATTGATTCTGCACATGGTTCGGTGAAAATAAGTCAGGATAAAGTTGGTTGCAATTTCGAATTTTTTCTTCGGATTTCTAGTCAATTGCTTTCTACTTCCTAAACATTTGTTTTTGGGGCTCTGAATTCGTAGTGTACCGTACGCTGCAGTACGCTGCTGTTTTTTAAACTAAGAGTGTTAGTATGCCCATGTCGAAAAAATTGTTCTTCTGCAGCGTGGGCCGCTTGAAGCCGCACAGCCTTTGGCAGTTATGTATGTTAACAGTTGAAAAACACCGGGCCCCAGCAATCCCCCCCCCCTCCCGCCACCTACAGTTGTCGCCTGTCAGACATGAAACGTTACGAGCATTCCCCTGGCAGTTGGTAGATGACAGGCTTAGTTCAGGACAGAACACTGTTTTTTTTTTAACACCTCCCAGCTCCCTGGTGGGATGCGTCTTCAGCTGCACGTGCCACAAAAACCTTATTAATTTTTGCTTATATATATAACAGGATGTTTCACATCCGCGCTAGGGCTGAGGATGGCGCTGGTGCACTCTCACATGTATAAACCGGTTAGGGAGCATATATACCCAAGCAAGCGGAGGGAGGGACAGCCGTCAATGTAGCTCAGTTGGGTTAAAAACACGCGATTTGGGCTGCGTGGTCCATTACAAATCAGCCATTTGCAGCAACACTTCCGTTCTCGGAAGCCATTCAGGAACTTCGTCTTGTGTCTTCAAACTAATTTGTCGCGTAATATTCTATCTGTGCGTGTGTGAGTGTGGAGTAATGTTCTTTATGCGTATAATCTGATAATAAATTAGGCAATAAAAGAAGGTCGATGCAGCTCAGTTGAAAGAGTACTGGACGCGACCTTAGGAGGTCGTGGGTTCGACTTCCATCATCGGCGCGCTTTTTTTCCTTCCGCTTTGCATTTAGTGTTCTTTATTCCAATAATCACCATATGACAAATTCCCGTAAATGTCAGCAGTATAAACATAAAAAAAAAGAAACCCAACGATTGCCTTGCACTCGTAGACTGTTCGCTCCTTTAAATTCTTTATTACCGAGCACCTCATTTCCCTTTCAATTGTCTGCTTAATAGCTTGCTAAGGTCTCGATTCTGGCAGTCTGGAGGTCTCATAGGTAGCGTAAGAGGGCTGTAGCCCAGCTGCCGCCCTACCTGATGATCACGTGCTAAGTGACGCTGGCGGTATAACAGGATGTTTCACACCCGCCGCTAGGGATGAGGATGGCGCTGTTGCACGCTCACATGTTTAAACCGGTTAGTGAACATATATACCCAAGCATGCGGAGGGAGGGACAGCCGTCTATGGAGCACAGTTGGAAGAGCACTGGACGCGACATTCGCAGGTCGTGGGCTCGACTCCCAGCATTGGCGGGCGCGTTGTTTTTCCTTCCGCTTTGCATTTAGTGCTCTTTATTCCAATAATCACCGTAATATATATTCCCGTAAATTTCGACAGTATAAACATAAAAAGAAACCTAACGTTTGCCTTGCACTGGTACAAGGTTCGCTCCTTTAAATTCTTTAATACTGAGCTCCCTACTTCCCGTTCGATTGTCTGCTATATATAGCTTCAAGGAATTAGGTGTCAGCAAGAGAAAGCAGATAGAGAAGAGGTTGAGATGCCAAGAGCGAGAGAAATATAACCTCTTCTCTATCTGCTTTCTCTTGCTGACACCTAATTCCTTGAAGAAGCCGGTGAATTACACTCTACTCATAAAATACTATAATGGCACTCCGTGGCCTAAGAAAGAAGACGCAGTCAAAGAGCATGTTCACTGTACAAAGCGTGCACTGCGGTTCAGTTGTAGCATATGACAAATACGACCAGCGGGGCTTCGCTCAATTTCAAAACTTTCACCAGCCAAAAGCTGAAAGCGTTGAGGTAAAAATCGGCACGAAATAACAGCAATATGCATCTACCCACCGAACAGTATTTTATGCCTTTAGTGGAATACTTTATAGGATTTTACGGCCGAAATCATGGCAAAAATATTCTTTTTTTTTTTTTGGCTAAAACTATATATTAAACCACTAACAGCGGAGAGGTCTTTCAGCGAGATATTTGAACAAAATAAAAATCACCGAAATTAAATGGTTATTTTTTGTAAAACATCTATTCAGACTGACTTTCGCGCTCGTGTGAACAATGCAAAGGGCTTTTACGTGAATGCAAACAGTTTTTCCCAAACATATTGAGAAAATGCAAGTAATGAGCGACACATTTCAAGGTTGTAATTGAAGAGGTTATACTACAACCTCTGGTACATTAGACATTAAGTACCCCAATACATAAACGGAGAGCGATATCCCTATGTTACAACTCTAGTTCACTGCCTTTATATTTTAGCCAAACTGTAACCAAGGTAATACGACAGCAGACTACTAAAAACTGTGCTTACTCCGGAAAATGTAAAACTGACGCTCGAAAATTATTACGCCTCGAATTTTTAAGCACTAGACCTACTACAAGGTTGTATTCTTTTCCATCATGCCCTCGCAGACTTCGCACTGGAGGCTTTTTTTTTTCCCTGATCACAAGCCAACTTTGAAAGCAAGAACCCTTATTGAGAAAAGCCTATATAATCTGCTGTCGAGCTGAACAGTTTATTGGTTGCCAGGGTAGGGGCTCGGACAAAATGCTCGAAGGAGGAATTCTCAGTGCTTATGAGAACCTATACACCATAAAGTCATATAAGAGGTGAAGCATTTGTGATGGGTGGTATGCCAATTAATCAGGCGTAAATGGAGGTACTTTTACCGTGGTCTGCTAGGAGACGAACTTGAAGCTCTTTATACCGCGTAATGACTTCCACGAAACATATAAAAGATATAATGCCACGCGTCATAAACAATATGTATTGAAGCACAGGTTGGTGAAAGGCCGGTACAATACGCATGGTTAACGCGATCTATATAATCTAACTAGTGCTTAAAACCGTTTCGCTTTCTGTAAACGGGGCATTAGCAGCTGCTCTACAAAAGACGTAAAGAGGCTCGTGTTGCGGCATTGGGTCTAATACACAGAAACCCCCGACGTTATCCAGTAGAAGTGGGAATCTTGGAATCAAGATGCTTTCTTGCTCCAAAGAAGACTCAAAAGGACAGGGAGCCCGAAAACTACGTTCTTCTCACGTACACTAATTTTTTATGTTCTGTAGTTAGTTTGCTAACTATCTACATTATCACAATAACGTTCAAGCAGATTCACATCAGAAGCTTAGACCGTAACCATAACTCGAGCCACTAGTGCAACAAGCTGGACGCATCTAGATCTGGGAGATCTTGGAAGTAAAGCAGGGCACGCTCACTCGTTACAAAAAAGTAACATGTACTAGCACGCACGATCATACCGCACCGGAAATTAAGCTACAGGAGAGGGAGCGGTCAGCGCGCGAGAAAGGTTCCGGCGGAAGTTGAAGGCGCACAAAGGTCATATTGTCGCTAAGATTTTCTTAGACGCGACATGGAATTCCAATTTTCTCAGTTTTATACATTACATAAGAACGAGCCAACTGCACAAGCGATCGCCAGAACATCCCCTTCATCCACCCTTCTCACGCCTCCGCGAAACACACAGATACTTGTTTTTTCATACTTTTTGGCACAATGCTTTAGGTGTTCGTAGGCAGCGTACGTGCCGTGTGTAGTGCTGGTCAGCTTTTCTGGCTCAAGCTCTTTACCGAGCTGTGTTTTGTGACGAAGCGGGGAACCACTGGCCATCTGATTTTGTAAGGGGCTTAGCGGTTTTTATTTTTCTGAAAGAGACTGCACAACCAGCAAGGCCATCTGACTCATATGGCTTTCGCTCGATATTTGCCGCTTCTGCATGCCCCGCTACTCTGCCCGATGATGTTGTGTGGACCAGAGTTGTTGCAGCATTCAGGAAAGCAAGGTTTCAGAGGCTACACAGGCAACTTCCGTCACATTGTACGCTGCTTTGCGTTATATCGACTTCTTTTTCTTGCTCCACACCAGCATGTTGGGTACAGTAGACACAGAATCCCCACTTTGCATGGAAGAAAACCCTGCATTTCTAAGTCACTGCAATCTGCCCATAAAAACTGACGGATGCCTAGTTCTCCTATGTTTATTCGCCCAATTCTTTGCAATACTACCAAATAAAATGTGCGTTACGTTTCGCTCAACTTTGAATAAACAAGGATTTATCTTTAGTGCTCTGTGATCAGAAAAGCTCTCCATCTATTTCAGAAAGGTGAAATAAAGTTTTTCCGTCTTATATTAAACTTCTGGTGAATACTCTTCTGCAGCATCCTTACTAGTAACAGGACATGACTCGTGGCTTCACGAATGTAGAGATAGAAAAACTGCACCAAAATGACCAGCAGTCTTAGCTCGTTCTTTGTTTCAGCCAGCAGAGTGCTATAGCTAGCAACTATGTGATACAAAAATAACAGAAGAAAACTGCTGTCCACCAGCAGAATCCGTCAAGCATTTGCCTGAAGAGAAGTCAATCTGTTTCCATCTCTACATATCTATAAATGAAGGCATAAGACGATAATCTTCTTCCAAGAAATAGTTAGGCCTCTCCTAATGCTTTCATGCAAAAGGAAAGGTTATATTTCTCTTTCTCTCTTCATGTTTCCACCTGACAGTCTTGGCAGGTGGTTCCTCGTGATCGACCGGAGTAAGTGACAGGCGGCAGAGGATTTCACAGGGGAGGGTGAATCCGCCAGCGGGTGGTTAAATAAGCGGCTAAAAAGCATTGCAGCTGTTCATTTGATATTTTAGTTGATGTAAAACGCGTACACACTTTATACGTGGTTTATGCGGTAATGAGGAGTATATTGATCATTCATATATCCTAGATATTGGCCTTTTCAAATTCTTCCATGTAAAAGGAATGGTATCATTTCTCTCTCAATGTTTCCACCTGTTATCTGTGGCAGGTGGCTCTTTCGTGATCGACCGGAGTTTGTGACAGGTGGCACAGAATTTAGACACAGCGGAAAGTTTCCCCCTTCATTGTACTCCTAATCCTTTTCACTGCATTTTGAGGATTTGTCACATTGTGGATGCTACTACCACTACTATCGCTTAAAGCTTGCAGTGATTACAAGCTCTAAGACATTGTATCTGCTGGGCGTAGGGCCAGGGAGCACGGATACTTGGAATCTACTGCGGAAGGAGCTCTAGGCGGCAAGCAATAAAAGTGGCAGTACACATTGTGCCAGAACTTGGTTTATTTTGGTTTGTGGGGTTGAACGTGCCAAAGCGACACAGGCTATGAGAGGCTATATCCAGAACTTGGATATCTCTTATTAGCTTGGACTACTATGCAGCTTTATCGCTTTGCACTTGAGTTAAAAAGAGTAGAAAAAATGTTCAATGAGGCACTTATGTATTAGTTATGGAACCGTCTCGTAGCATCTTCGTTACATCGTTCATTTTGTCCTTTCAAAGACAGAGTGCCTGGAGAGAGGTTCTACGGTGCGTTCATTAAATATCAGAGGGGTCGTTTCATCAAGCTAGTAAGCTATTCCAGGATGCAGTTTATAATCCTTTGAAGGTCCATTTCTGAAATCACTATTTAGTGTGGATAAGTGAAGTGGAAAACTCAAGATTGATTTGCTTCCATTGTACTCGTCTATAGCATCACTATGCTTAAGTCCCAACTGAATCCTGCTTACTAGCGTTATCAAACATTTACAATAGCAAAATATAACGTGCTTAATTTAGAAATACTTTTGCATTGTACCTGATGGACATATCCGCCTGTAAAAACAGCGAGCTGCCAACTTCCGCTAGAATAAAATAACACCATGCATCTATCTGTCTACATTCAACGCAATGTTCGTGTGTGTGTGCGTGTGTGCGTGTGTGTGTGTGTGTGTGTGTGTGTGTGTGTGTGTGTGTGTGTGTGTGTGTGTGTGTGTGTGTGTGTGTGTGTGTGTGTGTGTGTGTGTGTGTGTGTGTGTGTGTGTGTGTGTGTGTGTGTGTGTGTGTGTGTGTGTGTGTGTGTGTGTGTGTGTGTGTGTGTGTGTGTGTGTGTGTGTGTGTGTGTGTGTGTGTGTGTGTGTGTGTGTGTGTGTGTGTGTGTGTGTGTGTGTGTGTGTGTGTGTTAATTGTGGACAGTTCAATGTAGCAATGGCAAAATAACAATGCGAAAAAACCCTGCAGGAATACAAGCAAACATAGGGCCGGTGCTGGTCCTGGCGTATGTTCCTACGTCCGCGATTGTTCGCGCTGTTTTTTTGCCACTTAGCCATAAACCAGCTAGCCCTGGCAAAAGATTTTATTCAGTGTAGAATGGGGGGGGGGGGAGGGGTGAAATTCAGAATGCCACACCCACCAGCGATATCCTCAGATATTAAGAAGTGTAGCTTTCCTTTATTTATAATCCTAATTCTCTTTCTCACTGGGCAGCAAAGATACACACTGATAAAATTTAGGTGACATTGTATCTCCTCCTTCATGTGTAACACGCCACGGTGTTAATGGTGCTCGTCTGCCGCTCTTATGGAGTATACTTATTGGCGTGTCTGTCGTGCTACTCAGAGTTTAAGCATCAATACTTTAATTGTATGCCTCTATTTTTCACAAATGCCCTTTAGCAAGCAGCTGTTATTAAGCTACCGCGTTCTGTGAAAACCACCAAACGCAGATACTCCCCCCATCCCTTTAAAGAAAAAAAAATGTGAAGGGTTCAACGCTGCTTAACCGAATGTAGAACCCAAGCATTAGTTGCGGGTGACCGAGCGGTATTCTTCCTCTTCGGCTTCTTCGTCTCCATGTTATTCTTTGCCTTCTTCTTCTTCTCCTTCGTCTTCATCGTGTTCTTCTTCTCGTAGCTACGCGCCTTCACAACATAGCTGCGGCCACCCAAGGTCTTGAAAACTTATCGCGGTGTTGCTTACGCTACAAAAGCCTAAAGATCGTTCCTAGGCCTACCGTTCCTGGCTGGGAATCCAAGGTTCCCGAAGGGTTGATTCCTATTTCAAATTCTCTCTCGAGGCAGCTAGCCGAGTTGGCTGGTTGTCAACTTGGTCATATTCATGTTTTCTTGTGATGTGACATAGCTTGCAGACCAATCAGTGCTCCGCCATATTTCATTTTTATTTCATTTTTATTTCCTTAAAGACACCTTTTAAGGGCAATACATAAGGGGTGGATACAAATTTTGGATGCGATGGTACAAAGTCATGTGTTATGATGATAAATAGCTGTAGGCTTTTCGTGCGAAGATTATTGGACAGGTAGTTGTTGCAATCTCCGGGAAGTCCATTCCAGTCCGCAGCAGCGCGTGAAAGAAATAAGTTTGCGAAGGGGACGGTTCGTGCACGTGGACGGCTGATCTGGAGATGGTGGAGAGTGAGGTGAGATATGCGTGCCGGTGGGACCAAATAGGGTGCAGTTTGTACATGGCTGTAAAAAAACTTGTGAAATAGTGAAAGACTTACTATGCGGCGGCGTACCTCGAGTGGCTGTAAACCTAAAGGGGATTTCAGATATGATACACTACTGCTGTAATGATATGACGAATGAATAAGCCTGGCGGCGCGGTTCTGAAAACGTTCTAGTGCATTGCTGAGGTAAGCTTGATGTGGGTGCCAAATGGGTGATGCATATTCTAGTTTTGATTTCACAAGTGATCCGTAAGCTAGTAACTTGACGTGCACGGGAGCATCGCGAAGATGACCTCTTAGAAAACCAAGGGATTTGTTAGCTGAAGAAATGATGTTAGTTATATGAGTTTTCCAGGACAAATCAGCATACAGAGTTACGCCTAAATATTTGTATGATAGCACTGGTAGCATGGGAACAGAGGCAATTAGTTGCGGCGGCGATGACAAGACAGTACATTGCATTTGTGAGGGTTTAGTGTACCATTTGTCACGTTTCACACCAATCCTGAATCTTGTTAAGGCCGTTTTGGAGGTATAATTTATCAGTGGTGTTATTAACTGTTTGATAAAGAACGCAATCACCTGTCATCTACACCTGCCACATGCAGGCTTGTGATTTTTTCCTCACAACGCCGGTATCAGAGCTGATGCCAGATTTTCTACAGAATGTCCGGGCGTTCAAGGCTATACGGTAAAATAAATTATTGAGATCGTGCGGGGGAGCTTCCACAGATTTGAAGAAAACCATAAGACATTGAAAAGTTGTTGCTTATATCAAACTAGGTAAGCTACGCAGCGCGATGCATAGGCATTGAAATTTTTCAGTTTTAGTTTAGCCATGCCTGTGAGATGTCTCAGATAGTTCCTGCTATAAGGGGACGACATGTCACCTACTCTTGCAGAACCAGGCAACCGTTGCGTGTGTCGACGCAGTAGCAGGTGGCTTTCTTAGACTCTTCACTCCGCATTGTTATGCTCGCTACGGTAGCATTTACACCTAATGGTCATTTACCAAGTACTTCTATGCTCAGCATCATCTGTGAGAAATGTTCCGCCAATACATTGGTACGCTCATCGATAAACTGTTCATAAATCTTCGCCCAGTGGCCGGATCAATAATAGCCTGTGATTTCGTACCCAGACATATAACGATGAGTGTTTCCTCGGAACGGGGATGGGTGGACTAAGAACGAACAAGGAGGGCACGAGAGAGCGCGGGAATGACATGAGCCACGGACTTCGCCGCTCGGTGGAATTGATTTTCAAACGAAGTCGTGCAGATGAAGCAGCAGTTTTCTCTGAGAATTTCTCGTGAGTCTCACCTTAATATTTAGTTTTTTCGATTTAATATTCTCCTGAGCTATATATTGCCCTGGGATGTGTCGCGCAGAACTAGATCTGTACACAAAAAAATGGCGCATGTATTCAGTATTTTGCAAGACCACCGAATGAGAAGTCACTGCTGGGCTAATTTTTCAAGATCCCTAGCTGCACTTCTCTAGCTGTCTTCCAGGCCCACAGTCTGCACGGAGGAGGCGGCCTTGAAAGTTTGGGAAAACTACGCTGTAGGAAAATATTAACGCGATTTTAAAGGTTTAAGGTATGCACGGCATGGTGACCAATCTGAAAAACTTAATGACAACGCAACATTTCGTGTTTTATGCACTTGACAATATTGCCACACTGCTGTTCTTCTTTCGGCGCCACCAGGTGGCCGAGCTATGTCTTGGTACGCGGCTGAGCGCCGTCGTCTTCCCTCTGGAGCTTCGCCTTATTAAAACGACCAGCTTGGTTGTTCTGCATCTTGCCATGTTTCTCGATGACGATATATTGCAGTATGTCTCCGGTCTAACTGTTTGTCGGTGTACTCCAACCTTAGCGGAAATCAAGATTGTTAGCAGAATAATAGGAGTGAATATTTAGCGCTTATTTGCCTGGAGGAAATAAATACGGCAACAATTTAACTCGTGCAATCAATCGCTGCACCGTATATACTTGTACCTACCGTAATGTCACAGTCTTGGATACATCAGGTATCATTCTTGCTCTCACTATTTACGACAGGCCGGGCTCTGTGAAGGAGAACAAAAAATAATTTCTTGCTCCAAATGTAACCACGTGGCAATGTGAGAGATCCTAGAGGGAGGAAGAAGTCACTATTCACCGCAAACTTACCATTTGCCACCTGATTTTTAAAATAGCATTGATTACGTCATGAACGTAGAAATCGACATCGACATGCTGTTTATCTTCGCGGCAAATCAATTACGGTGAGTTGTAATTATCCGTTCGCACTGTACATGTGAAGAAAATGATCCATAAACGTGATCCGAAAGTTTGACTGAAGGAATATTCATTGATTGCTATAAGGAGATTGATTGATTATTAATTCATTAATAAAGTACATTTTCAACACAAGTGAAGGTGTAAATTTCCTGTATGGTTTTCTACGCTCGAAATACTGCATAGTGCACACGTTATTTTAGGAAAAAGCGTTCAGTTGGGCAGACTCTAAAAGAAGCCATTCCTTCATTTAAACCTTGCCAAAGTATATAACAACGCAATTTTATTTTACCTCGAAATTTTTAGCCATTTATAAAAACAATATTATGAATACATTTTTATCAAACTAGAATAAATAGTATTTGGAATGAGCAGAAGAGAAATAAAGAGCGCAAAATTTCTTGTCTCTTGCTCGGTTGTCCAACCAAAGTTATGGCAGGCAGATAAATTATTACGGGCCCAGTACACGTTCATATACCTTACCTGGAGAGAGTATTCTTGCCAGGAACTATGGGCACATTCTAATCAAAGGTACATTTTTTTTATGAACCGGTTGATCGATCTTAATTCGCAGTGGAGCTTTATTTTACATTGTATCTCTTTCTGCAACATTCACACAACGTTCACACAACAAAAACGAACATAACAAACGCTTTGTATAAGTGACCAAACTTTCAATACGTGTTGTCTCAGCTGTGGAGAAAGGTATTCGCAGAAATTGGCGATGAAAAATATGCTGCTGAGTGCAAGAAAATCAACATCAAGTTTAATCAGCTGTATCGCCGCTAGGTAGTACTGTAAACCTCTTTACATCTGAAAATAAATTAAAAAGTCAGGGTTTAGACCTGCTAAAAACCATGATGGAGAAAATGCGGGTAGTACTCCATATCTGCCATCATCTTCATCGCAGTTGTAATATTTTGTGGCCCCAGAAGTTGTTGGTTTATTCACCGGCACCCTTTTCCTCTCATAGGCGCCGTCAATATGATGGGATACTTCACCCTAACGGAAAAATGACTTCAGATGTACGCTGTGTTCCCAAAATCACGCGCAGCAGCAGCTTAGCATATCAAGCCTATACACGACCGACTGCGCCACAACCGCCCGTACTAATCCTAACTACGCGCAGGGCGCCAAGTAGCCGGCCACAACCGACACAGAAAGGCGTATCAGCAAAGCAGAGCTCTAGAGCACATCTTAGACATAATAGTTCGTCATTATAATTCTAGCATTTTGTGTGAATTTAGAAAACAATTGGCTAGAAAATGTGCAAAATAAAAGTTTATTGTAGCCAAAAGGTAGCCAGGGAGCTACCCTGAAGAGAAGCAAGAGAATTTGAAAGTGCTTAAGACATTCTGAAGGCACAAAGTGCTTTAGTACACCACGAAGCTTTTATGGCACGCCGACGGCTGGTTGTTGTTAATGTTTTTTCCCCTTAGTAATAACGCTTGAAGGCTGGCGGCTTTTCACCTGCAAGGTCTGCAGATATCAAACGAAAAGTGTTCACTAGTTGCATTTACACGCCAGAAAATGTCACCTTACACCGTACGCACTGATGGTAAAGCAATATCCTATGAAAGAAATCATCGCTTTCTAGGAATGATCATCCACCGAAATGTTTCGTGGACTCCCATATTTCATTCATAAAAAAAGAGGCTGACAGCGAGTGCTCACGTATCTGCCTTTATTAGGGGAAAGTCATGGTAAGCGTCAGTGCGGCCGATGCTCCTGCTGTACAATGACTTAATCATGGGATTCCTTCGGTACAGCTTACTTGCACTTGGAAATATCAGGAAAACTAACTTAAGAATTCTACAGAGCGTTCAAAATCAAGCTCTGCGAACCTGTCTGGGTTTGCCAAAATGTGCGTCTACGGCTGCTACAATATAATAATTAACCAGCAGCATCTCATCCCTACCTAGGTAAAGCTGACACCCTTAGGGCACATTTCCGACTCATCTCACAGGTTTCTTCTCATCTTTTGGCTAGTCGTCCTGTTACCAGGCCGCATACTCCGCCTACAGAAATCGTTGCTGCACATCGCGCTGTTCTGCAATCCAAGTTTACACCCGCCTCTAGACCTTCCTCTCCACATTGGAGCCAGTGTATCCATCCAGTGTATTTCTCGCTATACCTGGCATCAGGAAGAAGGTCGGGCCATTGCCGACAGAAATAAAACAAGTAACTGTCGAATATTTTCAGCACCATGCAAGTCGTTCGCACGTCTAAAACGACTGCTTAGTGATTGCCGTGAGTTCTTCGGGCACCATGGTCATCCCTGCTAAGACTACCGAAATAAAATGTAAGACAATTCACCGGACTTCTTCGACAGCCGCAGACCTGACCGCTTTTCGTGTCGCAATTAGGCATGTCAGTCAGCAGAGCCCCCAGCAGTGGTCTATTTTCACAGATTCCAAAGCAGCCCTGAAAGCCTTACAAGCGGCTTTTCGCCGTGCAGCCCATGAACAACTCATCGCGGAAATACGAGAACTTCATCACTATGTCATAAATTAAGGACATGACATCATCTACCAATGGCTTCCAGGACCCAGCGCAGCGGGGTAGCGGGCAATCTCCGTGCGGACGAGATCGCGCGAACAGCCCACCAAGACAGCGCTTATGTGTTGATCTCGTTTTCCAGGGCAGACGCAGCGGTCAGGCTTTGTGCACTTGCGCGGGAGGACATGCTCGTCTTGTGGATTTCTGTCCAGTTTGAGAACTGCTGTTTGAAATTCCTGGACCCTGACCTGAAGTTTCGGCTTCCACTCGGGTTATCCTGATGTGAAGAAAGTTTGCTGTGCCATCTGTGCGTTAGTGTAGCGCTTACGAACTCTTATTCTTCTGTGAAAGATGTGGCGAATAGCCCTGTTTGTGCAACCTGCGGGTGCGGCGAGACAATAGGCCACATTCTTTCTCAGTGCCCCATATACAGTGCGGAAAGACAGTGTTTCTGCCGTGCGCTCGAGCGTCTAGATGGCAGCCCACTGACTGAATTCAAGATTTCAGGCCCCTGATCACGGCGACGGTCGGCGGTGAAGGCGTCCCAGGCACTTCTCCGCTTCAAGAAAACCACGGGTCTGATCTATAGACTGTGAGGTAATGTGATGTGACGCAATATGGCTACGATGTGACTATACAGACTTCACTCATCCCTCTCCTGCCCGTCACTTTCATATCTGTTCACCCCCTTATCCCGGGGTCGGGTTTATTTTAGCTGTTTATTTTAGCTGTTAACCTCCCTGCCGGTTTATTTTAGCTGTTAACCTCCCTGCTTTTCCTCCTCCTCCTCCTCCTGGCTGCATTTGGTTTTGTTTTGTACCATCCAACTCCATTTTGTACCTTAGCTGTAGGCAAAAGCATGCAAAGCTAGAAGCGAGAATAACGTTTCGAGCAGTGAGTGCCACCTTACGCAAATACACGTCTCCTGATTCAAAAACAACACTCGACCGCGATGTTATGTATGTAGTTACAGACGCCTTTCAGAAACACGCCGCGTCTCTTGATGTCAGTGGCAGCTAAGCGATTGCGTCATCTAAAATTATAGCTTGTGTACTTTTTATATAGTTTGTTGGAATAGACGGGTGTAAGTAACAAGCATACTTCACGGAGCAGGTCTGGTAGAAGAAGCACACAAAAGCAAAACAAAGTCCACATCTTCAAAGTACCTTTTAGTGAGCCGTTTGTTTTCATTATGCGCTTTTATAGTTACACCTTTTAATGGGTTTTCTCAGGTTTTATCGTTTTTAAATAAGTTATTTCTAGATATTCCTCCCCTTTTATGATATGGAGCTCCGCGTTAAGGATTGCGATGTTTTCGATGGCGATGCGCAATCAATTATTTAAGAACAGGTTGATAGCAAGTGAACAATAGTGATAGATACTCCCCGTACAAAATACAAACCAAGGCTTTTATTGCCTGCTTTGTGCACGAGTACTTATCACTTCTGAGTGCATTGAACAGTGCATCTACTGAACGCATTGGTCGCAGAGTCGATGTTATAAATTTATTCCAATATTTTATGTCTGAGGTAATCATTGCCTCATCTGATCACATATAATAGGCCTTCTCTGGTACTGCCTAAGGAAAATGTTGCTTATGAGCGCTGATGCCATCCTTCATCATTTGTTGCAAAATGTTTTGATCTGGATTTTACAAACAGCGGCGGAAGTTCTTACAAGATAGTAATATCAGAAACTGCAAGCCATTTCTTGGAAAATATCTCTCTATGTTGCCCGCGTACGCGCAATAACTTCCACTACACTTCTAAAGACCATATTGTTGGTTACAATATCCTTTGTACAAAGTGAACAAAAATTTTTGTGAGCTTTGCGATACCAAAACAATCTACTACGTTTATTAGAGTTCATTTACACTGTATATTCGCTCTTGAATCCAGCTTTATACACCGAGAACGTTTGTTTCTTTTACGAACGTTGAACGCATTGTATGAAGAAAACATTCTAGATCTATTTTATCTCACAGTTTATGCTTATACCATTTGTCTTTTCGAGTATTGCAGTTTGGTGGATACTTCAAGTTGACAATGCATTTGCTTTCTTTCTGGCTTGCTTTCCATTTGCTGTCTAGCATAGTAAAAAAAAACTATTTCTTGCTGGATAATTTTTACAATAAATTACTATTTCTGCAGTTATGTAGAGCCTGCAAAATGTTTTCTGAGAAGACGATTTTCAAATACATGTTTTCTTTATTATTATGGTACCAAATGATGCTGTTTACTCAATTTCTGACTAGAACGACTCTCAAGGCAATGTGGGACGGGGTTTTGTTATTTTTCATGCCCTTGTGGGATAAACACTTGATTTCAAAGAACATGTGTGCAGAAAAGTCAACTAACTTTGAGGCCGCTCCCTGGCACGTTGAAGTACTGCAAAATAAATTAAAGTTACACGTTATACCTAGCCGCGAGTATGCTCTTGGAGAGACTACAAATATATTTTGTCAAGACGGCTAATAGCTTTCCTTTCATGAACGTTGGGTTTCAATTCATTCTGCTTAGTGTAGTGCTTGATCTGGAGCTATCGTGTTATCAGGCCCGGTAATACGAGATCCTACAATAGAGTCGACCCTGACATATCTGGTAAAAACAGTGCTCGCCACGTAACTCAGTTCCAACGTCTGCATAAAGTAAACACCCAGTGCACCTGATGAGGCAGTTGCCACCTTTCCATCCTGATAGTAAATACACTGCTGTAAAATTAGGTGAACTTGTCTCTTTGTTTTCGAATCTTGGAACACTGCCATGTCAAAGGTAGTTTTCATGCATTTGGGGAAGACTGTGATGCACACTTCTGACATTCTAAGGACGCCTCAAATATTATGGTAAAAATATATTTGCTTGGATGGTAGCACAAGCCATTCTGTAATCACCTTCCATAGAAAAAGTAAGACAGCAGGTCATAGACTGCAGGCCATAGACTGCACAGGCCATCCAAGGGTCCTCATTGGAAGTTATTGCTGTTATGTTAGAATTGGCAGATGGGAGGAGATAAAGAACAGCGCACCAGGAATGCATACATACAGAAAGGACAAGAGCTGAGACACTGCAATGGCGCAAAGTTGAGGGTAAGCATGGAGGGCTGGTTGGAAAAACAACTCAACCCTCTTTTGTGCTCCTCGTCTTAGTACAGTCCCAAGACAAAGGTAGTTTTTAATGAACTGGAGGTTATCAGCACAAGTTTCCGACCCCTCTAGAGCCGTCTCGAATGTCCCGAAGCTATACTGCATTGAAACTCAAAGAATGCGCAAGGTTAACTTGATCACTTTAACTAATGATGACCGCTAGAATACAACAGCAGGGAGAACACGGGTGATTCACAACATGACGTTGTATAGCCGATGTCATACATTCATTCTGCAGCTTGGATATTATTGCATCGCATTCTCAATTTGATATGAAGGCGCTGGATGTGGAAGCTAAAATAGAAGGAATCTGTGCTGCAGTGATGTGAATAAAATGCATAATGGTTCCTTATAGTAGCCCTTACTTGGCATAATTTTGTTAGTAGGCAACAAGAAACGTATTTTTTCCGAAGTGTGAGAAATTCATTCATATTTACCTAGGTCATATCTGGCTGTTATTCACATCAATGAAAATTCCTCAAGGCTCCATGCAAAGAAAAAAAAAGAGAGAGGGCCACTGGAAAGTGAAAATGGCAGAATCAAGGAAGGACATTTCAGTGTCGCTCCAGTGAAAATGAAGCCTACTTTTTGTACTTCTACTTATAATATTGCACGAGAAACTAAGTGAACTGTTGTAATCTTCATTAATATTTCACGCAGCGTGCGTCCACAGGCTCCTCCAGGATGCGGAGAAACGGTATCGGGGTTCTTCACACAGAGACAGCTGCAATCCCAGCTTCAGAGCGCCGCTTTATGACCGATGCCTATGAAATACCGTCAAAAGAAGAACCAATTGCTACACACAGGCACAGTTTGCGCTTCATCATGACTAGTTAATTGCACAGTACAACTGTCAGTATAATTAACTGAAATGCTCAGCAGACTGTCATCACCGCCGCAAAGCAGTGGCCGCTAGAGCCAAAACAATTATTTCAATATGTTTGCTGCGACTGACAATAGCTGGAGTGCAGTTTCATATGACTTTTCCTGTCCGAGTGAGTGCAGTCTTGTTGCACCAATGTCTCTGTGTTTCGCTTGTGGCTGCGGCCAAGAAAACGTGCACACAAAACATGTTGCTCTTTGCTTATCGCGGCAACTCCGCGTAGTGTGCGACCGTTCGCAGGCCCTTGAAGTATTGCATCAAAACTGCCGCTTGAAACAAAAAGTAGGAAAGGCAGAGCAACTGTGGGTACAGGTTGTGCGCAAGGTTATAGACGGCGAACAGTTACGCCGGTCAGAGTTAGTCAGCTTTTTGAGGCCGAGATGGAAGTAAATGGAATTAAAGTGAGCCGACTTCACAAGTGACCATGTCATATCTTTTTCACGGGCTTAATTGCTGTTTCCCATCCGTTAGGCTACACAGTTTACAAGACAACAGTGTAACTGCTCCGATTATTAATATTTGCGCTAAATAATACTGTGTTCTTAGCGGTAATTTATACGGCTGAGCGACTGACTAAAAAAGCACAGCGCTTCGCCGAAAAGAGAATATTTTTTTTAATAACGTTGTTTATTGCCTCAGTGCATAATGAAATATGCTCTAGGACTTATCTCGAAATAAAGTTGTTTACTTTGTTTCTTCTGTGCCTCTTCATCACTGCACGGCCTATGAAACCTTCCAAGGGGCAGATACAGCATGCCTATCCTAATACATGTTTACTGTGGCGGCTTGTATCTCTCCGGCTGAACCGGTCAGTCGTTTGTGGTGAAACTGCACACGGAGCTTTGATATTGCGGTACCCTTTATTTGCTCTAAGCAGGTTAGGTAATAGTGCTTAATTTGCTGCTGCTACGTACAATGCGAACCCGCAGTCTGTGCCGGTAAGGGGGTCGAAAACCACCAGCCGGCACACAATACCCCGGGTCACTCGAAAACGCTAGTACGTAGTAGCGTTGCACAGAGGAGGAGGAGGACTGAATACAGCGCCACCTTTCTAATAGGATTGTGGGGCCTGGTCTGCGCCTAGACGTGTTTTATTACGTTGAAATGTGTATCGCAGCATAATCTAGCGACAGGGATAGTTTGTGAGCAATGGCAAAGTCGGTTTGGGTCGAGAGTATGGAGAATACCTAAAACAAGTTTATTTATTTATTTATTTGCTCGTGAGCGCGTGAGCGTAGCCAATTCTCAACCGTAGCCAGAGCTACCACTGCTCACATTTGACCAACACCGTTTGAAGATCCAATTTCAGATGATTGTAAGAATATTTGCGGCATGCTCCTTGTGCTAGGCCATGCAGACTAGCATTTCCCTGCAGGATCAACCCCAAATTTTAGCTTTGCTTGCTCTGTAATTATAATTGCTCATTCGCTCGGGGAGGATAGAAGAGATTTCGTACTAGAAAAGATGTCTGGAATGAGTTTTAATCGTCGCATCATGTCAGAGAAAAAGGTAGCAGAACGAGACAAAAGTCATTACCTAACATCTCCAATCAAAAGAAAGTAGAAATTTATTGTGCGATATGGCGAATATTTCTTTCCTCTGGCTCGTACTCCACGAAACGATGCTTACATACCAACGTTGAGCTTTCAAGCATTCGCTCTTTATATTCCTATTAGTCCATCACATAACGTTTCTCAAGAAACGCAATGATTGCATCGTTGATTAGCCCCTAATTAAGACAGATAACTGTTTATGAAAAATGTATTCAACAAATACAAGAAAAGGGCTTAAAACATTTTTTAGGCGCGCATTTAAGGCCTGTCGATGCTGCGTTCCTTTCTTTTGTTTGTTTCTGTCGATGATCTGCCTGCTTGAAATCTGCTATGTCGCCACATGGCCCAACTAAAGAAAAAGATGTACTTTCAACCATTTTTCTACAGTACTACGCTTCTAACCTTCACCACTCTCTGTATGCAAGCATGCGAATTTGCACGCAGAAATAAATTATAGGAAGAGGCAGTTCCTGCATAACAGTCCCAAATAGCTGCTTCATTGTTCTCTCAGGTCACGCTGTAGCCACAGGGATAGAGAGGAGGCGCAGAGTACACACTGCTCTATTCTTTGCACCCCTCGGCACTTCCTGAACAGGACAGGCGTGGATCCTTCCTCGCAAGAAGCATGTCTTTTACTTCACACGCTTGACGGGGGCTTCCGGAGGGCATATTCCTGGACAGGAAGTAGGAATGTAGTGAAGGAAACAACGCGAATGAATTGACAAGAAGCCCAGAGGAAGCACCGGCAGAACGTGTGCCGGTGACGTCTTCCCGCGCGTTTCTTGCTTTCAGAAAAAATTCTCTGGGCTCTCTGTATCTCGGTATTCATAGTCAGCCCCAGTTTAAAAAAGGCGCTTTTTCCTTTTTGTATTGTTTTGAACAGGGACCTGTAGCGTAGATAGTCTTCTTTTATTCTGTAACTGGTGGTCTCGTTTAGTATTTTTTTTTAGCCCGCATGGCACCTTCAGCGAAGAGCGCGTCCACTGAGTCAACCTTGAAGAACGTCATATTTCTATTATTTCATCTTCTGTATGTTTGTATCTGATAGGAATATGATTTAGTATATTTCGCGCAAAGTAGAATGTTTCTTTGCAACCGGGTATAAACCGTGGAGCAGAAAAAAAATACTGGCGGGGGTAGCACTTTTGTTTCAGATGTAACCGTTTGTTATTATCATTTTTTCTGATTTATAATATTTTCTCTGCACTTTCAAATTTTTTGTGAAATACTTTGCATTGGTTGTTTTCTTCCTATTCTTTCCGCTCTGGCATAGCGTTTTACGTACAGGTCACCGTCTGGAGGACAGTGGAGTTGGAAAGAATGAAGAGTGTAGCAAGTTGCAGCGTAATGTTTTAACAGTTGAGGAATGCCACACAAAAAAAAATTTAAACGCAGTTAAAGTGCGAGAATGAACAGTAAACATTCGACCCAACAGAGATTAGAAAAAGGAGCTGAGTCGTCAAAGTGAAAGATGCGCTCAATATCTTTAACTTTTTGACAGACATCCAAATTAGAACCTTAAGGGGTATACCAACGTTGGTAATACCGAAATCTTTAACGTCTGTTTTGTGTTGGCTATAATTCACGCAAGCTTGTTCAAGCAGCACGCTTGCGTTACCGTGACCAGTGCCGAACACTTGGGAAAATTTGAGTCGTATAATGGCGCATAGTGCAAATATACTGCGCTTGCTTATACGTAACCGGTACTAAGAATGTAATCAGCAGTCACGCAACTAGGCTTAGGAGGTCTAATAGGCATCGTTGTCACACTCTTAATTATTGCTGTCTTAGGTATGCCTGATAGCGCGAATAGAAATAGAGAAGAAATCTGTTTAGTCAATGGCCGGTTGCATCGTATGAGACGTAATTGGTCAGAGAGCGTTGCGCTCACAGTGTGCTTGTAACAATAATGTCTCCCTAGGCTAGTTTAGGGCGTGGAAAGTCGAAGAAGGAACTAGTTGTTATGTTTGTTTTGCCCTATTTATTTATTTATTTATTTATTCAAAGTACGTTACAGGCCCCAGTTTTGAGCATACAGTAAGGGTGTGACAACTGTAAACCTATACAGACACCCAATCAAACAAAACTCAGGCCAATGAAAGCATGAGCGACTGCTTTTTTCTTCAAAACAAAAGCTTTACTATCCTCATCAAGCCAAGGTAATAAGCGAGGTAAATTGGGCCTCTCGACGCAAGGAGCCGGCGCTGCAAGCTTTTCCACACGTGCGGAATGCGGAATCGGTGGCGCTCGTGGCTTCTACTTCGCGCACCTGCTTCTTTTTCTTCACAAACATTAACCAATATATTCGAACCATTAAATATCCCCACAAATTGTACATTATCTGGCACAATACCACGCAGGCTTCCCATCATCTGCCTAACATTTCCCTATGCCATCACTGCGGCCCATCTGACTCGCCTATTGGGACCTTTCTTTTCGAAATGCCCTGTACACTTTCGGGTCGTCTCCACCCAACTATATTGTCCTTCAGATTTGCTGACAGACATGAAGGGAGTAAACGACAGCAGACTGTGTCTGAGCATGCTTAATCGAGGTTCGGTTTTGTAAACTAGATGTTCAGCCAGGGTGAAGCCCAGCCATTGTTTTTTTGCTATCGACCTCAATTAGTATGTGTTCGTATTAGGGGAGAGAAAATAAAATACTAATTTGGAAAACAAATAGCACCTGGATGATGGAAACCGAACCCATGACATCCGAGTGTCGTGTCCGGTGACCTTAGCAACACAGCTACAGCGAGGGCTGTGCAACCAGCGTCTATTTTATTTGGTAGTAACGTTGGCTGCCACTGAACCTTTATGTAGAGTTCAACAGCTCTATCCTCACCCTTAGCAACAGACGTGGAATATCCACAGTTGCCGCCAGTGTCACGAGGCACGTGATCGGCATGCATGGCGAAAGCTAACGAAAAGCTGCTTGCGCTGCTTATGGCTTCAAGACTGTCAGAATCGGGACCCTCTGGTAATCTTGAAGACGTGGGTAGCCATGGTTTACGTAGAGTATAATAGCACTGGACTAGTTCAAGGTTCTAAATAAATACCCTTAGGTAGTTACTTGTGATTAAAAGTACAACTTTACGCAACATCATATCATATATAAACTGCACAACATACGTTGAGCATATTTTCATTTACTAAACCTAGGTGCTAATTTTTACCGTTAATTAATTATTTGGGATACAAACCTAACATTTTGCCGGAGCGTCGTGATAATTGTTATGTACCTTAAATTGAATATAAATGCACTGAACTATCTGTAGCTCTTAATTAATCCATAAACAAATAATGAAAACGCAACTTTAAGCATTAAGTCAGATATTGTTGTATAGCTTGGGTCAAATATTGTCGCCACAAATATTCGTATCTTTCTTGTTTTGCCTAGTTGATTTAAACTGGGCAATTACGGCTGCGAAGTATTTGCCAGTAATTAGTTAAATGTGATTAAAAATTGAAAGTTATGCAGTAGCATTAAATCATATATACTTGCAGAGCCCATTTTTAAAATACTGACAGTGTGCCAGTTATAGATGTTAAATATTATTGTTAATTAGGTAAATGTAAAAATGAACTATAAACTACAGCATGAAGTGACATATTGCTGGATATGCTGATTGTAATGGAAATCGGCTAATTTTAGGTGTGAATTATGTAGAGTTATTTCAGTTCAGTTCAGTTCAGTCGTTCAGTCGTGTCCGACTCTTCGTGACCCTATGGACAATGTCACGCCACGCTTTCCGGTCTCTCACTATCTTCCTAACATCACATAACTTCATATGCAGTGCCTTGAGGATGCCATCTAACCATCGCGTTCGCTGCCTACCCCTTCTCCGGCGACCCTCAACCTTTCCCAACATCAAATCTTTCTCCAGCGACTCCTCTCTTCTCATCAGATGACCAAAGTAGCTGAGCTTTAACTTTAGAATTTGACCCTCCAATGAATGAGCAGTCCGAGTTTATGGTCGACAATATCGACTGATTTGATCTTCTGGCAGTCCAAGGAACTCTCAAGAGTCTTCGCCAGCACGACAATTCAAACGCCTCAATTCTACGGCGGTCAGCCTTTTTCACAGTCCAACTCTCGCATCCATACATCACAACTGGAAAGACCATAGCACGAGTTATATGGATCTTGGTTGGCAGACTAATGTCTCTGCTCTTCACTAGGCGGTCAAGGCTAACCATTGCTCTCTTTCCCAGAAGCAGGCGTCTCCTAATTTTATGGCTGCAGTCTCCTTCCGAGGTAATCTTCGAGCCCAAGAAGAGAAAATCTGTCACTGCTTCCACTTCTTGTCCCTTGATGCTCCAGGACTTGATAGGGCAAGACGCCATGATCTTTGTCTTTTTAATGTTCAGTTTAAGCCCAAACTTCTCACTCTCTTCTTGTACGCGCATCAGAAGTCTCTTCAGTTCCACTTCACTTTCTGCCATTAAAGTGGTATCATCCGCATATCCAAGGTAGTTGATACGTTTTCCAGCAATCTTCACTCCAGCTGAAGACTCATCCAGACCGGCCTTCCTCATGATGCACTCTGCATATAGGTTAAATAGGCAGGGCGACAGCATGCAGCCTTGCCTCACTCCTTTCTCAATCGGAACCCAACCAGTAAGACCATGCCCAGTTCTAACTGTGGCCTCTTGCCCTTTATACAGGTTCCTGAGGAGACAGATGAGGTGAATTGGAACTCCCATCTCTTGGAGAGCTTGCCACAATCTGCTGTGATCTACGCAGACAAACGCTTTCGCATAATCAATAAAGCAGAAGTAGATGGGTATCTGTAACTCTCTTGCTTTTTCCATGATCCAGCGAAGGTTGGCAATTTGGTCTCTAGTTCCTCTGCCCTTGCGAAACCCAACTTGCACGTCCGGAAGCTCCCGATCCACATACTACTGCACCCTACCTTTCAACATCATGTTGCTAGCATGCGAAATAAGCGCGATCGTGCGGTAGTTGGAACAATCTTTGGCACTGCCTTTCTTTGGAATGGGGATGGAAACTGACCTCCTCCAATCCTGTAGCCACTGCAGGGTTGTCCAAATTTTCTGACATAATGTATGCAGAATGTTAACAGCTGCATGGTTGAGGTTTTGAAGCAACTCAGCTGGAATTCCATCAATTCCGCTAGCTTTGTTCTTAGCAAGGCTGGCTAAGGTCCATTCAACTTCACTCTTCAGGATGCCCGGCTCGAGATCAGTAATCACAACCGTCTTATGTGGGGTTTGCACATTCGGGTCCTTCTTGTACTGTTCTTCTGTGTATTTTTGCCATCTCTTCTTTATCTCTGAGGCTTCAGTGAGGTCCCTGCCTCGTTTGTTCTTTATCACGCCCAGCTTAGCACAGAAGATTCCTTTGATATCTTTGATTGCCTTATACAGAGCTCTTGTGTTCCTTAATTGGCGGTTGTCCTCAACTGCTTGGCACTGTATGTTCAGGAAGGCATTATTATCTCTCCTTGCTATTTTCTGAAAATCCGCATTGAGAAACTTGTATCTTTCTCTTTCCCCAATAACTTTTGCCATCCTCGTTTCCTCAGCTATTTGCAAAGCCTCTTCAGATAACCAGTTTGCTTTCTTGCATTTCTTTTGCTTTGGAATTACCTTAGTAGCAACTTCTTGTATTATATCACGAACATCAGTCCACATCTCTTCGGGCTCTTTGTCTTCTAGATCTAATTCTTGAAATCGATTCCTCACTTCCACAGCATATTCTAATGGAATTCGATCCAGATCATACCTGAAAGGCCTTCTAGTTTTCTGTGCTTTCCTCAATCGAAGCTTAATTTTGGCAACAAGAAGCTGATGATCGGTGCCACAATGGGCCCCAGGCCTTGTTTTTACTGCTTGTATAGCGCGTCTCCATCTCTGCCGGCAAATATAATCGATCTGATTCATGTACAGACCGTCCGGTGAAGTCCATGTGTACAGGCGCCTCTTGTGCTGTTGAAAATGAGTATTCGTTATGGTCAGGTTGTTTTCTTGGCAAAACTCCACTAGCCTCAGCCCAGCTTCATTCGGCTCGCCAAGACCTAACTTGCCTATAATTCCAGATATTTCTTCACTCCCGACCTTAGCATTCCAGTCTCCTATGAGAAAAACGACGTCTGATGATGGAGTGCGGTCTAAAAGGCATTGTAGGTCCGCACAAAATCTCTCAACATCAGCTTCTTCAGCAGTAGTGGTCGGTGCATAGACTTGGATACCTGTTTGTTGAAAGGGCGACCTTGGAACCGAAGTGAAATCATTCGGTCGTTTACGGGGTTGTACCCTAGCACTGCTTTGCCCATTCTTCTGTTTACTATGAGAGCGACCCCATTCCTTCTCTTGGATTCGTGCCCACAATAAAAGACATAATGGTCGCCGGAGTTAAATTCTCCCATTGCGGTCCACTTGAGCTGACTGATACCCAAGATATCAATGTTCAATCTGTTTATTTCTCGCTTGATGACATCCATTTTACCTTGCTTCATAGATCTTGCATTCCATGTTGCTATGTGATATATCTCCTTGCAACATCGGACTTTCCGGTCGCTTCCCGACACATCCACAACTGAGCATCCTTTTGGCTTTAGCCCAGCCGCTTCATTCGTCCTGGAGCTACTAGGAATCGCCCTGTGTTCATCCTCAGTAACATGTGGGACGCCTTCCAACCTGGGGGGCTCATCTTCCGGCGCCATATCATTAATGGTATTGTGACTGGCCATAGGGTTTTATTGGCAGGAAATACTGGAGTAGGTTACCATTACCTTCTCCAGTGAATCACATTTTGTCAGAACTCTCTGCCGTGACCTGTCTATCTTGGGTGGCCCTACACAGTAGAGCTCACGATTTCATCGTGTTTCGCAAGCCCCTCCGCCACGACAAGGCATTGATTCATGAAGGGTATCCGCAATTGCAGCTTGAGCTTCATGCTGCAGCATCTTGATGTATTGTTAGAAAGCATGTTTATTTAATTTGAATTAATTAGTTCTTTTAGACATACACTAGCCTCAGGTGTTGGGGCAAAAAGCAATATTTTAGGCCACGACAACAAAGGCCACGACAACTGAATCATTTATGCACTCTCGAAAAAAAAAGGAAAGGAAATAAGAGCGCAGCAAGTAGCACTTATATTAAATGCCAATAAAACACAAATAAACTCTATGTGGGAAAGGCACTGATCCCCTTCATGGATCACTGCCTTGTCGTGGCGGAGGGGATTGCGAAACTCATTGAACTCGAGTGCTCTGCTGTGTAGGGTCACCCAAGACAGACAGGTCACGGCAGAGAGTTCTGACAAAAAGTTATCCACTGGTGAAGGTAATAGCAACCCACTCCAGTATTTTCTGCCAATACAACCCTATGGCCAGTCACTGATCAAATTAGCAGTTCGAAAGAAACGAAACCAAAGGCTGCGAGGATCTGGATCGGGGTTTCCATCACTCCTCTTGTCAGTGGGAAGTGTCAGTGGAACTGCAATGCATTTATCTCAGTCCCGTGTGCACTATTTTTAATGATCGAAACACTGTGGCAGATGTTCAGCTCCTGTTGTGTGTTTGGCCAGCCCTAAAGCCACGGAGAATCTGGCCCGTGGCAGGAGCGGGCACCCCACGGAACAGCAGTCTTCGTATACGCCTTAGATGCCAGGGCCATAAATCGGGCTCTTTTCTCGACTTCGTTACACCGGCCAGCTTTTTTCTATGCATTTACATCCCCTCTCCGTCTCAGATTTGTGTACCGTGGATTAACCGTTTGTTACTTGAGGCAGTAAACAGCGTTAATAAAGAACAGACCTACAAAAAGTGATTTCAAACAAACCCTCCTTCCCTGGTCCGCTTTACTAACGCGAGTACAGCGTAGATCACAGATTTTGTTGTGTCAGCAGAAAGTGGCCCGAACGTGTTTACAGAAGGCGACGTGCCTCGAAAAGAGATTCTGCTTTTCGCTGCCTTGGGCGGGCCTCTCGGTGGCGCTGACAGCTGAAGTTTGTTTGCTTATGTCGGTGAAACTTCTGGATGAAGACTGTTTACTCCCTGCCTAAAAGAAATGCCAGAGTGAGGTACACAGCGCTTTGCCGTGCGTGTTAAAACGACGCAGACCTTTGGTGGAATATTAGAAGGGAGGCTATATGAAACTCAGCAGAAAGCAAAGCTCCGTCAGCTATGGCTTGTATTGAGCCATGGCCGTTGAAAAGACACTTTAACGGTAAGAATTCAAAGCTCTAATCAACAGACGTTTTTTTAGTTGCCGAGTTGCTTTTTTTTATTTCGCTAACGCTTCCTGGCAGTTCTAGTCTGAGCTAATAATTTGCTCAAACCAATTTTCTTGTTTGTTTTGATTAAAATAGCCACAGACACTATGCTTTTCACTAGTTTACTAAAAAACAAGCTATGGTATGCTTATTTGTTAACTTTATTATGCTTAAACTACTTCAAATGTATTGTGCTAAACATGGAACTTTTACGTGTACCAGTACAATATTTGTGTACTGAGGAACCTTTCAGAGTACAGTCGTTACTGCGAACTCAGCACGTCTCGCTCCTTTAATTATTTCTGTGAATCAATAAATACAAACAGCAGATTTTCCTGTATACACTAAAACGTCGTACACTATTCCAAGTTCAAAAACAAGAATGCCGAAGAAAGCACGGAGCAGAAATGACTGTTTATTCAGACTTTATTACACATCTGCAAACTTAGAGAGTACAATTGGCGATAGGAAGCTTAATTTATGTAAATAGAATTTTTCACTGTCATCGTGCACTGAAGCTTATTCAGAAAATTGTATTCTGTGTTCTGTCTTGCCACGGCCCATCCTTGCTAAGATGTGCTGCCGTGAAATTATAAAGTTGGCTCGTTACGCCATGAGTAAGTACCAGGGTTATGCCTGACAGTGCACAAAGTCATAATCAAGAAACTGGAATGTTGTGCAGCTGTCTATTGTTAGATTCATTATGTTCCCATTGCTGTTGTGTATTCCAATTTCATTTCATACAAAACATCATATTGCATACCAAATGAAACTGCTTCATATGAGATGTTATTCGTACAGTGACAAGTTACTGTTGTACTGAAAATCTCCCGTATGAATTTTGAGCATACGGTATTATTGGATATGGGGATATGTGTCATATGGGACAGATAGGGAGTATGGGTGATATGTGCAATATGGGCATATGGGCGATAGTGTGATATCGGTATATGGGCGATATGTGTGATATGGGCATAAGGGAATTATGGGTGATATGGGCATTATGGGCAATATGGGCAATACGGGCATTATGGGCAACACGGGCATTATAGGTGATTTGGGCAGGATGGGTGACGTGAAATCCACGGCCATATAATTTCTTTTCAGGTGGTGACATTTGAGCAGGTGTCCTACATTATACAATAAGAGAAGGCTGGTAATGACTGAAATTTTCGGTATTATTTATTTGGCTTCTAATATACATGACATATGAAGTTTCAAGCTTGCATTTTTCATCTGTTCGTCTTTCAGCATTTCTGTAATATATCTTTAGTTTCTGCATGCACTTGCTTGGAGGCAGCTGATCAATAGCATTCCTGCTAATATATGCAACAAATCCATCTGGAAAGCAACAAATGAGAAAAAAGTCCGAAGAGAAGAAATGGTCAATTTTATATCATTGTAAAAATAAATTATTGAAATCAGTCAGGAAACACCAAAACAATTCACAGCAATATAAAAGAAATGGAATTGAACACGTGAATTCTCCACAAATGTGAAGGATGTTGAGCTGTGTTTATGTAAAACAACATGAACATGACTGAAAAAAAGGTAATTAGATCACGATTGAAGCACTCACTTGTTACAGCTGCCAATTCGTGATAGGTCAGGGCTTTTTTGGAGGCTGAATGGACTAGAGTTCGGAAAGCGGCGACACGGGGCCCCTATCACACTCCTGTTTCTGAGACACAGGCAGCCTTCACTGGTTCTTTGAAAAACAGAGGATCCTTGGGCAGCGTGAGGAGCCACTGCCATCTCTCTACAGGAATGTACACACCCTTGCCGAGGTGAACCTGCATGGAACAGAGAAAAGCATTACCCTCCGCATGCATGCAAAAATAAAATATGGACAATAAAGGATAAAATATGCACTTTAAAGAACCCTTAAGTGAAAGGCAATTTCCCTTAATATATCTTGCAAGGATATTTACCAGTCATGAGGCAGTTATAAATATTTTTCTAAGTTATACATGTTATGACAATCTGATTAAGCTTTGTATTGTTCACCAATTTAATGTGTTTTGAAAAAAAAGATGTAAAACGGATGAATCTTCGGTTAAAAAAATCACTCTACTAGCATTTTTTGGTGCCTGATAAAAACCTTTGTTCACAGATTGTCTGCAAAAAATTTCAGTGTGAAAACATAATTTAACTTTTCATTAGACTAGAAAATTCAGAGGTGTTATACGATAGCACCTTTAAAGAAAATTGGCTTTGAACAGTTCACTAAAAACCACAAAGATTTTGGAAGAAATCGCAGACCGTAGAAAACACAAACTGGTACATTTGTAGTATCAAATGACTCGTTATTTTCGATATTAATAAACAAAATAAATAATCCTCTATGCTTTCCTTGTTACGAGCGGCAGTAGGCTCACCTTGTATGCGCCATACAATGAGCCGCTTATGTCCCTACAGTTTTATCACTAGCCAAGTAGTGATTTAATATAGGTTATATAGTAAATGTGGTGAAATAAGTAATTATTTCCATGTGTAACCAAGCACATAGTAATAAGCAACAGTAAAAACATGAATTAATACATAGACTTCTTGACCTTTCTTTCCCAGTTTTTAAGTAAGATGGCATAGCAAGAAACACAAAACAAATGTTAAAAGGTGTTTTTCTGGGTCTTATGGTCTCCTCCTTACGTATTTCTGTCTGCACAGTTGGACAAGTATAAGAGTGGTAAACATATGCAATTCCCCTATCTAGTCGTTTCCTGTTGCCAGTACAGGTACCTGGTCCCCAGGCACATTCGAAACCTACAAGGAAAGGAAAACCAGTGAAACGCGTACCAAACTGAAATCCGAAGTCACACATGTTTATAGATGGGCTGCAGTAGAAAGGTAAAATGAACAAAAAAAGATATTGTTCTTGGTTTTGATGTTAGCTATGTGTTGTCTACAGCCACGAAGAAAAGCCACCCTTACAACTCTGATGTGCAAGCAATAGTAAAAACATGAATGAATGAAAACATAGATTTCTTGGCCAATCCTTTCCAGTTTTTAAGTGGGATGGCATAGCAAGAAACATGAAACAAAGTGAAGCAGTGCACATTAAAAAGAGTTATAAGTTATTCTGGGTGTTGTAGTTGTGCAAGCATAGGAGTTGAAAGTATATGCGATTCCCCTACCTGGCAGTTTACTGTTGCCAGTACAGGTACCTTGTCCCCAGGTGCATTCAACACCTACAAGGAAAGGAAAAGCAGTGAAACAACAAACTGAAATCTGAATTCACACATGTTTATTTATAGATGGGCCACAGTAGGCATGAAAGATGAACAAAAAAGACAATTCTTTTGATATGGATAAGGTTAGCTATACGATTTCTACAGCCATAAAGAAAAGCCATCTTAACTACTCTTTTGTTTGCATATTTTCAGTGCATTTTCGCACTGTTTCCTAAAGAGCTAGAAACGGAAGGGATCTGTATAAGTAGCAAACAGCTTAATGAACAGATCAGTGGTTATCGGCAATGGATGGGTTGGAGACCTCTTGTGAACCACTGAAAGTTGACTGTAGAGGGGGGTAGGGATTCTTGTGAGGACTGTTGTTGCTGCAGTTCCAAGAGATCAAACTGGGATAGGGTCCATACTAAAGTGACCTCTAAAAATGTGCACTTGATAAGACAGCGGGCCACAGCTGCAGAGGACATAGACAGAGGCAGCATGTGAGTATGTATGCTGCTGGAAAGGACTGAACTCCTTCCAACAATGCGCTGCTCACTCTCCCACCCCAAATGTTTTGCCTGTAGCCCATCCAGCAGTGCAGCAAGAGCTCGAGTTTAACCGATGCCTGCATCAACTAAAATCCCTCTCTCATATGCAGACTCTCAATTTCCATACTCCTCTCCTGTGTCTTTGCCTTTGAGAAACTAGTTGGCTTTGAACCTCCATGCTTTTAACCCTGCAAAGCTGTCTTGCCAGGCCAGAGCACAGATCTATTGCATAAACTTTCTTTTTGGGAGGGAGATGTGTGTTTGCAGACCCTCAAAATATTTTTGCGGACCCCCATTTGAGAAACACTGCAATAGGCCATCTGAAATGCTTCCACCAGATTCCAACTTATCTTTTTTTTTTCCAACTTACCTCTTATACTGTTGTCAGCCTTAATGCTCACTAATAGTTTTAAAAGCCATGCAGATGCACAGTGGAAATATGGTAAACTATAGTAGTCGTTGAGCAGTGGGTATGCATAACATGCACAACTACAGCCAAGATTTAAAATCAAAAGGCACTTCAGAGGCAACTGTACTGGATGTTTCATGTTGACATAGACTACTGTAACTTAGGGTAATTTTTAATTTCCCATTAACTGACTTATTATGTAAGCTTAATTACTGAAAGTTGTAAATATTTGCTGCAGAGCCAGAGTGGGATATGCAAACTTGTATAGTGCCAGTGAAAACCAATCATTAAATTGTTTACTATATTATATTTCTCATGCAGTACTTTCTTGCATTCTAAAATTCACAGAATATCAGAAACAAAAGCCATGTGACCAGATGCTAATGCCAAGCTCCTGTGCTGCTCTCAAGCATGCAGTGGCCGACTGGGATTCCTGCTTTTTACTGCACAATGGCACAATGAATGTTCCTGACCGAGCATTTCGAAGGAGAATGAAAATGCTCTTTTTTTTGTAGTCAGCAATGGTCAGTCATTGCAGCATGCATTTGCACCTTCACATGACACAGGCTAGAGATCCAAATATATACAACACTGTTGCGTCACCATGCCTACAGTCGTACTGCTGCCAAGCTTGCCCACTCATTACATATTCTCGACAACTGCATAATAGCAAAGCTCAAGCGCCCAATCAAGTGACCTTTTCTTTCATATTTTATAGGCTTTAAAAAGCAAAAAAAAAGAAGTTTGTGAGGCATACCGTGCAAGAAACAATTTAATAGGTGTTTTCTGAAGTTCTTATAAAACCTTGCATATCTCACTTGGGGGCTGCAGGGAATAATGTAGGAGTTAAGCAAATATAATCAGGTAAGGGCAAAATAACCTTTTTGAAATCTTAGCTCAAGTTGCTTGGAAAGCTTGTATAGCAGAAGCACTGAAGGAAGTCATACACTGCAAGTCCCACACTGAAGACCTATTAGTGATAGAACGTTCTGCTCAGCAAAACTGTTTTAATGCTTCAAAGTTTGGCAAAGTGATAGCAGATTGACAAAGAATGATGATATGGACTTCTTATCAGCATCAATTTTACAGCAAAGTTGGCACAGCCCAGTGATCTCACAAGCTGTCTTTGTCATGTTTGCAGCTACTATACAACAATTATGGCACAAAGCTCATATCTGGATGTCAGAAGCAACACTAAAAGTGTGAAGTGCATGCACACTGGATGCAACAAAAGGAGCATTCGTCTATTTTCATTGATACTCAGAAGAGGAGTCATTTTGACAGCTGAATAAAAATTGGTTGAAAGCATTGTGTACACATAGTTGAAAGCATTGTGTACACATAATTGAAATCAAAATGGTACATGATGGTTTCACTTGCATCTGCAGTCTGCTTAGTTAGGAAGCCAGAGCACAGACCATCTATGAATGGCCATCACTTCAGCTGAGCAGGCAATGTCCTTGAAGTAATTTGTGAGCCACATTTACAGCACCACAGCATTATGCTGTGGAACAAATCCTAGCATTCAACTGCATTGTCTAGGGCAATGTGCTTGTTACTTGCTTTTATTGTTATGCAGTATTGCTTCAATGAGAACACAGACTGAAACCTGCTGTAAAATGTCACTTCCTTTGCTTTGTAGACAAGCTCGATCACGTCTATGCCCTGCAAAGTTAAGTCAGTGTGTGTGCCAGAAGCTTGAGGTCATGAGTAGTAGACATGGGCATGTTCCTGTTTTCTCTTTGCCAGTGAGCTGCAGTTTACTGATAGCATGAATAAACTTTCTCTTCATCAATGAGTTCATCTGACCTAGCTTGATGCTTTTTTTTCTTATCGGTGCAGCGCATTCACGACGAGGACGAGAGGAGACACAGACATCTGCGCGTAAATGTACTGCACCGATGTCTAACCAGCATGCCCAAGCATCTACTATGTCTTCATTTTTTTGCTTGCACCTAGGTTCCTACTTTCTCAGATTCACTCAACTATTCCTGCTCTAGCTCTTCATTTCATGTAATATCTTGCAGGAAACACTAAATGTTTAAATATACACTGCACCAGGAACAAAAGTAAAAATATAAAGGAAACTAAAAAAACGATGTTTTAATTGCAGCATTGACTATGACAAGATGTGATTTGACAAATTTCGCCACAGTCATTGATTTAAAAGGAGGAAACATATGATGCCATTGGGAATTCTAAACTGGAAAGTGGTCACCTCTCTAAAAATGCCACAACCACATGACAACTGGTAATGTGGCTAACTTGCCACTTGCGAGTTTTTGCATCAAAAGCTGCCTTCACTTCGGGCTTCGGCCCCGTTAGCATTTTTTGTGCGATGTTGGTTTTTGTGCCCTGGCCTTTAATTTTTCTTCCAGATTTTTCATGAAAAAAGAAACATGTGGCTACTGAGATTATATCTACTTTGTAGGTGCGTTTGCACGTTGATGCCCTTCTGTCAAATGTAAAGCGCGAATCAAAACATCCAAAATCATGTTGAAAGTTCAGCGCATTTGTGTAAGTGTATCTCGTCCTTTTGTCCTTGTCTGCCAGCACTGCAATACCATAATGCTCGACAACCACTAACTAGCCCAGCAACATATCCTGCATTAGTTTTAATAGTGCTGATTGCACAAATTCAGTGATTTTTGCAATTGTTTCAGTTTCATGTTTTAAAATTGGAAAGTGGATCAGCAGGCCATGCAAATTTCAGCCATCACAGCTTGCAACATTCTCGGAGCTGGATTAACAGAAATAAGGGCCCTAAGCTAGAGTGCATGCCACCTTCCCCCCCCCCCATTTGGAAGTCCCTCCTATCACTTCCATATTATACTTCTGTAATTACCCCATTTCATTTTACCCTACACCAAACTAAAAAAAACAAACAAGGTGTGATTACTGTGATTGGCACGAGAGCGGTGGATTATTTTTATAAAAAGACCTCCCGAGTGAAGGGGAATTTCTGTTTTTTTTCAGCTCGACAAGGTCTGACAAAGGCAAAAGCTAAACAAAGTAAGATCAGGTGGGGGCCCCATCTCTTCATTCTGATTTTCTCTCTTCATACCTGTCGCTCAACATTCAATACTTTGTGGTTCGGGCTCCCTTCTCACATCCTTGGAGATAAGGTTCTGTGCTTCAGCATCCTTAGCCCCCACCTTTATCCAGTGCTAAATTCTATCCTATTCCGTACACACAACTGTCACAAATTTCTGTACAAAAAGATATGAAATGCAACTAAAGAGTGCATTTTTAGTACACAATGACAGTTGTAGTTTCGAAGCGTGCCGTAAGAGTACGTAATTTTCAATGCACACACATTCTTCAACAGTACCTAGTACTATTTAGATATTCATACTCTCTCTTGCAATACGGCCCCCTCTAGTGACATCAACATCTACATTTACACCATAAGACAACAGAGACAGCGCCACTGCTTGGCATCATCTGTGTTCGCTCCAAATGTGCAAAGTGATCTTGGGTGTCACCGGCACCTCTTGTGCTGGATGGACAAACCAGAGGCTTAGGCTTTAGGCTGTGTGAATCAGTATCACTGAAAGCAGTTACTGCCCTTATTCATCTCACAATTTCTGCAGGTATTATACTTCCAAAATGTAGACACAACAGTTTATATGCTGCAGGAACACAAGTAAATCGATGCCTACAATAAGAAATCATATTGCCTAGAACAGCTGCAAGGTGAATACAAGTACAGTAATAAGGTAGAAAGTTGGGCGAGTTGGTATATAGACATGGTTGAAAAAATCCATTGCACTAAAAAGACGTCTAAACGCTTAAAGAACAGGACAAGCGCAGACTCACAACTATGGTTATTTGACTAAACAGACGAGATATATATGTAGAGAAACAAACAGATGCACCTGCGCAGAACCACCAGACAGTAAAAAAAAAAAGATTACGTTTCAAATTTTATCTAGGTATAAAAATGCACAATCTGCTAGGGAGACAAAGGCTGGGTGATGCATTTAGCACCTTTTTTCCTGATGCAGTAGGCCTTCTTAAGTTCTCATGTTAGCCTATCTCGATGATGGAAAAGAATGCTAGTTTGTGAGAACTGCGGATAGCAGCCTTGTCTATCTTTATTACCATTCATATTTTTTCCTTCGATGCATTTCCTGCAATGCACAGCCACGTGCAAGTAAATGTCGGACAATATGGCCTCCAAATGCTCCTTCAGACATACATTTATACATCGGCCCATCTGGCCAACGTACACCTTACTGCAAGACAAATGGAAGTCATACACAACCGCACATGCAGGGGACGTGCCATGATCTGTGCCTAATAGTAAACTGAAATGGGCCAGTATTCTGGGACAAATCAATTTTTTCTGTACACAGGTAAATCTGGACATTTTGAAGGGTGCAGAACAAACCACTGTGATCTCATAACAATGGGCGACATTCTTTATGTTATGAGAGAGTTGTGCTTATAAGGTATAATCTATGTTTAGAGTGTATAGTCGTGGTGTTTTTTAGCACAGTGGATTTTTTCAACCAAGTACAGTAATAACTGACTGCGATGATGCCAGTAGAGAACTTATTCTCACAGCTAATATCACTGATTCACCAAAGTTGCTGGCTACACTCAAGGTCGGTGAACACAGATGGTGCCCAGCGGCGACTATGTCTCTGGTGTCTTCCGGTGTAACTATATATTTTTGTCAATTTCTGACATTTTTGTTAGAAAACATTGCTTGCTACAGGCAAAATGACAACAATGTTTGAAACAAGACTCCAAGCACAAATAGTATTTTGGCCTGTCCAAAATTGAACACGACATTAAAATTAATGGTTAGGAAATGACAGGCTATTACAGCATGTTACAGAGACGTACACCCAGCTATATATAATGCAGATTACTGTCAGCACATATCAAACAGAATGCTTATAATCCTGTGCTTACATCACTGCATTTAAAACTTAAAAACAAATCATTTCGCTTAAATTTCAAAAAAAAAGTGTTTAAAACTTGCTAAATTTCTTGTGCAGCAAATCCTGGAGGCGGCTATCTTGATCTTCAACCATTTCAGCTTCTCCTCCAGCTTTCTGACCTTTCTTCGCAGAGACTTGCTATTTTCTTGCTCCTTCCTTAGCAACCATCTCTCAATAAGCTCACCACCCGAGCTTTCAGGCCATGGGAGTCTTGTCCGAGAAGGAGCAGTTTTTTTTTTACTGCGTTTCACCTTCAGAATACAGAAAGTATAGATTAGCAAGTGCCATCTTCAAGCATCCATGCAGCGTCTGAGCAAATAAAAACATTAAGGCAAAATTCACCAACTTACTTTATCAAATAATCACCACAAACATTTTTGCCCCCAACACAAATACCGACATGTGTTATCTATAATAATCCAGGATCTTGATCTGGCTGGCAGAAGTGCTGGCTCATGGCATCAGTGCCTCTGCCAGCCTGGTGTCTGGACAAATGCACCCCCCCCCCCTACTGGGATGAACAAGTTTGGCTCCCAAAAAAAAAAAAAAAGCAACATCCTGTCATCGCCCATGCACTGATGTGACATTCCAATAGGATGTGTTTTTCTATAGGAGAATTGCGCTGCGTTTGCAAACTACTTGCAAAAAAGGCCCTGAGAGACACTGCTCAAGGGGACCTTTTTTCTCATCCCTGCAGTAGCTAACAAAAATGCAACAAGACTGCAAAAACATGAAGTAACGCATGAAGCAATGCCGAAGTATCAAAATCACCTAAAAGCACCAATACATTTCTAGCAGGTGCACTGGGTGCATGCTGATCTGCGCCTTTACAATAATGGGCCACCACTGTAATGAAGAACTCAAGTTGCTTTATTTCAGATATGAAACTGGAGAAAGCAAAGACATGCATCCACAGTACAAGTGGCATGGTGATCAGAGACATTTTGTTATTGCAATCAGTGCTGCAAAGTGCATGACCGAAAATCTAGCTTCGCTGAAAAAGTCATAGGTGTAGTGATTCCGTTAGTTCAAATTATATAGCCCATCACGTACAAGCAGATAAGATTGAAATTTCAAGCTAACTGCTTGAAGAGCCTCGATATATGTTACCTTTTGAGAATGGTGCATTGACTGTCAGCAAGCGTGCTCACGAAACGGATCTATAGGCTTTGAATTTTTCTCAAGTAAAAAAAAACTGCACCACGTCAGAGTCTATGCAGTGATACGTAAGTGTCAATATAGTAATAGTCCAACTTTTTAGAAACATGTGCTCTTTTCTGGTGCACACAGATTACACACATACCCACTGAATCACACTATTGTAAGCCAGAAGCATTGAAGTACTACAGCAGCTTCGATTGTGCAGGATGAAGCAGCTAGGGACCAATAAGTTGATTATACGCGTGCGCCATGCCTCCTGACGTGTTACACTCTGCCTGCATACTGGAATGGCAGCCACTGTGGCCCAAGTGCAAGCTCTCTACATATCCCAACAATTGCCTTTTTTCACATTAAGTTTACATTACTCCCCCCCTACATTTTTGACCATTGATTCAATATACTCAATATATGCTTTTCTGGAATCCTGTACACTTACTGGTCAGTTTTCTAGTTCTCTTCCTCCACTGCAAGTCCGCACTCTTCCTATACAAACATTTAGTTAATACCTTCGTTGCCCGTCGGTTTTGCGCATTCTCCATACCCATCCTTCTTATCAGCATTTATTCTATGCTTCTCAAGCTTTCAATGATCTCCGCTTTATGTCACCCTGTACTGACGCATCAGTGGTTTATTTCTAGCAGCGCTGGTCCGACTTCAGGAACAACTCTCCCCTTCTGAAAGTGATCCCTGGTGCCAATACTTCTTCTCTGATACCTCTCAGCACCTCTTACCCATTGCATTTTCATGCTGCTCTATGCTTCATTACTCTGACATGTCTGTTCCCTTTCAGTTAGATACTGTTCCTGCTTTCCCACATACATATTGTCCTCGTTCGTCCATCCTGTAAGATATCTGTATTTTCTAAAAGCCTGTCCTTCCTTAAATATTGATGACATGCTGTAGCAGACGACCACACTGAATGTGACCGCGGTTAGATAAATTTTAATGGCAACAAATAAATGCGCAACAGATGCAGGTCCCTTTTTGTCATTTGTCTGCTAATTGTGCTAGCCTATGTGGCATGCAGAGAGAGAAATTTATGGAAGCTAAACTTATTGCTAACTAAAGGACACGTTACACAGCACTTTGCAATGGAATATGGAATGTATGTACACATTCTATTACGTTTTCAGTGGTCAGCGTCAGATAAACAATGAGCAGATAAACTAGCTGGCCGCACTTCTAGTCGGCAAGCTCCGCCGCCCGTGCAACGTAAATGTTTGCTTGCGAGAAGACGCACGCGGCTCGTGTCACCGTCCGGGACAGCAAAAATGTATAAATATGTTTCCACGGCCATCAGCACGTCGAACTGTATGCGACTTCCACATTGCAAAATATGCGCCGATTATAATATGCCGCGCACGCACAGTGCAGCGGAGTGCTGCAAGTTAAATAATTACGTGCAAGCAGTTGCATAGTACACTGAGCACGTTCTTTTATCAGACACTATTCAAGCCCTGCGCACACGCAGGAATGCTCCAATAAAAGGGCGAGGAATGCGGCAATCACTGTGATTATGCGTACTCGCTGTCCGTTATTCCCTTATTCAAGAAGGATTAGGGGGGGATGAGGCATTTTACTCTGAGCATGCTTACTAGGTTTCCGTTATTGGTAAGTACTTTGGTGCGTATGCGTGGTTGTGTTTGACCGTACACACAGCGTTGACGGCGGGCCGACACCGATCAAAATCTATTCAACGCCTCCATCACCTTTTGCCGAACAATAATATAAGAGCCGCAAACTTACACAGAAGCTACATCAGCAGGCAGTAATAGCACGATCGAGACAAAAAGTATTGCAATATACTTATAACACATGCAGACTTACATCCAAGAAGCAGAACGTCGCCGGGGGGGTAGGATTCTTGTACCTCACCGTTGAACGTCTCCTTCCAGTAGATTCTCTTGCATTTAGCAGAGTCAGCGCATGTGACCGGGTTAAAATCTTTGATTAAGGAGACATCCAGTATAGCTTTATACCCAGCTTGTATGCGGTCCTCCCTTCTCTCACAACACAAGCAGCAGAGGCACCGACGAAGCACACTGCGTGGGTATAAATGGACGCGCGGCAGCAGCAGTAACACTACACCAACAAAAGTCGTTTCGGCGGGAGCAAGCCGCGGAGGAGGAGAAAAGAGGAAACAGACCGGAGAGAGAATTTAAGAATGCGGCGGAAAGGCGAGAGTGAAGAAAAAAAAGCGGAGAGCGAAGTTTTTTCCGTAGAGCGATAACTCGTTTCGGCGTGAGCTATGTGGAGAGAGCACGGGGTACTGCGGAGCAGCGTAGGAGGAGGAAAAACAGGAAAGCGCAGCAAGTTACTAGTGTTCCTGTATATGCTCCCAGGGAGCATATACAGGAACACTACAAGTTACTAGATGTGGAGAGAATGACAGAACGCGGCGAAAAAGTGAGGGAGGAAAAGAAAAAGCGGAGAGCTTGGACAAGTTTTTCCTAACCCGGGAGACGCGAGGAAAGAAACATGGTGATGGTAGAAACTTTAATTGCCATATATACAAACGGGGAGGGAGAAGCCCACTGGGTGCTCTGGAGGAGACATTCCTTGCAATGCAAAATAAATCCCTTGGATCGCAAATTCGCAATCCCTTTCATGGCATTGGAAATGACGCGGCGCTGGCCTACTTCCAAGCTCAAATAAAATAAATCCAGTTATTTCATTCACGAATTATTAAGAGTATCCATGCTGCAGTGGAGGTTGGTACAACAATACGACAAAAAGAATGCATCATATCATAGCATAGGTTTGCAAACCAAAAACCAAAAATGTACAGTTGAACAAGTACAAGACGTAGAGCCTGTCAATAGGACATTCCGTTATGTTTTGTGCACATGTATCTGCAAATACCGATGATACGAGTTTTCCCAAATAATTGCATTGCCGTCAAGTTGGAAAAAAAAAATAACTGAAGAAAGGCTATGTCTGATCAGCTTCCTCCTTTCGTCAAGCCTAGGAGGTGACGTGTTGAGATAAAACGAATGTGAGGCAAGGAGTTTCGATGTTCTGTTCACTTAGTGTTGCGACAAGATATTATTCCATGATATCGAAGGAAAGTTAAAGTCATCGAATAAAATGAAGGTGTACAGATATGATGTGGTTTGTAGGATGAAGCATATTGTGGAATTCTCTGCAAATGAAGCTGCCGCGTGTGGGAGCCGGTAAAAGCAGCCGAAAATAGCGGTTAGGCTAAAAGCTCTAGAGTGAACATGATTCAGTTCAAAAGTTTGGGGCATTATTTATGGGGCGGCAGAGCAAACTTTCATGAGTAACGATAATGATGGTGCCGCCGCCCCGTATGCTAAAAGAAAGAAAGGAGTAACAAAAACATTGCGTAGCCGGTTATATGTTCCCAAAGACCATCTAGAGAAAGACCTCAAGCCATTGTTTACAAAATACAGTGGATACCACTTATAACGTAACCGCTTATTGTGAAGGAGGTACCATGTCGTGGGGGGCCACAACAGTGCACTAAACACTAAATGAGGATTCCTCTATCACCCTCACCGCACAGCTTGTGTTCCAACTAAAAGGCCTTGTTCCGAGACTCCTCATATCATTTGTTTGAATTCAAAGAGACAAGGATGCTTTAGCCCACTGCGTTTGTGGCTGCTAAGGTTAGCACCACCGCCTTTGCGAAACTGAGCTTGCGTTAGCGCATACACAGTTCCGCTCGCGGCGGTCGCGGTAATTTACGCGGTCGCGCGCTGCGTGCGGTATGCTGAAACTAATCTGTGTTCAGAGGACATAGTGCGTTGCGTTTTGTTCATTTAATAATGAGATGCGTGTGTAGCTTCAGGTCAAAAAGTGCGGTACCGCTTTCAGTGCAGCGTTCGAGGTCCCGCGACCTACGTTATAAACGGTCTACACTGCATGTATACTAGTCCTCAACTGCAAACTGGCAAACAAGTGCCTAAAAAATATGCGGCAACGTAAAAATGGTATATAAGGAATTTCTTAACAAGTAGCAACACCATAACTGAACATTTCGAAGACTCCGACAAAAAAAAAAAAAAGAAAGCTTCCAAGAACCATCCGTCCTGGAGACCGAGACCAAGTATCGGAAAAAAGCGACTTCTTCAGTTAGATGACCCCGAACCACGTGAACCGTACGAGCTAGCCACAACGCAGAAAAAAAAAAAAAGATGACCCCAGCGAGCACCGCTGCTACCCCACACCTGAACCTGTCCGCACCTTGACTCAATATAGGCTTTTTAAATCCCCCCCCCCCTCCCCTTCCTACCCCTTTAAACCCCACTCGCTCTCTTCTTTATTCGTCCCTCCTTGCTTCTTCTCAACAAGCCCTGCGTCACCCGCGCCAGAGTCGAGCAGTAGGAATTTAAGAAGTGATGGTTGGAGAAGTCTCAAGTTTAGAGAGCAGATGCGAGCGAGGGGGTAGTGGTGGGGAGGGCTTTAACAATTAGGCAGCTGCAGCAAAGGAACTGACCTCGAACAAGAAAAAAAAAGCAGGCAAAACGAAGGAAGCAGCATCGTATGCAGGGGTTGAAGGCGATGGGAGAGGGACAAGCTGGCGGTACCTGCACAACACGAAAAATGGGGGGGGGGGGGGGGGTTGATTTCAATGACCCCAGCGAGCACCGTTGCTACCGCACACCTGTACCTGCCTGTACCTGCGAGCACCTTGACTCATGACTCAAATAGGCTTTTAAGCCTCTCCCCCCCCCCCCCTTCCTACCCCTTTAAACCCACTTCCCCTTTCCTGTATTCGTCCCTCCTTGCCTCTTCTCAACAAGTCCTTCGTCACCGGTACAGAAGTCGAGCCGTCTCCCAATCATCGCGTTTCTGGGAATTAAAAAAAATAAAAATAAATAAACCACCGGAAGTTTTAAGTTTAGAGAGCATCGGATGCGAGCTAGGGGAGAGCGGTGGGGAGGGCTTTAACAATTAAGCAGCTGCAGCATGGGTATTGACCTCTAACGAAAAAAATAAATAGGCAAAACGAAGGAAGCAGCGTGGTATGCAGGGGATGAAGACGATGGGAGAGGGACAAGCTGGCGGTGCATGACAACACGAAAAAATTTGTGAGGGGGGAGGGGAGAGGCTGATCTTTCTTTTTTCTGCTTTTAATGATTACGTGTCGTTGTGGAAACCGAATATTTCTCTTGATCTAAGAAAGGAATTGGATTATTGAAATTTTGTTATGTATATTTTTGTGATGATGGCGCATAAAGTGCAATGACCTACTTTATTACATCAAATGAACAGCTTCCTTCAAGCCATTTAATTGTTCCATGCAGAAAAGCAGAATGTAACTACTTTTGGCCATTGTCAAGCATCCAAAAGCACCCTCTATTCAAGAATGAATTTTAGTATTGTAAGATTAAGCAATCACGCCTGTAACTATATACTTTATTATTAATTGCTTCACTTTTTCTTTATGTAACAGCGCCCTGGTGGGGAGTGATAAATTGTACCATCACTGTAGTATATATGTTTTGATAAGAGTTGAGTGATTTTGACATCTTGGCATATTTAAAGGTACTGTGTTGTTTACATATGGATGCCCAGGTGATGTACATTTTCAACATAATACGACAAATCAACCATTGACAATCAAAGTTTGGTTGATATATGGGCGCCCATATGAACTCTGCACCCATATGCCCAGTGCCCATATGATCCATATGTCCTGCAATGCATATGGATATGGGCACAATATGGGCACAATATGGGGCACATATGGCCTCATACCACTTGCCCATATAAACTGCGCCTAGTCCTATATGCCCCATATGGTGGGAATTTGACCCCATATAAATCGATATGTGGCCTATATGAATTCATATGTGGCCTATAAGAATTCATATGTGGCCTATATGAAAATCATATGGGTCTTTTTCAGTAGGGGTACTGCTCGAGACTACGACGAATTCTTGGCCAAAAGTTAAATTATGCTATATTTATGCGAGTAAGTTGTTCAAGGTGGTTGAGGCTCTTGCCAGAGACACTGCCACCTTTAGCTTCTACTCCTGAACGGATAATGTTAAGAGTAACTTTAATAGACAGGAAGCGTGCCGAGTGGATAAGAGAAATAACTTGCAATGATGACAATCTAGTGAAAATAAAGAAGGAATGGGCATGAGCAGAGCATACAATCTGAAGAGAGGATAAGCGGTCTCAAAAAAGGTTAAGAAATTAGAAACCAAGCTAAAGAAAGCGTTGCAGGGGGCAGCAGAAAGTCAAGTCGGTGGCTATCAGGTTACGAACACCGCGGGGCCAAATGGATGCAAAATATGAGAGAGGGCTTCGACCTAGAGTGGGTTATTCTGGCTGATGACGATGATGATGAATTAAGAACGCAAGAAAATAAGAAACATTTTGTTATATACATTTATTGCTAGTTAGATGGGATAATTGAAAGCATTACCGTGGTCGCAAAGGGAGCAAGGGTCTTTGCGCCTTGCACCCTAGTGACACAGGTGTTAATAAGAATTTTTCCTTTACGAGGGAAATGTATTTTATGGTCAATACTGAGCACATCGAGTTCTGTAAATATATGTTTTGGAGCATACTCTTGCCCGGGACATCACTTATTGCAAAATGCCTTGAAAACGTTTTACAGATAACACCCACAAGCCAGAAATCGCTTGCTAGATCGGAGTTACAAATAAGGGTTATTGGCAGAGTAACAACTAGCTGTAAATAATCATAGCGACCTTGTGTTAAAAGTCCCTTCCGTCACCAAAAAGGTCAATTGCCAATCGATATAAAACGTTTGCGTAAGAACTACGCATATTGGCTTTGATTTTTCTTCACGCATACGAGACTTTGTATTCCGTGCCGCAAAATAATTTTTATTTTGTCTACTGAGACAGGCATAGAAGACAACAGTGGGGTGTCTTCCCGGACTCCGACAGGCTGACCTGTAGATAATATTTTGCGTTTTATTACGGTTTTAATTGAACTTGACATTTATTATTATTGGCAACAAAAATTTTTCAAGAGCAATGACATCGGCATATTATCGTTTGTGGCTCCTATTACTCGCGATATTTTTCTTTAACAAAGCCGTTTTGGACGAATAATGTCAAAGACGGCAAGTTTCTAAAGGTTCTAAGGTACACTGATCCCTTTGTAAGCCTTCTAGAAAATAGAACAGCTTTCTCCTACCTCTTTACAGTAAGTGAAGCTTCAACTACTTCTAACAAACTTGGTCTTACCTTGCGTGTTTACCCAAACCCCTTCTCCAGCCCAAAAGTATTAAAAAGATGGCCTCCTGAAAATTTCAGAAACAAAATGCAGAATATGCCAGGGAACAGTGCTACGACGCATTACATCTGTATTGAAAAAATGAAAAAATACAGAATTAGAGAAAATAGACAGGGAGAAGAGTCTACTCAGCCCTCACCTAGAGTACCTGAAGAAGCTAATCCAAAAAGCCGAAGAGACCGCTAGAAACCAAGGGCTCCTGGCCGCCTTGTCACACACGTGGTAGATATAGTGCTCGAGATACGAAATTAATTAATAATAATTAAATAACTAGTTTAATAATACTTAATTAAATATATCAATCATTCATTAATGCCCTTGATATATCCGATGTTTCTGATTTAAGCTTTACAAAACTGAAACTTACGTTTTGCGGCGGACAGTTTTATGGGGCTATTTCCCACAAGCCAAAAAGAATTCGCTGTCTTATGACTCGGCGCTGTTCAAGAGAATTTGAACAGTAAGAGCGTGGCTGTGCATAAAAAGTGCTCTACAAAAATTATGCCCACATCAGACCCTTCAAATTTTTGTAATTAAGTAAGCAATCATTTGAATGCAGACTTTCTCCTATTAGATATTCAGTGCTGTCTTGGAAGCCCTAATTCGAAAGATAAAATGAGGAATAGTAAGAACACATGGATGTGATGACAGCCGAAATGACCCCTGGACTGATGCTGTACTTTACATGTAAACCCATCGCACAATATCAAAACGCTAGCAGCCAGGAATGGTCTTTCTTAGTTTCTTGGCGCCCAAGAAATAAAGAAAGTCATAACCATGCATCTGCAGCCCAGGAAAACATGTGTCTAAAAAAACCACTAAGTCTTAATAGGAGGTGTTCCACTAAAAAGCTGAATTCCATTCCACCATCTCGAAGAAAATTTTATTTGGGCAAACGGGCCGGCGCTCCAAGGACCGTTTAGGTGATCCAGCCCTGAAACTTAAATATATATATATATATATATATATATATATATATATATATATATATATATATATATGAAATAAAGTAGCTAACAGTCGGCGAGGCCAAGGAAGTCATTGGGGATTGTACTTTGTCTTTTTTTTATTTTTACTTCGATAATCACATACATTAGTAATGCAATCTGTTTAGAGGAAAGATAATTAAACGCAAAGTAGAAGGAAAAACAACGTGCCGATGGTGGGAACTGAACCCACGACCTCCTAATATCGCGTCCGGTGCTCTTTCAACTGAGCTACATCGGCTGCTGTCCCACCTGCTACTCTCTTGGGTATTATTGTTGTCTGTATACAAATTTTGAGAGAGTTCACCAGCGCCACCCTCAACCATAGCAGTGGACATGGAACGTCCTGTGTTACCGCCAGCGTCACGTAGAACGTGATCAAGAGCGAGGGCGAAAGCTGTGCTAGAACCCTCTTACGCTACCTATGGCTTCAAGACTGCCAGAACCGAGACCCCCGTAAGCTAAAAGCAGATAAATGAGGTAAAAATGAGGGCGCGCTTGTTATAATACATGAAATAAAGAACCTAACAGTCGGCGAGGCCAAGGAGGGCATTGGGGATTGTACTTTGTCTTTTTTTTTTAATTTTTACTTCTGTAATGACATAAATTAGTATTGTAATTTGTAACAACCGTTTGAGACCTATGACCCCTTTCCCAAACATTTCACCCCAAAGAGCCGAGCACCAGGCCGGGCGAAAGCTTGTACCCATTGAAAAACCGGTGGGTACCCGGCGGCACCAGGGGTCGAACCTAGTACCTCCCGAACACGAGACGGAGGCTCTACCACATGGCCACGCTTCGGATAATAAGTTATCAAACGCGGCTTGCGAATAAATTTAGCAAGTTTATAAATGAGTTTCATATCTTCCCATTTAGCCATGCAGTTTCGGAAGCACACTTTCAGTTTACTGAATACGTGTTGATTATTGTGATTGTAACAAAGGTTTAAAAATAAATCTTATTTAAAACATGTTTTACAATTATTTACAATAATCCCTGCCTTGTGATACAACCCCAGCGGTCTCAGAGTTCTTGACCACAGTCTGCTGCATTTTGTTCTTTCTCTAAAGTTAGGAATTAGTAAAAATTATTCAGCTAACCTTTTAAATATGAGCCTAATTAATAAATTATTGAGAGAGAGTCCGATCGACAAGAAGAAAAGCTGCCCAAAATGTTCGCACGTAACGTAAACGGTACCGTGGATAAATTTCATTTCATGGCCTCAAAAAATAACCACCACAGTAAAAGGCTTCCACCACGCAGCTGTGCTACCTGAGAGCTACAAGAGGCCTTTCAGCAAGGAAAATCCCCTTTCACCTAAGCAGACTCCTTGGTGGGAATTTTCGCGTGCACTAGGCGAGAGATGCTCGCAAACAGCTACGTAAATGGCAGCTCGGCTCAAAAATTAGAGCCAGCTGTGTTTCTGAACTGTCCAATTCAGAAACCAAACAAAGACGTTCCCCTGCACAAATACATCGTATGAAAATATGCCACTAAATGCAGTCAGTGTGGGAAATTTAAGCTCTGAAAAGAGAATGGTTAGGTTGAGAGAATTTATTTCGGTGCACTCCAAGTTACGCAACGGCCGGCATACGCGATAACTACGTCACCAGGTATTATTTTTACACCGATAATACTTTCTGACGGCGGAGTCGTTTATTTAAGTTTTCAGGATGTGAGCAGGTACATCCCAAACCCCTATTTAATTGTTCGTTTAGAGTCTGCCATCGATGCCGCTTAATGGGGACGAGTGAACTTGTTTTCCTCTGCTCTCTCCTTTGTTATTCTGCGCATTTTCCCTCTGCCTGAAAACTTCGTTTCTCCGCCTGTCAATTTGCTTGTTGTTTCGTTTATTTCCGTCTTTCTTCAATGAACATTCGAAGCAAGAACTCTGCAATCTCGACCGATATCGGAGATAATTATCGACCAATAAACTCATTCTTCATGAGGGTTTAGTTTTTTAATTATTTGCCTGAAGAGGCCAAAGCCATCTGCCTACTTTTCAATACAAAGGTATTTACGTGTAGCATAGGACACAGGCTTGGCGTGTGCAACATGTAGATTATTCGTGAATTGGCAGAGGCGCCTTAGGCTTTACAATTTTTACACCACATCAACGGAGAAACGTAGTTGCAACTCGGCAGTATAAGTGTCCACAAAATTGGCAGTGTTGCAGTTTCTGTTGAGTCAATTGATTATTTCTGTTGAGTCCAATTGATATTGTCTGATATTTTCTATTGTCACCAAGGTGCACTGCTGGTTGTAATCGCTGTGTGTTCATCGAGCAACAAATATAATTGCATACAGTACTCGGACGGCGGGAAACGATGTCATTTCCCTCTCGTCCAAGTAGTGTTTCTGTCAATGCGCTAAAAACTAGTATATATAACCGAGTAAGGGACGCACTCTTGTATTGACCACACTACCTCATCTCCTCACACCAGCCCCTCTAAGCTAATAACATAATAAAGCTTGCGTATAAACTGCTGGAACCACGTGCACGCATTCTACGAAGAGCTGCCAGAAAGCGGCAGCTATTTGATTCAATCATCATTGCCATTTTCTGGGAAGCATCATTCTACAGTTGACCGCAATACGTGTTCAATTCGATGTTCTTTCTCGAAGCATCATCTCATTCATGCTGTATTTTGAGCAGTTCTTACCGCCAGCCTCCCGCAAGAGATATTTTCTCATGGGAATTGGATGCTTAGCTACGTGCGATGCAGGTTTGAAGCTTCAAGTTGTCGCATATGCCGAACTGCACAAAAATCGGGCGACCAGCTGCAAATTTGGCATGAGGAATACCCCTCTGGAAGACGCAGAACGAGAAAGGCATTTTAAGGAATGAATTGCATTCAGCCCGGTCATATGAAGGAACTTCCAGTATACGTCCCCTTAGCCAGGAAAGGTGGCTATGGCGTCTCTTGGGGAGTGCTCCTAGTCAAGGCCATTGTCATGGTACGCTAGAGGGAATTTCGCCTGTACAATGGGTGGATTCGGGGGTTTATGAACCGACAACGTAACAGTATTTTGTGCCCAAAACTTTGCCAAATGCTTCCACGTGTATAAAAAGGTCATGCAGCAAAGAAATTAAGTCATCCACCGAGCGCTTCATTACCGCTTCATCGGTGAACGGACCACGAGAAGCACCCACCCCAAATCGGAAAAACGCGGTATAGTTTGACGCTTTCGAAATCACAATTGATGTGAAAGGCAAAAATTTATTGCGCTTTTTTGTTGAAAAACTAGACCACAACTATAAAAGTTTTTGCATATATTAATGCGCTAAACTAGCCATTTAGCTGTAAAATTTGTTATTCTGTTGGACAGATGATCTTAACTCTCGCAGGCGCATTTCATGCAAGAAAAGCTGCTTTCTCAAAGGTAGTGCTGCCATCCTACCTTATTTCTCTCCAAAAGCCGAAACAGCAATTTCGCAACTCTCCGTTGGACGACTATAGCCCATAACAGTTTCCTCGTTCTCATTACATACTAAAAAATACAACGTTTGCCGCACCAAACACATGCAGCCTAAAAGTCCTCAGAAAGAGCGTCGATGAAGAGGTGTATTCGCAGCTTCCAGCAAAAGATCGGACAGATATTGTAGAGGTTCAACTATCATTACATTTCAGGATCGTTATCATCAGCCGCAGCCACAGTCATCGCTGTCGCTTTCATCTTGGCTGGCTCTCAAACTTGGTAAGCTTGGTAAGCAAGGGGGGCTGGTCTAGCTTCTCGTTTTTTGATGGTCTCTGAAGCCGTTCTGGCACGGCTGTGGTATATGTCTTTAACCAGATGGTATATATGTATAGAGTATTAGCTTAGTTTAAATGAATGGTTGGCGCAGGTGGAACACGATCATAATGATGATGTTCAGAGCACACCTCGAAAGTGTTTTGCATTTGGAACTTGATGAAGACGACGATGTTTCCTGCACAGCGCGAAAGAACGTTACAATATTACACCAGGTGGTATCGGCTGCGGCAACAGCATAATACATTAATGTACATTGAAGACGACGATGCTGCACATTGCGAGATGCACATCAAGAACAACAGCAACGCAAGAGCACATGGCATCTGCACAATGCATAGGGTACTAGGTCCAGGAATAACGCAGAAAAACGCAAAACTAACAAATGAACGCAGCAGCGTTTACGCTCTAAATAGTGTGCGCCGCCGAGAGATCGTTCTTTGCTCTTGCAGCAGAAACTGTTTTGCCAAAAAAAGGCTCCCGGTGGTGGCGACTCTCGGATCGAAGGAAAAAAAGACATTCAATCAAAATACGAAACCAAAAAGAATAACCATTTCACTCCTGCGTAGAGCAGCCGAGTTCTATAACGCACAGAGCCCCGATATTCTTATTTTGCCCGAGAGGGATCGCACGTGCACTCCACACCACCAGGACAGTCAAGCCGCTTGCATTACGCTCAAGCCAAAAAGCAGACCTGTGAATGTGCTTTCTATATGAGCTCTGCGATATGACACACGGCAACCCGGGATATGTATTCCTGAGCGGCTTATGCACATTCCTGAGCAGCTTATGCATTACTTGGACCGTGAGCGATTGCATATCGTCATGAAACTAGGAGTTGAACCTGAGGTATTTTAAGGACGATTCTGGATGAGAAAGAACAGCATAGGCTATGGGCAAAATTTCAGGCACGTGTGCTGTTTGCAGCCGACTCTGAGCTTTTATTTTATCCGTATCATATATACTGAAGTTTTCGTGATGGATCGGTGTTAACTTAAGCACTCCTTTTTTGCATATCAAGCAAAACTCGAAGGTTCTGGCAGGCTCCTTAAATGAGCTAAAATTCTCTCTACCTTGTATCATAGAAACGTAGGGAATTCAATCGAACATTCCGCTGTCGCTATACATAAGTGGCATTTACGTTCTCTCCATTGATCACTTCCGTTTTCGGTCAATACTTTGCTGTGCCGCCTGTGGGTTGGTGTAGGCTTCACAAACTCGTATTCTTTTATGATAGGCATGGCAAACAGCCCTGCATGTGTGGGTGCGACGAGTCTACAGGCCACATTCTTTGTGAGTGCCCCATATACAGTGAGGACAAACAGTGTCTATGTGCCGTGCGCTGGAGCATCTAGATGGACGCCCATTGACTGAAATTAAGATTTTAGGTCCCTGGCCACGGCGATCGTCTGCGGTGTAGGCATCCCAGGCACTGCTCCGCTTTATGAAAAGCACAGGTCTAATCGAAAGACTATGACCTTGCTGTTACGTTACGTGATATGACTGTGACGTGATGTGATGTGGCTTGTCTGTGATGTGACTGTACTAACTTCACCCATTCCTCTCTCATAACTTTTATATCCACTCACCCCCTTCCCCTAGTGCAGGGTAGCAAACCGGTTTCTTTAACGGGCTAACCTCCCTGCCTTTCCTCCTCATCTTCTTCCTCCTCCTGAGCGTGCCTTTCGAAAGTCCGTCTTTCTTGTCCTGAACCTTCACAATGTTCCCGGCTGCTGGCCGGACACTGCCATTTATATGAGCGATCAGTTATTTATCAACGCTTTATCCCTCTCTTCCTTATACGGCGGGAAAATAAAAAAATACCTCATTTGCCTCATCATCATCATCTCCCACACTGGTGCCGAATGCAGCATACAGCTAATCGCTCCCATCTTTTACCACGGTGCTCCGTTTGACAAAAGACAGGCGTAGCATATGTTGCATGCCCTTTGCGCGAAAGGTTTTTTTGGCTCCCACTTCATATACTTTGATTGCTGTATGTAAGAAGGACGGCCATTGGTTTCGCACCACTAAACAGTTCAGTTCAGTCGCTCAGTCGTGTCCGACTCTTCGTGACCCTATGGACCATTTCACGCCACGCTTTCCGGTCTCTCACTATCTTCCTAACATCACATAACTTCATCTGCAGTGCCTCGAGGATGCCATCTAACCATCGCGTTCGCTGCCTACCCCTTCTCCGGCGACCGTCAACCTTTCCCAACATCAAATCTTTCTCCAGCGACTCCTCTCTTCTCATCAGATGACCAAAGTAGCTGAGTTTTAACTTTAGAATTTGACCCTCCAATGAGCAGTCAGGGTTTATGGTCGACAATATCGACTGATTTGATCTTCTGGCAGTCCAAGGAACTCTCAAGAGTCTTCGCCAGCACCACAATTCAAACGCGTCAATTCTTCGGCGGTCAGCCTTTTTCGCAGTCCAACTCTCGCATCCATACATCACAACTGGAAAGACCATAGCACGAGTTATACGGATCTTGGTTGGCAGACTAATGTCTCGGCTCTTTACTAGGCGGTCAAGGCTAACCATTGCTCTCTTTCCCAGAAGCAGGCGTCTCCTAATTTCATGGCTGCAGTCTCCTTCCGAGGTAATCTTGGAGCCCAATAAGAGAAAATCTGTCACAGCTTCCACTTCTTGTCCATTGATTCTCCAGCTCTTGATAGGGCAAGACGCCATGATCTTTGTCTTTTTAATGTTCAGTTTAAGCCCAAACTTCTCACTCTCTTCTTGTACGCGGATCAGAAGTCCATTGAGTTCCACTTCACTTTCTGCCATTAAAGTGGTATCATCCGCATATCTAAGGTTGTTGATACGTTTTCCAGCAATCTTCACTCCATATGAAGACTCGTCCAGACCGGCCTTCTCATGATGCACTCTGCATATAGGTTAAATAGGCAGGGCGACAGTATGCAGCCTTGCCTCACTCCTTTCTCAATCGGAAACCAATCGGTAAGACCATGCCCAGTTCTGACTGTGGCATCTTGTCCTTCATACAGGTTCCTGAGGAGACAGATGAGGTGAATTGGAACTCCCATCTCTTGGAGAGCTTGCCACAATCTGCTGTGATCTACGCAGTCAAACGCTTTAGCATAATCAATAAAGCAGAAGTAGATGGGTTTCTGGAACTCTCTTGCTTTTTCCATGATCCAGCGGAGGTTGGCAATTTGGTCTCTAGTTCCTCTGCCCTTGCGAAACCCAGCTTGCACGTGCGGAAGCTCCCGATCCACATACTGCTGCAGCCTACCTTGGAGGATTTTCAACATCACCTTGCTAGCATGCGAAATAAGTGCGATCGTGCGGTAGTTGGAACAATCTTTGGCACTGCCATTCTTTGGAATGGGGATGTAAACTGACCTCCTCCAATCCAGTGGCCACTGCAGAGTTGTCCAAATCTTCTGACATAATGTATGCAGAATGCTAACAGCGTCATGGTTGAGGTTTTGAAGCAACTCAGCTGGAATGCCATCACTTCCGCTGGCTTTCGTCTTAGCAAGACTGGCTAAGGCCCATTCAACTTCACTCTTCAGGATGCCCGGCTCGAGATCAGTAATCACAACCGTCTTATGTTGGGTTTGCACATTCGGGTCCTTTTTGTACAGTTCTTCTGTGTATTCCTGCCACCTCTTCTTTATCTCTGAGGCTTCAGTGAGGTCCTTGCCTCGTTTGTCCTTTATCACGCCCAGCTTAGCACAGAAGCTTCCTTTGATATCTTTGATTGTCTTGTACAGAGCTCTTGTGTTCCTTAATTGGCTGTTGTCCTCAACTGCTTGGCACTGTATGTTCAGGAAGGCATTCTTATCTCTCCTTGCTATTTTCTGAAAATCCGCATTGAGAACCTTGTATCTTTCTCTTTCCCCCATAACTTTTGCCATCCTCCTTTCCTCAGCTATTTGCAAAGCCTCTTCAGATAACCAGTTTGCTTTCTTGCATTTCTTTTGCTTTGGAACTACCTTAGTAGCAACTTCTTGTATTATATCACGAACATCAGTCCACATCTCTTCGGGCTCTCTGTCTTCTAGATCTAATTCTTGAAATCGATTGCTCACTTCCACAGCATATTCTAATGGAATTTGATCCAGATCATACCTGAAAGGCCTTCTAGTTTTCTGAGTTTTCCTCAATCGAAGCTTAATTTTGGCAACAAGAAGCTGATGATCGGTGCCACAGCCAGGCCTTGTTTGTACTGCTTGTATAGCGCTTCTCCATCTCTGCCGGCAAAGAATATAATTGATCTGATTCCTGTACAGACCGTCCGGTGAAGTCCATGTGTACAGGCGCCTCTTGTGCTGTTGAAAACGAGTATTCGCTATGGTCAGGTTGTTTTCTTGACAAAACTCTACTAGCCTCTGTCCAGCTTCATTTGACTCGCCAAGACCGAACTTGCCTACAATTCCGGATATTTCTTCACTCCCGACCTTAGCATTCCAGTCTCCTATGAGAAAAACAACGTCTGATGATGGGGCGCGGTCTAAAAGGCATTGTAGGTCCGCATAAAATCTCTCAACGTCAGCTTCTTCAGCAGTAGTGGTCGGTGCATAGACTTGGATAACTGTTATGTTGAGAGGGTGACCTTGGATCCGAAGTGAAATCATTCGGTCGTTTTTGGGGTTGTACCCTGGCACTGCTTTACCCATTCTTCTGTTTACTATGAGAGCGACCCCATTCCTTCTCTTGGATTCGTGCCCACAATAAAAGACATAATGGTCGCCGGAGTTAAATTCTCCCATTCCGGTCCACTTGAGCTCGCTGATACCCAAGATATCAATGTTCAATCGGTTCATTTCTCGCTTGACGACATCCAGTTTACCTTGCGTCATAGATCTTAGATTCCATGTTGCTATGTGATATATCTCCTTGCAACATCGGACTTTCCGGTCGCTTCCCGACACATCCACAACTGAGCGTCCTTTTGGCTTTAGACCAGCCGCTTCATTCGTCCTGGAGCTACTAGGAATCGCCCTTTGTTCATACCCAGTAACATGTGGGACGCCTTCCAACCTGGGGGGCTCATCTTCCGGCGCCATATCATTAATGGTATTGTGACTGGCCATAGGGTTTTCTTGGCAGGAAATACTGGAGTGGGTTGCCATTACCTTCTCCAGTGAATCACACTTTGTCAGAACTCTCTGCCGTGACCTGTCTATCTTGGGTGGCCCTACACAGCAGAGCTCACGACTTGATGCATCGAGTTTCGCAAGCCCCTCCGCCACGACAAGGCAGTGATCCACGAAGGGGTCAATCGATAGGAGGTGAATTAACTGTGTCCGAAAAATTATGAGGTCAATAAGTTAATTAGGTATATAATTAAAACGTAAAGGTAAAATGGTCTCATTAGCCAATGACTTGGCGCCACATTTGAGTGCATAAAATACTAAAACAATTAAGTCAGTCAATTAGAATGACTTGAAGATCTTGTGGACAGATGGAGATAGTTATCTCGTCTTTTAGTTATTAGGTATTCGAAAAAGAAAAGTTGCCCAAGGCTTCAATAATTTTATGGTTTAGTGTGTGAGATTTGTCAATGAAGTACGATTCTCTTTTTTTTCTCTTCGCCCACTTGTTTGGAAGACCCCATTGAAGGAGGATGACCCCAATGGGTGGAAAATACAGGTGCTTGGCAAAAGAGGAAATTTGCAGATTGGTGACGTGAGCCTTGTGGTCAAGGAAACAAAACCTTAATGGTGTTTCGATCTCGCCGATGTATTGCATGCTGGACACACCGCAGCGTAACATGTGCACAAAATTGACACTGTCCAAGTTCAAGGTTTCTTCCATCCTTGCCCCGGCAGTGCTATACATCCTCCACCCAGACATCTGCACGAGTGATATGTGCAGTGTATGTCAAGAGGGTCCGGCGAACCAATGGCACATCTTAGATGTAAAATCAGTGAAGTTACATTTTGCAATGTTTGTCTCTAGCACATGGCTGCAAACTTTATACCATGACTTTCTGCAGGGTTGATTAGTTAGAAGTAGTTTTAAATTTAACCATAATGGTCCCTTGAATTTCTGGAACGCCGATATAGTTCTCTCGGTGGCTGTTCGAAAATGCGAGACAAATGACTGCACTGCTGAATAACATTGATATGGCTCGATAGGATATTATTAACCTATGGTATGTTTCAGTAAATAGTGAGAGCGAAGTTTAATGGCATGTCGCTCTCGTGTTTTGAAAGCTGATTCTTTTATTTCTGCCTAAGCCTAAAACTTCCCCAGTAGCTTTCTCGAGAATTAATGGGGAGGGGGGGGGGGGTGAGGAAGAAGGGGTACATTATGATACACGAAGGAAAGAAGCGAACAGTAAGCTAGGACAAGAAAAATGTAGGAATATTTTGTTTATTTTTACTGTGTTATTGACCTAAATTACTACTTTAATCAGTTAGAGGTGAACGATAAGTACAAAGCAGACGGAAGAAAAAAGTGCCGATGGTGGGGAACCGAGCTCACGACCTCCGAATACTTCGTCTGGTGCTCTTACCACCGGAGCTACATCGACGGCTGCCCAATCTTCTACTTGTTTGGGTATTGATGTTTACTGTTATCGAAGTTGAGAAGGCGCTACCGCCTTCCATAGCAGCAGACATGATATTGTAAGTGTAACGTGGAACGAGATTAAAATGGGAGGGCGGAAGCTGTACGAGAACCATCTCGCGCTATACCTATGGCTTCAAGACTGTCAGAACCGAAAGTATACTTGGTGTTCCAGCTAACTTGTGACAAGGGTAAATAATTTGATATTTGAAATAGGCGGGAGAAATTAGATGCATACAGCTACCAGCCGTCTTGCGCACCACAAGGAATGATTTGTTTTGGAAATAATTTATTAGCTAATTAGGCCATTTTTATAATTTACTTAATACTGACTTTTGACAATAAATGTAATTTCTTAAGCATTAAAGCATGTAATGAAACCACCATTTCAATAATGTCCGATAAACAAATTACGCTTGCATTTTTTTCCCGAGTGTACAGGAAGCGCACAACTAATGTTATATGATGGCACGCGATCTCATGCGGCCAGATCTTTCGCAGTATTTTCTTTTCTTTCGTGGCGTAAGTAGTCGGGCGGCCAGGGTGCTTTATTCGCCGAAATGGTTAGAAGTCTATTGTACATATACACCGGAGAATAAATAAAGATCCAAGAAAATTGAATAAATAGCTGCCGTATATTATGGTGGAAATAGCCGCCCTCCCGCATTAATGGCCCTGGGAGAATAATGACGGTACGAAACCACTGTCGGCTCGTGTCCACCTGAAGTGCGCTGTTGCATAGTGCGCACGGCCATTATGGCATGAGTGGGACAGGCAGCGCCCATGAACGAATTACTTCAGAGTTGATGACTTCGCTCCGTGGATCTATATAAACACTCAATATAACCACAGACCGGCGCATGTCGAAATTCCAGAAATAAGAGAAATTGGTTTTGCGTAAAAGAAGAAAGATGAGAGCCAACGCGCTAGAGAGGTGAAATTATCTAAGCAATGAGGAACCAAAATGATGGTCATTTCCGCAGGGCAATTTTCAATTGGCCCACCTAAGTCGTGCGCTAAACGAGATGAGTCGACAGTGGCAGCGTCAATGTTCCCTTCGTTCTGGCGGTTGCTTTTGATACGCCTGTCGGTTTTTATGCTCAGAAATGGAAATGCTTGTCAGGCCCGCTGATTTTCAGCAGGCACAATGGAAACAAATTTTATTTAGATGTTTTTTTTTCAGCTGCGTTTAGCACTAGAACAGTGTGGAAAACGCCAGAAAACATCTGGTGGCGCCTTACATCGTCTGCGAGTTTTGCCAATTCTTGAGCCACGCACTTCTGACGCAAGGAGACAGTGTGTTCAAACATTTACCGCACGTGGAAGAAGATGTGTCAAGAGTCGAGTCCTTTTTGTGCAAGAGAAAAAAATCAGCGTGTAAATGGCATGCGAAGTGCAAGCGCCTTTTACTTTATGAAAACTAACATTAGGAACTTAAGTAGCAGATACAAAAGTATGTCCTAGTTGTATACATTTTGGTTTTCAACGTGGCTCTAGTTGCTTCTGTCGGCTAGCTGAGCATATTGTTCAACCTTTGCAATAAACGACGGAAAACGTGGCGTTGAATCTTCAAGTAGAAGACACATTGCACGGATTACAGAGCCCGTTGTATTAGTTCTTCAGGTTTCCTCAGGTTTCTGCTGGGCTGCTGTCCTCTTCAGTGGTCCAGAATATTACCGCACGTGCCGTCCGCCTAAGTGCCATCTTCATATCTTCCTGCCAGTCAAGGCTGCTTGAACGGGACCTCCTGCGTCTGCGTGGACTGCCGGCGTTCCTTATAAAAGTCGCCGCCGACATGGCTCCGGATTCATAGCAGCAGCGGATGTGGTCAAGCAAGAACACTGTTAATTCTTCATCCATTCCTCAGGTTGGGGCTGTTGGCATCCTCTTGTCATATTAGTGTATTTAGATATTTCACCACAGCTGCTGCTGCTGCTCCTCTGCTTACGCATTTTTGAATATTTTGTCCAGTGATCTGTAATCTGACTGCTTTAATCCCAATGCCGACGAATGCTGAGCTTGCTAAGCAAATCGAAAGCTTCGAAGCTAGGTTCAATGAAAAGTTGCATGAACTTGTTGACGAGCTTATAACGAACATCAAGAAAAAATTGACTGAAGAGGGACTCGACTTCGGTGGCCTTAACACAAAGGTTGAGGGAATGACGGCGAGCCTCCAGATATTCAACAAACTGGTTGAAGACATGCGTGACTGGCAGATTGATCTCGCCGCCTCTGATAAAGCGCTTAAAGCTGAGAACGATGCTCTTCGAAAAAGAGTAATTGATCTCGAGCAATACTTCCGACTCAACAACATTGAGATCAAGGGAGTGCCTTACACACAAAGCGAGGATTGCACGGCCATCGTGTCGGCAATTGGCGGAAAAATTGAATGTCCTGTGTAGGCCACTGATCTAGAGATCGTTCATCGTGTACCAACAAAAACGAACGAACAAAACATCGTAGCCCGTTTCTACTCTCGGTCACACAAAAGCGAGTTTGTGAGAAAGGCACGAAAGGCCAGACTGAACACTAGCAGTCTTGGCTTTCAAGGAGAAGTCAAGAACCCAGTCTTTGTTAATGATCATCGTTCGCCAGATAACAAAAAACTGTTTGCAAAAGCCCTAAAGCTTAAGAAAGAAAAGAAGTGGAATTTTCTGTGGACCGACAATTGCCGTGTCAAAGCGGGCCAAATCAGTTAAGTTTCGAAGCCGCACTCCACGCTGTCACCCGCCGTGCTCGTCCAGAGGGCGACGGTCTCTTCAGCTGCTGGCGTTCGAAACGGTTCTCCTCTCACCCGCCGTGCTCGGTTGCGCTGACCGGCGGTCTGTTGAGTTGCACCTGCTGGGCACCTTGGAGTACTACCCGTAGACGAACCAGGTTTACAACATCTTTATTGTAACTGGTCTCTCCTCTTTTGAAATTGCCTTTGACAGCTCGTTAAATAGACCCCCTAAACACAGCCCCTATCATTGCGCCAATAGGGACGCAGTAAACTCTCTGGGCGGGGCCAATAGGCTCCAGCACAGTTCCTCCTTTCTCCCGTCATCCTGTACGCACAACATCACGTGTGCACATTCCAGAGTTCAAATCCGCTGCCGTGGTCACGTACGTCCTTGCCGGACAGCCCGAGTCCCGTGGGAATGAGCTTCCTGGCCTCCGCGGCTCCTTTACACAAGAGCCCAGCGCGCGCACACACACAAACACACACCTCCACACACCGTGGATGATCTGCGGTTCGAATAGTGCTGCTGGCCTTGCCGACGCGGGACATCCGGAGTCGTCTTGCGGGCGGGGTTGCGTCGGCGACTTGAAATCCGCGCCAGCCAGGCGATCCGCGATCCAGGGTCACGGGAAATGAACGAAAAGTCACGCACCGCGCTCCGGCCCTCAAGTGCACGCCCCGCAGCTGCGCTCGCGACGAGCAGGCGCCAGTCCAGAAGGCGACGGTGTAGTATGTCGCGTTGATGAGCACAACACCTCCCCACCAAGTGTGCTGCATAAGTCTTTATAATGCAGCCACACACAACACACAAGCGAACAACGCGACGCGGCTGGCGTCAGGTTCAATACCCCCCGCCATCCGCGCCCACACGCAATGACAAAGCCCAAACCATTCTTAGGCCATTTACCTTTCCCTCGATGCGCTTAGCTCCATTTAGTTGGCCGCCACCAGCCTTGACATAGCATCGGCGTTGGCATTTTGCGTGCCCCTTTTATGTTCGATCGTAAGATTGAACCTTTGGAGAGCGAGAGCCCAGCGAGTTAACTTGGCACTATGCGGGCTGGTAAGCGTAAGGTACTTAAGGGGGTTGTGGTCCGTTACCACACGCACCTGTGCACCAAATAGCCAAGCCTCGAGCTTACTCAGTGCCCATATGATCGCGTAGGCTTCCTTCTCGATTGTGGCCCACCGAGTCTGGGTCGGACTGAGCTTCTTGCTTAGAAATGCGATCGGGCGTTCGTTCCCCTCCTCGTCGCACTGTGCGAGACATGCTCCTACGGCGTAGTCGGAGGCATCGGTGGATAGTATAAACTCCTTACTAGGATCTGGTGCATACAGCGATGTCGCGCGCCCTAAACACTCTTTAATGCTCTCGAACGCATTCTGTGCCTCGCTGTCCCAAGGTAGCCGATGAGGGGTCCTCCTCTTCGTCAGGTTAGTCAACGGGAGAACAATACGCGAGTAGTCAGGGACATACTGTCTATAGTAGTTTGCCAACCCGAGAAAACTCCTCAGCTGCCGCTTCGTCTGTGGCGGGGGAATCTCCTGGATAGCGCTGACCTTTGCAGGATTCACGCTTTGCTTACCCGATCCTACTATGTGACCAAGAAACTCTACCTCCCCTCTTGCGAATCGGCATTTAGCTGCATTCACAGTGAATCCCGCAGCTGCTACGGAACTTAGAACATTGTCGATGTGCCTCAGATGATCCCCCCACGTCTCGGAAAATATGGCGAGATCATCAATGTAAGCGCAGGAATACTCTCTGTGTGGTGCTAATACCTCGTTAATGATTCGCTGGAACGTGGAGCTAGCGTTCCGAAGCCCGAAAGGCATCACTTTCCAAGCGCATTGCCCGACCGGCGTTACGAACGCCGTCAATGCTTGAGACTGCTCATCTAAAGGTATTTGCCAATATCCCCTCAGCATGTCAATGAGGGTGATGTAACGCGCCTTTGCCACCAGAAACAAAAGCTCCGAAGGTATACTCATGGGGAATGCGTCCGGTTCCGTAACGCTGTTGAGCCTGCGATAGTCGCAGCAGAGCCTTATGCCGCCATCCTTCTTAGATACACAAACTATGGGATGGGCATGGGCGCTCTCTACCGGAAAAATCAGACCCCACTCACACAGTTCGTTAATCTGCCTTTCCACTTCCTTCCGAAACACCATTGGTACCTTGTACGCATGTCCGGCTACCACTTCAGATCCTGCCTTCAGCCTTATTCTGTGCATGCCAGCGGTGCACTTGCCCGGTTTACTACCAAACACTTGTCCGTGCTTAGCGAGCACCGTGGTCAGCTCCTCCCGTTGCGATTGGGTAAGGTGGCTCAAAGCTTCGCCCGACACGCTACTTCCTTCGTCAGACGATGTTGGGAATGTGGGCACGTCGCCGAAGTCACTGGCCCCTTCGAAAACTGTGCCTACAACATTAACGCGTGCGTGGTAAGCTCGGAGTTTGTTGGCGTGCACAGCCCGACGTGTGCCGCCTTCCAACTCGATTAGGTAACTGTAGGGCCGCAACCTTTGTACAACTTTGACCGGTCCTATCCACCTTCCCATCAATTTGCCTTGGCCTTCCTTCTCCAGCCACAACACTTCGTCCCCTTCCGCGAACTGTTTATCCGTCGCGCGGAGATTGTAGCGATTCGCATACTTTCTCTGAGCATCGGTGCAATTACTTTCAGCTGTTGCATGTGCCTCAGCTAACCGTTTGCGCAGCTCCGAAAGATATTCCTCAGCTGGGATTGTTAGAGAGTCCGGGACGGACCAGTCCCCACTCCACGACTTCTGCAAGATGGAAAGAGGCCCCACTGGCACCCTCCCGTACATCAGCTCAAACGGAGAGCGGCCCGTCGTTTCGTTAGGTACCTCTCTGTATGCCCACAGCAGAAATGGAACAAATTTGTCCCAGTCCCTGCCGTGCTCCTCCACAATACGGAATAACATGGATTTGAAGGTACCGTTCCAGCGCTCAACCAGTCCATTGCTCTGCGGGTGGTCCGGCGTGGAGAACCTTGGGCATGTTCCAAGCCTGGACAGCATCTCTCTAGTTAACTGAGCCGTGAAATTTGTGCCTTGATCACAGCACACCGTTTCCGGTATACCCATGCGTGCAAAGATCTGTAGCAACGCCTCGCACGTAGCCTTCGCTGTCAGCGCGCGCAAGCATACGACCTCTGGCCACCGAGTGTTAACATCAACAACGCACAACGCGTAACGGTGCCCTCGCGCAGACGGTGGTTCAATTGGCCCTATGCAATCAACATTGATGACTTGAAACGGGCTGTCTGGTCTAGAGAGGGGTGTGATCGGCACACGATCGAGAGTGCGCGCAGGGGCCTTTACCTGGCATGAATGGCACGTACGACTTGACATCTCTGGCCAAGCCTGGCCAGTAAAACGATCCCTTTATTCTCTGAAGCGTTTTACGTTCGCCCAGGTGCCCTGCCCACGCTGAATCATGCGCCAACCTTAAAACCTCCGCGCGCCGTTCCGAAGGTAGTACCAATTGACAACACTCGTGTCCAGCAACTGGCTCTCGATGGAACAGCAGCTCGTCCCGTATAAGCATGCCATGCGAGCCTTCTTTAGCCTGAGCCCATGCTTCTTTTAGCGATTCATCGGCAAGCTGAGCGTTCCGGAACAGCTGCCTTGCTGTCTGGTTCGTTTCGGTTTGGCTGGCAGCAGGCTCCGCCTCGACGACGCACGCCACAGCATCAGCGTGTCCCGTATCTGGCCCGTCTGGTTCATCTGTATCTGATTCCAGAGCTACTAACTCATCTGCTTGTGTTATTGCTCTCTCCCCGAGAAGCTCATTGTAGTCATCTGGCGTAATCAGTGCATCTAGGCCTGCGACTAGCTCATCGGTAAGCGCACACAGCACTCCTCGTTCGGACGGGTTGAACGACACTAGGGGAGCACCCTCCGTTGCCTTTAATGGCACGTAAGCCAGCTCGGCGACAACCTCACTCCCAAACGCTCCTCTCAGCTTCAGTGTTGACCCCGCGCCTTCATACTCGCGGCAAAGTGACTTACGAAGGACAGTTACATCGGCACCCGAATCAACCAAAGCTCTGAGCTGCTGACCCGTGCTCTCTATTGTGACAATACGTTTGTCGCCTGCCTCGTTCTGTCGCCTGTCACTCCCTGTCGCCATCTCCTCGCTAACTGGAATTTCCACTCGAGCAACAACCTGTCTTTCGCCTCTGCGACTGCTACTTCCATTTTTTGTTGAGACAGTTTCTTTTCTCGGGCATTCTCTTGCAAAGTGGCCTCTCTCGTGACATTTATAGCACTGTCGCCCGGGACGCCTCTCAGCCGTACTGCCTCCCAATTGAGATGATGTAGCGGTTCGCTTCTCGGCATGGTGGTTTGCCGTTGCGGACGCAGCTAGTCCTACTGCTGACCTACACCTCCGACTCTCTTCGAAGTTCTCTGCGAGCTCTACGAGGTCACTAGGTTTGAGAAAACCTTCTTTCTCACTCAAGGCAACGTGTGCTCTTGCATCGGCGCTTAAGCATTCCTTCATTCGGTCTGTCACCGCCAGCTGTTTGAACTCCTCAATGGTGCGCACTTTACAGCTGTCTAGGTAGTAGTCGAGATAATTCTCTAGTCGTACGGAGAACTGTTCCCAGGTTTCTCCTGCCTCTTTGCTGCTTGACAAGAATAATCTCTTGTATTCTGCGGCTGACAGTCGCAGTCCGCGAAGAATTTTGTCTTTCAAAGAAGCGAAGTTTTTCCTCTCGTCTGATGATAACCGTACGAGGAGCCCTCGCGCCCTTTCGCTCAGCCTCGGTAAAACCAGTCCGGCCCACCACTCGGTCGGGACGTCGTACGAGCATAAAGTCGCCTCCACCTCCTCAAACCATCCAGGCACTAATTGCTCTTGATTCGGCATTGGTGCCAGGACGCCTTTCAATAGGCTCGCGTATTTTAGCCTTCTATCTTCATCTGTTCCAGCATTCGCCGCGACGGTGCTGCCGCTATCGCTAAGCTCCACGCTCTGTCCATAGCGCAATCGCTCTGTTTCTAGAATCAATTTTTGATTCTCTTTCTGGGCCTCTACAATTTTTAGTTGCAACTGCAGTAGTGCCAACTGCTCTGACGTAGCCTCCAGTGTGGAGTCTACCTCATCTTCGCCTGCATTGCCGGCGGCTGCCAACTCTTCACTCTGATCCCCCTCTGCCATTTTTCCTCCTTCCTTAGCGCGATCGCTCCTCAAAACCCAGGGCTTTGACATAGCACGCGCCCGCAGATGTCAAAGGGGTACTCGCCTGACTGCCGCTGGTGTCCCTTGGGGTGGGTCCCCTTGCGCCGGATTCAAGAAGCTGGGAGCGTCTTCACGAATTGGCTTTTCCAAGCGGTTGTCACGGTCAGGCGTCGACGTTGACGAGGCTCGTAGTGTCGCCGTCGTCGTTCCCGTAGACTCCAGTTCAGCCACAGCAGATCCTGTCGACTGCGCCAGTTAAGTTTCGAAGCCGCACTCCACGCTGTCACCCGCCGTGCTCGTCCAGAGGGCGACGGTCTCTTCAGCTGCTGGCGTTCGAAACGGTTCTCCTCTCACCCGCCGTGCTCGGTTGCGCTGACCGGCGGTCTGTTGAGTTGCACCTGCTGGGCACCTTGGAGTACTACCCGTAGACGAACCAGGTTTACAACATCTTTATTGTAACTGGTCTCTCCTCTTTTGAAATTGCCTTTGACAGCTCGTTAAATAGACCCCCTAAACACAGCCCCTATCATTGCGCCAATAGGGACGCAGTAAACTCTCTGGGCGGGGCCAATAGGCTCCAGCACAGTTCCTCCTTTCTCCCGTCATCCTGTACGCACAACATCACGCGTGCACATTCCAGAGTTCAAATCCGCTGCCGTGGTCACGTACGTCCTTGCCGGACAGCCCGAGTCCCGTGGGAATGAGCTTCCTGGCCTCCGCGGCTCCTTTACACAAGAGCCCAGCGCGCGCACACACACAAACACACACCTCCACACACCGTGGATGATCTGCGGTTCGAATAGTGCTGCTGGCCTTGCCGACGCGGGACATCCGGAGTCGTCTTGCGGGCGGGGTTGCGTCGGCGACTTGAAATCCGCGCCAGCCAGGCGATCCGCGATCCAGGGTCACGGGAAATGAACGAAAAGTCACGCACCGCGCTCCGGCCCTCAAGTGCACGCCCCGCAGCTGCGCTCGCGACGAGCAGGCGCCAGTCCAGAAGCCGACGGTGTAGTATGTCGCGTTGATGAGCACAACAGTGACGTGTTCCGTATCTGTAGCGAATATGATCTTTCCATCTTTTCATAAGCTTGCCCATTCATAGTAAGTAATCGTATTTCTTTGTTTTTTTTTTTTTCAACGACGACTTACTTTTCACCTTCTCAGCTTGAAGCCTTTCTTTCTGTCCCGTGCCGTTCATTTATTCATTTCATTGCGCGTAGCCTTTGCAAACATTCCGATGACATTTCTAATTTCCTATCATCGATTCATCACAATTTTTCGCTTATCTGTATCAGTGAAACATGGCTAAGCTCCCACGACCAATACTTACACTCATTTCCGCCTTACTCAGCCGAGGGGATAGTAACCATGGTGGCGCTGCTATTTTTATATCATCTAAGTTCCATTACCTCAGACGCTCGGACTTGTCAATCAACACGACTAATTGTGAGTCTGTATGGATTGAGCTTGATAAGTCGTTTGTGTCACAAGATTCAAGAAACATTATCATCGGTTGCTTATATCGATCTCCTTCATCATTGTGATGTTATATATGGGCCCAGGTCCGTTCAGGAGCTCTGGGCAGGTAGCAGAGCAGGTTCACAGACACACGGACGCTTTTCTTTTCTTGACCAATTAACGTAACTGGCACAGACATGCATACAGCCTAGCTTATCCCAATAGGACATGTCCCAACACAAAACCGTCCTACTTCTGGTTTGGGACTTCCAGTCGCCCGAGGACTCGGTAGCGCGGCAGGCCACGCTCCGGCATCTGTATCCGGCGTCTGCTTCACAGTCCGGGGTACTGCGGTGTACCGCGGGGTATCGCGTCACGCCCGGGTACTGCAAAGTGCGGCACCAGTGCGGCAGCACAAGTGCGGCGGCCAGGCACGCTGGAGCGGTTGAGCTGTCTCCGCAAGCTGTTCGCCGGATGGCGAAGCGCTGGGCAGTACCAGACTTCGGACCAGGTGCCCGACAGGTGCTGGCGAGCCGGCCTTGAACGCCAGGCTCAGGACGATGAACTCCGCCGCCAGCGATGCCCTGGAGCGTCCGACCCGTTCGCTTGCCGGAACAAACTCACGCGCACTGGCACGCCCCGCACGCGGCCACACTTCACTTCCTTTCGAGCCACCCGCACACTCACCACAATCACCATCATCACAACCTCCCCCCGTTTCAAGACAGTTTCTTGCAACTGTTCTGGCGCCGGGAGGGGGGAGACGTGGCGGGGGGAGAACAAAATACACCAATAATAAACACAAATCAGAAGCACACAAAACTTCGCAATCCAACACACGCGTTCGTTTTTTAAATTTCTGTTCGGTCACCAGAAACACACTCCCACACCTTTCACACGCTGCTCATGTAACATAGACACAGGACTAAAACACTAACACAAGAAATACAAGGCTGCGGAATGTAGGCTCAAGTTCACACACGGCTTACGTAGTCAGCGCCCACATTGTCAGTTTCCTTGACAATCATCCGTTAGTGAATTCTGCTTGGCTTTTGAAGAAATTTTAAATAAGCTTTCACTGGAACAAAAAAATGTCATTATCATGGGTGACATTAACATCAACCTTCTAGATGCTTCAACGCCTTCATATCATGAATACAACAACTGCATTAATGGCCATGGCTTCGAATGCCTATTAAAAGTACCTACAAGATGCCCTAATAACGGAAACAGTTCACTTATTCATCATGCGCTTTCTAACTTAAATACTTCCCCCGATGCTGGCGTAGTCGAAGTTGAATTAACAGATCACCACCCTATTTTTGTACGAATAACATCTATCCCCGTTGATAATCATGTGCAGGTTACTAAGAAACGCTTGAATTCCTCACTATTTTATGAAACAATTGCTAACATAGATTGGCTACCAATTACTTTGATTGATGACCCTGAAATTGCTTACGAAGCATTCACTGCCGTACTTGCTAAAGCTCTTGATACAACATCTACAACAGTGACATATTGCAGAAAAAGGTATCACAACCCTTACAACCCATGGTTAACTACCGGTCTCTTGAAATATCTACGGAAAAAGGATAATCTGTATAATAAGACTAAGAAGCAGCCATTTAATATTAATTTACGGACACGATATAGCAATGTACTTATAGCAATGTACTTGGCAGGCTACTCAAAACTGCGAAGAAAAAATATTATGAATCTGAAATAAACCAAGCTGGTAGTGATTCTAAAAAACAATGGCAAGTAATCAATTCATTATTAAATAGAACTCCTACTACGGCTCCTGTAAAGGAAATCCAAACAGACACACATGTTTGTCGTGATACTAGTGACTTTGCGAATGCTTTCATTGATTCATTTGTCATCGATCAACGTTACGTTACTCACCCCATTCACATGTACCCCCGTCTACCTCATAGTTTCTTTCTTTTCCCGGTTTCTCCTGATGAGGTGCGCACTGTCATTATGAATCAGAAAGATGGAAGCCCAGGCCTTGACAACTTCCATTCTTTCCATATCAAGCTAATATCTTCTCTGATTTGCAATGTGTTCTCTTACATAGTCAACTTAATCTTCAAGACCGGTATCTTCCCTAGCGCACTAAAAAAAGCCAAACTAATACCCGTCTTCAAAGAAGGTGACAGGCGCCTAACAAGTAGCTATCGTCCCATTGCTATTCTTTCCTTTTTTAGCAAAGTAATTGAAAAGCTGTTTGTCGTCCGTCTGACAAAATACCTCACAAAATTTAACATCATATCTTCTAATCAGTTCGGCTTCAGGTCTGGTTTTTCAACTGAATTAGCCTTAATTTCTTTAACAGATATGATTAAAGATATTATTGATCGTGGTCAATTAGCTGGCGCATTATTCATTAAATCTTTCGAAGGCATTTGACTCAATTAATCACAACATACTTTTAGATAAATTAAATGCCCTTAGAGTATCTGGTCCTGCACTTACATTTATCCGCAGCTACCTACTAAACCGAATCCAAGCAGTTTGCATATCTGATACTTACTCTACACCTAAGACTACTTATGTTGGCGTTCCTCAGGGTTCCATCCTTGGACCACTTCTTTTTGTTTTATTTATTAATGATCTTCCCTCGTGCCTTAAATCTTCTGAATGTATATTATACGCTGATGATACTACCCTACTAGCATCTGACTCGTGCATAGATTCTTTAACACGCAAATTGAATACCGATGCAGCAAACATAGCAACCTGGTGTCGAAATAACATGCTTACAATTAATGCATCCAAATCTAGCTTTGTCATCTTCTCGTCTCCTCTCAAGGCTACTCCTGCATCTTTACATATTTCCCTTAACTCTCACATACTCTTTGCCGCTGATCATGCGATGTTCCTTGGCATAGATCTTGATTGCCACTTAAAATTTAACAGACATATATCCTTCCTTTTAAAAAAATTAGCATACGGCATAAGGGTGCTCATCAAGGTGCGAAATTACTTCAGTTTACACACGCGCATTTCTCTCTACTATGCTTTCATCCATAGCCATATGAGTATTTCGTCTTGGGGAAACACATACAGAACACACATAGCTCCGCTACAACACATACAAAATCAAGCCATACGCATCATTACTTCTAACAGCCATTTGTGCAGAGCTGCGCCCTTGCTGCAAGCTCATAACATCCTTGAAGTCTCATCCATGTTTATTATTCTATTGGCATCCTCGTATTTAAGTTGATGAATGGATCACTTCCCATCTCAATAATTAATATTACCCAGTTCCCGAGACATAACTTCACTCGGTTTTCATGCCAAAATAATATTTTACTGCCAAAACCCAGAACTAGTTACGGCAAATCCACAGTTAATTTCTCTGGCTCATTTCTGTGGAATTCATTACCATTCAGAATTAAGCAATCTTCTAATATTCATGCCTTCAAGCGTAATTTTCGTACTTTTCTGCTATCGGGCTAAAAAAAAAAAAAATTTCATTGATAAAAATACTTATCCCACATACAATTGTTTTCCTCTGTTTTGCATTTATAACCAATGTTCCCAATTTATATTCTGTTTATATTACGCTATCATGTATTTCTGCGTGTCCCACATTTATATTATATAACAGTTACAGTTTTCATCCGCTGTTGTTTGCACTTAATTATTTTTGTATTGTATACTTGTAACAGGAGGTCCCCTGTGCAGCCATTGGCTTTGGGACCTCCTCCTGTGCTTACCAATATTTGTATTCATTCGTTGCATTGAATCAATAAATTCTGATTCTGATTCTGAAGAAGTCATGTTTTCCATATGTGAACTTGCGTTGCTTTCGAGACATTAGCGAATAACACCTTTATGAGAGGCTACTCTCGATGGCACAGGGGCTTGCTACAGGGCGTTGGAGAATGATCCGGGCTTCCCTTCCGAATGCGAGTAATCTGCTCGTACGTTGTCCTTCAGTGAGAGCGCCATGCATGAAAAAGAAATAAAAAGGTACTGGCACTCCCATTTGAGTTAAGTTCATAGATTTAAGCAAGCAAATAAGGGACACTTTTTTTTTTAGAATGAATCAGCACAGAAAAATACCTGATACATTGCGTTCTTTCTACGCCTTGTTTCTATTCAAAAAAACCATATCACGCCACGCTTCCCGATCTGTCACTATCTTCCTAACATCACATAACTTCATCTGCAGCGCCTCGAGGATGCCATCTAACCACCGCGTTCGCTGCCTACCCCTTCTCCGGAAACCCTCCACCTTTCCCAACATCAAAGCTTTTTGGGCGAGTTGATTATGCATATCGTTTCTATAAACCAGCGCGACGACATGGGACGGAGCCCCGTCCCGTGTCTTCGCGCTGGTTTCTACAATCAAATCTTTCTCCAGCGACTCCTCTCTTCTAATCAGATGACAAAGGTAGCTGAGCTTTAACTTTAGAATTTGACCCTCCAATGAGCAGTCAGGGTTTATGGTAGACAATGTAGACTGATTTGATCTGCTTGCAGTCCAAGGAAACCTCAAGAGTTTCCGCCAGCACCACTATTTAAACACGCCAATTCTTCGACGGTCAGCCTTCTTCACAGTCCAACTCTCGCATCCAAACATGACAACTGGAAAGACCATAGCACGAGTTATACGGATCTTGGTTGGCAGTCTGATATTTTTGCTCTTTACTAGGCGGTCAAGGCTAGCCATGGCTCTCTTTCTCAAAAGCAGGCGTCTCCTAATTTTCTGCCTGCAGTCACATTCCAGGATAATCTTGGAGCCAAAGAAGAGAAAGTAGGTCAGAACAAAACGATGCCTGAATGCACCTCTGAAAGCGCATCTCAGCAATATGAATAGTGCCGCAAAGCCTTCAAAACTGTATTTGTTGTTTTTTTAACAGCCGCCGGCATGCAGTCTTTTCACTGAGATTCTGGCACGCGTATCAGTTCTGTATCCCATGTTTGTTCATGTTCGTTGTCGCGATACGACGCGTTATCATTTTCTTTGTCGCGAACGATGCGCCTAGATCTATCTGAAAGATTCCGATCATTTGTGTATGTTTCTACAATGTTCCAGGTTGTGCTTTTAGCAGTTTGCGACATTATCTAGATTGTTCTGAGTAGCCTTTAAATTGAACGTTGACGAGTGTGACGGGCATTTCTTTGTTCGACGATCGAAGAGCACGTTTGTTGCTCGTGGCAAGTTGCGGGCGCGTCAGCCCAATAAAGAGTTTTTTTTTTTTTAGTACAATCAAGCCTGTGTCTTTTTTTGGTGTCAACGGCCTTGTCCCCACTACGTGACAATAGATCTAACGGTGAAATAAAGTGTGGAAATACATTGTAGAAATTGTGAAAGAAAAACATTCAAGCCGTTCTGAGAGACGAAAGAGGTGTTACGTATGGGCAGCAATCAGGTGCCCGGAAAAATTCTTGTATTCGCTGAAATCACAAACTTAAACTACGTGTGTGTGAGCAGTCCATAAATAGCAATAGCAGAAAAAGAATTTAGGTTTTTAGCCGCAATGAAATGGCGCCGTGTTGTCACCATCAACAATTTTTAGCGCGTATCTCTACATTGTGTTTTTGTATGCTTTTGTTTCTCTTTTGTTTGCTGAATGCGTCGTATTCGTTTTCTCGTGAAGCAGCGAATCTTGTCAGCGAATTCTATATGTCTCAAAGCTTTGCCTAATAAAGCGGTTTCTCGTCCGGCTTAGCCATGCAGCGCCGTTGCAATATAATGGATTGCGTCCTTTACTTAAGTGAGTCCTCCATAGGGGATTAATGACTGATATTTAGTCTCTTTTATAGCTTCAAGAAGGCATACGAAGTGGGTTTCAGCGCTATCGGCAAAAAAAAAAAAATGTTTTCCTTTCTGTAACTGGTTTCAGCCCAGTGCTCAAAATCAGTGATGCCGAATCGATAGAATACAACCAGGAAGTAATGCTTGGAGTACTGTGTGCATGCCCTAACTATGCAGAACTGTGGCAAATGCAATGAATTTTGTTACGTTAACGCATTTCTGTACTTTTCCGCATTATGATAATGTTTTATTTATCAGCAATTTAGGGCTCGATCGTGAGTGTGACATTGTTTATCGAAATTTTTAGACGGAATATATTGCGTGCATGAATTTTTTTTATGGCTTTAGTTTCTTTACTTACTTGCAGCAACATTTCCCGAGTCACTTGGTGGAGGTCGCTGTATTGAGAAAGGAGAATTATGCCGATTACCACCTTCCTTGTGATCACCGCGATCTGTCACCACGTATGGAGGTTCAGAGGTTAAGGCTTTCTACCTCTGAGCCGGAGAACACAAAATCTATTCCGAAAGCGGCGGCTGTGTTTGATGAAGACACAACGCAAGGCTCTCCTGTGCTGTACGATGAAAATGCATGCAAAAAATTTGGAGACCACCAGGAAACCATCAGGAAACCGACACAACGGATTCCCTCTTTACTTGAGTCGCTTTGGGACATATTAGACACCAAAAAACAAAGCAAACCAGCATTTGGTCAATACAGTGAAGCTCTTATGCATTAGAAACACTAATAAATACCAATACACTTCAAAAAAATGTGCAATGAGGAGGTGTCGGTCTTCCCAACAGCCCTGGTGTTCTTCCCGGTAGGGATACCTGCAGGATGGGAGGATTGGGTAAGTTTCGAAACCGGAAGTCAGAAACCGAAATGATGTGATCTCTACCCAGACGCATGCCATGTATTATCTTTACCTATGCTTTCATTTTCTTTTTTTTTTCTGATAACATGGGTACTTTACTAAGGCCAAAAGCCAAGTTTATAAAGTTTTGTGGTGCAGTTCAGGCTTCCTGCTTGAAAGCCTGCCTGCAATTCAATAGTAGAGGTAATGGATCACCATCTACTGCAGCTAGATGATATACGTGCAAAAATCGAAATAATAGCTATAATAATCTCAAGTCATGCTGTCGCTTTCTTGTACATTCGTATTAAGGCGGAAGCCTTACATGACTATGTTCGCAATTTCGCATCTGATGGAAATGGACGCGAAACATGTCCACAATCCTTGTGTCATTCAATAAAGAGTCAGTAGTAATATCAGTAGTAAATTGTTTTTTATTCAGATAAACGAAAACCGGAACTAAAAGATGTTTGCCAGCCCAGATATCTGCTATCTAATCATCAGCAGCACCTTACCTGGGGCGGCGGAAGTAAATGAGCAACAAGTAAGAGGGAGAGAAATTCAAAGATGTGAGCGACAGGAAAAAGGACTGAATAGGTAAAATTAAGAGGCATGTACACTATGTTACAGGGGAACTTGAGCACCACCCTTAAATTGTGTTACATCACCGGAGCACTCGGCAAAGCGGGCGGGCCTCCTCACGAGCGATGGCACTGACACTGACACTGACGGCCGTGGGGTGATGAGTCGTTATCGTTCGAGATAGCACACGCGGAGTGTTTGGTCACTGCACGCACTATCTGGCTAGGTGGAATAGGCCCGCGTGTTCGAAGTATATACACAGGCTTGATTATATGGATAATGATAAAATATCACTGCGCTCCTAATTTGGCAAATATGCAATGATGAGTTAATTAGAGGCAAACGTAGCCTTGGACATGCCCATATTCTATGGCCATGACGTCGCAATTTTGCGGAAGTCGTTGGAGCTTTGGAAAAAATAACAAACAAGGTGTATCAATCCTTTGAATAGATTAAAAAGGTATAAATGAAAATAAAATTATTAAACAATAATTAGGACAAAATTTCCTCGAAAAGGTGTCAAAAATAGCTGCGCCCATGGTGACGTCACGCCAATTTAGTTGCTATGGTGACCGTCACTGCTGACATTGCTCAATCTAGCAAAAACGCAGGGTCATGGGAGAGGGCGATGGCGCTATGTCTTGGCGGGGAGAGAGCAGTGGCACGTTGAAAAAAAGAAACCTAGAAAATTTGTGTGCGTTGCCTTCATTTCAGACGCTTCTGACTTGTGTCAGAATGTCATGTGGCTATGAGAACCCCGCGAGATAGGAGCGACGGAATAATTTTTACTTCTTTTAGATTGTAATGAGCTATTTTATTTCACATAATGTTATTTTTATTTTAAGTTATATATTTTATTTTATTCTTTCATTTTGTTTTGTTTTTGCTTTTTATTTACAGAAAAAAAATAGTTCCAATCATCATTATTTATTGTTACTAAATAACCGCATCACTAGTCATCACTGTTTATTTTTTCGCGTAGCCTGCTACTGCTTTCGCATTGCTAATAGGTTTACATGAAAGGAAAGGCACAGTACCTGTCACTTTCTTGTGACACCTGAGCCGTGCCGTAAGGTAATTTCATACTATCAGACTGTGCTATGCCTCATGGCTCCACAATAAATGTTCCCATTTGGCCTCACCGAATGGCCTATTAACTCTTTCGCATCAGTTAATAAACAAATAACATCAATACATATTTTACACACATCCTTTTTCCAAAACCAGACATAAGGGAGCGAACACCCACTCTCAGTACTTCGCCAGAGGCAAGTGCAACAGCGTCGCGAATACGGCACTATAAGGGAGCAAAAACGCATGCTTGACCAACTGATGAACTCACGTGGCTCAAACCTGTCCTAACGCTAGTTCTACTCTAGTAAAGATGTAAAAGGAAGCCTCTGTAGCCACTTGTTATTAAGCATATAATAAAAAGAATTCTGGGACCATTCATGTCAGCTGCCATTAAGACAAGCCGAATGTTTTACCTGCAACGTTGGCTGACATGAACAGCGTATTTGGAACATGCGCGATTGAGAAGTTTTTAAAAGAGATGCATTAATTGGAAATTGAATTGTTCTTGTTTTCAAAATATCAATTATTTTTGTATTATGAATAATATGAATTTATTGATATTATCAAGTCTACTATTACTACAAACGTTATATTTCATATTATTGACAATATTACTTAATTTTACTCGGAAATATATGCCTGCGGTAAATTATACCTTGAATTTAGAGTGTTACATATTCATAATTATTACAGTCTCGTTGTTAGCATTGCTAAGTCACACGGAATAGTTTTTCAGAATAAATCTATTCGTCTTGTACAGATTTACAATGTGCAGAGCGTTGATGACAAATGTCTAGCTCACACACTGGCATATCCCAGTAGACCTGACCAATTTAAAAGCGGGATGCTTTTTACAAGATTTGCAGAAATTCTTGCGCAGACTTGGGTGAGGTACGAGGGAACTTATGTGCGTGCTGTGTTGGCGTAATTGAAGCTTATGTGATGGTTCAGTTTTCATAATGAACAGCGAGTGTGTATGATGGGGAATCACTGAAGGGAGTGCTAACTATACCAAGTTCCTATTACTGCTCACTGCATTCCTTGTTGTTAGGAATATGAACCCTTGATTGGATTTTATATGAGCGAATTTGAAACTCCAAAGCTCGAGTAAATTTGCCGCTTCGCTGGAAGAATTCAACACTTCTGCGTGCTATCATTCTCAGGCAGATCTGAAACAAAGTAAAAAATACTTATTGTAGCCCGCGTTTTTTACTCCTCAAAGTCAATTTTAGCAACCAGAAGTTTTTCACAAGAAGTTTATTTATTTATTTATTTATTTATTTTTTGCTGTAACAATAATGTTTTTGTATGGGTCAGTTGTCCAGCATTATAGCTAGAAGTTGATTCAATACGTTTGAAATCGGGATGCGTGTGAAGCGGGGATTAACGGATGTACTGCGGACAACGGACGAACGTTGCGCGTGGTGAACGTGATGCGATCGAAACACTGCGCTCCTTGATCATTCGTCGTGTTAAGCGCGGAAGTCTCGGGGCTTTGTCGCGAACTATGATGAGCATCAGCTCCCAACAGACGGTGCTGACGTCTTGTCTTTTCCGCGCCAAGTAGTTGCGGACAGCAACGGACCGTCTGATTGTGCTACGTCGGGTTATAACAGTTGGGTACGCCCACGACGGATGTTTCGCATGGTGAGCTGCGCGCGTAGTTTTCTTTTCTTTTCCCCGCATATGAACACTGACCACTCAGTGCTTATAATACAGCATGTGTGCACAAGTGCTGACATAAGTACATAAGTAAAACAAGCGCGCTATCCCGGTATACTTTCACTCAGACTTGGCCTCCCGGGCATGCAGACACATAATATCTTCTTAAAAAAGCACGCCAGAGGGTTCTACCAGCCTGTATATTTGATAGCTGCCTATTTCACTTCTAACAGCTTCTGCACGTGTCAACATGTGTGCAGTGTGCCATGAACGCGTATATTCCCTCCCTTTTCGAAAGGAGACACTTTAATTCAGTCGGCGGCTTGTAAATGGTACACCAAGGTGAGTGAGCTCACACGCTGAGAACTCTTCTCAAACAGACCCACGCGGGAGTAGTGAGGACAGCGGACGCCTGCCAGCAGTGTTAAACTGAAGTTCCTGACAGGACAGTCGCGTCAGGCATTGTAGTCGATGCAACTGTTTTATCAGTCCTCCCTCCTCCCCGCCCTTTCTTAGCGACGCTTCCTATATTCCCATTTCCTCCCCCTGTCTAATCCCTGCCAATTTCATTTCTGCTAGCATCAGCTCAGATTCTACAGACTACGATATCATATGCCGCAATCAGCACAAATGTATTACTCTTAACCATTTTTTAATTAAACCTAAGTATTAGGAGCGCGGCTCCAAGATCGGTAGGTGAGTATTCTTGTCCTGATATGTCGGTGGGCAGATTGTTACTTTTCTTAAATTTATTAAGACACGGCTGAAATGAAAGCCATTATTTCAGCCTAAAAATGCACCAATGATTCGCTCTTCGCACTTTCACTACGTTAATTCGAATTATCGCTGCCGTTTATGAACCAACCACACAATTAGTTACCTGCTTGCGGAGAACTCCATGGCGTGCCTTAGCATGAGTGGTCAAAGTATATGTAATGCACATAATGCTCGAGAAAGTCACCCACACTGTTTTGAAGAGATCAGAAACCCAGCATGGGGGAGACAATCCACGCTCTGTGTTTAAGGGTGCACAAACAAGAACGTATAACGCATGTTTTTGGTTTTGAACAATTGTGAATTCAATCAGCACGAAAGCCAGAAAAGCCACGGATGTGTTCGCCGTTGTGACGCCACCAGCGAAGACCTGACTAACCCTGCAGGAGCGGACAACTAAAACAACCACAAATAATTTGAGGGCGTGATGTAATCAGGTGATCTAATAAAAGGAGCTGCACTCAGGTGCCGGCCGACAGAGCTACCGTGTCTCTGGCGAAGATAAGCAGCGGAAAAAGAATGTCTGTTTCGGATATGAGGAAGCGCTGCACGAAAGGCGACGTACGGCTTCTCGAGACCGGATGCGACGACTTCGCTCCAATCTGAATATTGTGTTGCCGAGCATGTGTCGTCAATCAGCGAGTTGCAAGAAAGGATTCGAGTTCCGAGTCCTCGTTACCCAGCGAAGTGTGTGCGCAACCACATTTGTCGACATTGTACTTTCAGGGAGGTACAGAAGATTCGAGTTCACAGTCCGTATCCCAGAACGAAGTGTGGGTGCAACCAGATTCGTAGTCAAACCAAACGCAAACAGCATCGCTGTGCCATCAGTCTTACACGAGAATGTAATCTGCAGTAATTTTTTTGACGATGTCCGAGAGCAAAGCTACCGGAAAATAAGGTGGAAGAGATGAGATTAGGCTTCAGAATTCCTCACGGTTTATTCGAAACATAGTGCGAATTCATTTTTGTTTGTTTGTTTGTTTGTTTGTTCGAGCTCTTAAAAGTCGCTAAAGCAACCTTCGCCACGAGGCGAATCAGCGTCACGATGATTTCAACTACTCGGTGACTGGGGCAAGGCTCACAGTGTGCAAGCATAAATAAAAAAGCAGCCTTGGATGTATAAAGAAGACCGTGCGGTTTGTTGCGAAAGACAGGGCAGTAAAAGAAGTCAGTGGAGTTGGGAAAGCAAAGGATGGCAAAAAGGACGCAGGACTGCGGCGTGGGAGGCTACAAGCAATAAAGTACCAGGGTTTGCATTCATCGATTGTGGCTCGTGCATCTGAAACATTCCTTCTCGAATAACGTCGATCTATCCCATACTTCCCGATTCTAAATTGCTGTTTGCGTTCTTTTAGTGGGCCCTCGGCTATGGTTGACCCGAACTGTTTAAAACTCGATACAATTATGTTATTATTTACGTTAAATCTCTTCAGAATCCTCAATCCTCTCTCCTCCCTCCCGTTTCATTCATGTAAATAGGAAACAGCAATCGCTTTTTTAATTATACTGCTGTTTCTACCCACCTCCATAACAAAAATAGCCGAGACACACACAGCGCTGTGTGTGTCTCGTCCTCCCTTTTTGTCCGTGTTTAGCTTGCGCTGTTCCCCCTTGCGATGAACCAACTAGCCCGCAACGTTTTGTTCAAAAATAGCATCAAAAAGGCTATATGAGTGCTAACGCGTCTTTCTTCGACAAATTCTTAAATAGGGTATATTTGGTGGATTCACGGAAAACTGAAGGCCATATACCATCGGCATATGAAGCCGTCTAGTGCGCGAAGTGCAGATGGAAGCAAATTGTGCATGGAAGAGTAGCTTAGGTATCAAGCATGAAGGGGAACAGAAAGCGGTCTTATCAAAAGCTGCCCACGAAGGGATCGATAAGTTTACGCGAACGCTGGCCAGCAATCTTATTCCTAGGAAACAGATTTCGCATATCATTCATCTCTGAATGCTAAACCATCGATTTTCTGGGTTTGCACGTTTTGTTCATACAATGTTACGTACAAGAAATACGCTCAAAAAAGCTGTAAGGAATCTGGATCTTTTTATTTTCATGTCAGTGGGATGAAGTCAGGCACGCAAGTTGCCATCACTTTGGGTGGCTCCTAAAATTTGTCTCGTCTTCTTCTAGTCGAGGTTTACAGCAAAATGCATGGTTAGTCAAAAGACACGCACCCTTTGCAACCTCGAGACGGTCCAAATACATTTATATATGGCTACTAGGCATAAGCTGAACACTGTGGCTGCGGATGGTGTTACTCATTTCGCCCAGAATGCTGGTGATGATCGGCGCACGCTTAAACGTGCCTGTCCATTTTCCTCTATAATTTTGAGTCTGTCACTGGCTACAAAATGGGAGCATGTTTTTTGATATTACACAAGCATAGCTCGCGTCAAATTAAACCTTTGTGAAAAACATGAAGTAAAATAGGTTCTCGTGTGTGCTGGTGAATGCTGGTTTAACTTTCATCTCCAGTCCTATTTCTTTTTTATTTTTTTTAGAAGAAGAAAAGCATATTTTGTATTTCTCCAGAGTTTGGTCAATGTGAGGCTCTATATCTAAGAGCTCCACTAAATGCCCCAGCGGAAATACCTGCTGGCCGCAATAGTTTTCAGCAGAAAGGAGCAGTCGTTACTTCCTAATTAGCAGAAATTTGACAATGTTTGTTCCCTCGGCAGTTCAACACACTCATGCTGCCAAGTCTGTGTGTTGGTTTTGTTGCAACCGGTTTCTGGAATATAATTTCACTCTTTAACTGCCTGCGTAGAGGGTTCCCCTATCACAAATCTACAAATTTTTCCTTGTGAGCCTATCTTATGTTCAAGTAAACTAATATTGAAGCCACGTATTATTAGAGAATTTTTGTTCTATAAAAGGACTACCTTCGACGAAGACGTAATCCAGATAAAGCAAACGTTGGGCGACAAGAACGGCTGCGCTTTGGGCCTACAGATTTTGAGGTTGTTCATCGCGTTCCTGCGCGTTCCGACGACAGGAACTTAAGAGCACGTTTCTGCCCAAGTGAAAAACTTAATCTGTTCTTGGCTGAGGAGCGTAAAATACCTGTGACAACAAAAGACCTTGGCTTCCCTGACAGTCCGACGACGATGTGTTCATAAACGAACACATGAAACCCTCTAACAAAGTTCTGTTTGGAGCAGGGCTCAAGTTAAAGAACAAAAGAGAGTGGAAACTCTTTTGTACCAGCAATTGTGCTATCAAAGCATACAATCAACAGATATCAATGTTTCCAAGCTCACGTTCGATAATGATCTACAGATTTTTTTCTCATGCCTAAATGACAGGACCCGCCGGATGAAGGATTAATTTCTCTACTTCTGATTTAACAGACGCCATAGGGAAAGGCAGGTTAACGTCCGCTGTGTATTTTAATGTTCGGAGTTTAAGAAGCGTCTTGATGATGTTAATTACCTTTCTACAGTTTAAAAATCACCATTTATCGCATATCTGTTGTTAAGAAACATAACTTTTCTCGGCCGAAGAAAAACTGTTTTCTTGGCATGACTCCAAACCTGAATTTGTCCATCGCGGTAGTGATCCTCACGTGCGAGGAGCCCTGTTTGTTTCGCCCTCCTTTTCGTACACCCCGTGACATCATTTAAGCATTAATTTCAATAAGTGTGGATTGTTATGGTCACAAATTGAAAATATCGTACCTCAGTGCTACACAAAAAAACAATAGTTGAAACTTTTCGATCTCCTTCATGCTAAATTGTTGATTTTCGCAGCTATTTTTCTACGGCATTTCCAGAAAATAGCCATCAAGATCAAAATTTTCCTATTATTAGGGAATCAAATCAATTTATTAGACAAGATATGGAGGAATACTTTACTATAATTGATTTACTGGATTCGGTTTCTAATCGTTCATAGGTGTATCGATACGCTGTGTGACGCAGAAATACACCTTCTTTACTGGACCCCATTCTATCCAATGTCGAGGTTTTATCAAACATTGGAGTCGCCGAGGTCGACGTTACATACCTATCCGATTTTTCTTTATTTCGACTTGCATCGCAACCACATTCGAGCTAATTATGTTAAAACGAATGTTGATACATAGGCTGACAGCGATCCAATAGCACGGGCAAAAATTTCGGCAATTTTCCCATTTTCGGACTTCTAACTGCAGTTCAGTCAGTTGCCATCCATCAAATCAAGTGCACTTAAGTCATAGACTGAGCATGCAACAACAAAATATATCAGGCACCCCGCTTTCTCTGGGTTTTTCCTTCTCTACTATAATCCCAGAGAAAAATGACAACTTATATAAAGAACAAAAAGGCAATAATTCAATACACTTTTCTTGAATATTAAACCCGGCTCTAAAATGACAAAACGTTTTTCGAAGTCAAACTTATCTAATGTAGCACTAATGCCAAAAAATACAGAAACTCCTTAATCAGTTGCTAAATAAAATAAACAGTGATCATTCTATTAAAACTATCAGAAAGAAAGAACATTAGTCTTCAAGAGGCCTCACCAATATCCAATGCTTTTTGTGATTTTTTTTCGCTGGCTGAAACGCTTGAGGATGTATAAGTACCTGTTTTATCCCGTCAGCTACAGTGATTCTTTCTAACACCACGCACGCCCCAGGAAGTATTAGAGGTTATCAGTCTTCTAAACAATACAGATGCTGGATTAGAAATATACATTCATCACACATTAAATGTCCAAAACACATATTATTTCACAACCTCTCTCTCACGTTATAAATAAAAATATTCAGACAGGAGTTTTCCCTAGTCGATTAACATGGGCCAAAGCAGTTTTGATATTTGAGAACTTAGACCGATCACAAATGCAGAATTAGCGGCCTATTTCTATACTACCCTTCCTAAACATGGTTCACTAAAAAACTACTAGAAACACAAATACACACATATTATGTGAACTTCAATATATTGTCACCCTTACAATTTAGTTCTCGAAGGGGAAATTCAGCGGAAAGCACCCTGTTATATTTTTTTCTTTGACACAAATTGATAGCTGTTATATAGCCGGAGTTCCCTTCATTGATTACAGTATAGCTTTCGATAATATTAAACTTTGCACTCCTTTTTAAACTTGCAACCAATGGCATTACTGGCCCGGCTATAACTCTGGTACTAAGTTAAATATCTGACATGCATGAGATCATGTGTATAGAAAACACTTTCATCCCCTAGAGTAACGAATAAAGGAGTTCTCCAGGGTTCAAGTATTGGTTTTCTCCTTTCTTTAGCGCACATAGATAATTTGTCTTTACTAAATAAAACTCACTGTCTCTTGTATGCGGACAACATTCCAATAAAGGATTCTGCTAGCAAAAATTCTCAATTGCTTGCAAAACTTTATTCGATGCTAAAAACCTTAGAGAATCGGAGCCTTGTTACCTGGTTTCAAATCAACCCGTCAAAAACAAATTTAGAGGTATTTCACACCCACTAAAAGACAATCATGCCAGACCTATTAATTCACATTAATAATGCAGCTCTACTGAAACACATTTTGCTGTATTTCTAGGTGTGATCATTGATTTGAACTTGAGGTTTAATCATTACGCTGCTTCTGTTAACAAAATTGGTTTTGTAATATGAGCTCTTATCAGAACACCGCCATTTTTCAACATAGATACATTGCTTCCTATATATTACGCATTCATGCGCTCCAGTATCAAATAATGTATCACATCATGCGGTAGCACATACAGAATTCATCTTTCTAGGCTTATTTTCTCCAAAAACAAGCGCCTAAAATTATCTCGCTTTCTTCTGTCAGACACCCATCTGCAACCTTTACCCGTCATTGCACATATTGTCCCTATAGAGACTACACAAATTTCAGATCCTGGTTCTTTTTTTCGAGATGATCAATAAATATATATTATTTGTGTTGTTTTTTTTCGGAAAATATAATTATAAATAATAACTAATGCGTTTTGATATTTCAAACAATCTCCTGATACCGAAAGCTCGCGCTGTTTTCTGGAAGCAAAAGACTTCTTTAATTGTCATCTCTACTTGGAATAATTTATATCCTTGCCTGAAATCAGTATTTCAATGTGCGCAATCAAAAATTGTTAGCACGGCCATGGTGGTGCAGTGGTTAGAGGAGCTCGACTACTGTGCCCAAGGATGCGCCATCAAATCACGGCCTCGGCGGCTGCTTTTCGGTTGAGACACAAAGTTAGGCGCCCGTGTGCTGTATACGATGTCGATGACCGCTAAAGAACCTGCGCCGGTGCAAATTTCCGGAGTCTTCCACTACTTCGTCTCTCATAGCGTCAGTCGCTTTTAAACGTTAAACCCCACCAACCAAGTACAAAATGTTACGATAGCACATGTTCAGATTTTTTATTGCTTTTGCTTTATCTATACGTTAACCTACAGTTCTGTATTATTTTGTTTATTCTGCTACTTGTTTCTTTTTTTCCTTTCTCTATATGAATATTAAGGTTTTCTCTTTAGATTATTGCGCATGTCATCGTCTATCGCACTTTTTTTTTGTAGGTAAAGAAAGCGCTATTTGCAGTTCCAAGATTTGTGCCCCTTGCTGTATACTGAAACGACCAATAAAAGTTACCCATTCAACAAGCAAAGCCGGAAAAGGCAGACGTCATTTTGAATTTTCGGCTCAATGCTTGTATATAAATGTTCCGGAGCACATAGTACCATGCGATTATGAGCCAGATGATTTTCTTATCTTCTGTAGAATTCGCGAAATGAAGTGCAGTTGAAAAGATACTCGCGAAGGATAAATAGAGGCACCATTCTACATTTTCGTTTTGCGTTCTGCGCACTCCAAACAACTTGTTATTTACGCAACCTCCCAAAACACAAAGAAGCATATTCGTATTTTTGGAACTGGATAGCTTCTCGCTAAATTCGGCGAATTGAGTTACCAACGCCGCTGCAGAGATGCATAAGAATAAAAGAGGAGGAATGAAGTCATCAGTTCCGGCTGCAAATATCGTGCGCCAGCAGAGGTTTTATATGTTGTGGTTACAAAGATGCCAACAGCTGCTGCAAACATTCGGTTAGGATCGCTTACAACGAAGGAACTTGCTCAATGGCTTCCGAGCTTCTGTCAGGGCTAGAAAACAGCTGGGGCCACTAGCAACGTCAGATATCAGTAAATCTGAACACGATCATACATGCCAGTAATTTTCTTCAGCATTATCGCAAGCTGGTGCGTAGAGCAGCGAGGCGGAAGGAGAGATTTGATTTCCAGGCCGCATATATGATGTACACACGCGGAGTTGATGGGCCTAGCTTCAATCCGAAGTGCGTGATTCTCCAAAACGCTTTCCCTATTCTCTCTGCTGCAACCGCCGCCAGTATCGCCGCCCTTGTTAATTTTTGTTATCTACTTGTTTCTTTCGTCGAACATTTCGTCTTTTAGTCTAGAGACA